>NC_137268.1:3473034-4058034 GCF_053477335.1 Acartia tonsa | reverse complement strand
ATCCATTGTTGTGTATTAACCGTGTGAGAAATAAAAGAGCTTCTGTACATAGAGGCATACTTATTGTTTTTCAACCAACTGTTAAAGGGACTCTTTTTCCTTAAGAAAAATGACATTTTGAGAAAAACTGCATATTTCTGAAAGTTTTTTCAACATAAAAGTAAGAAAAAATTAAAAATTTCCTTCAAAAATGTTTTTTTTTCATTGAAAACTTTGGTTTTTGATCAAATTGTCTTTAGATTCTTTTTAATTTCAATTTTGTTGCAATGCATGTGGGATTTTCTTTTAAGATATGTGAAATTTTCTTAAAATTTTGAAATTCAATGAAATGTATGAATCCACTTTATGTATGAACTGGTTGACTAGTTTATCTTATTATCAGTTTGGCATGTGAATTAAATATTGACACTTACATTGATATAGATTTGATCAACTTGATCAACACTTATATATCAATTTGCAAGTTAAATAGACAAATAAGCTGATAACAGCTCTATAACTTCTGTCCTTATAGCTTTTCATGGTTTTATATGACCAGGCTATCCTTGCATAAAAGTAATAGGATGTCTATTGTCTAAAATATCTGGCTAACTGCCTAAATAATATAATTCTCTTTTACACTGTTTTTTTCTATTTATATTTTTTCAGGAAAAGGGTGCCACAACACACCCAAAAGAAAGTGCCACTAAAAAATTTCCTCCCACTAATTTTTCTTTACATTTTTTTAACTAAAATATAAATGTAGGAAATATTTAAGCACCTATACTTTCATTATTTGTGACAAGTTTAATACAGCAACGCCATTCAAGCTTTGTAGGTACTTTGAATTACTTCTTACTATTTCTCAGTAGATGTTAACGACAACCACCTATGTTTATTTAGTTGATTCCTTCAATTAACATTTATTTCAACAAATGATTTATGCTGGATGTAATATCAACACTCCCTGCTTTTTTAGCTGCTTTTATTGCTTTATTTTACTAAAAACTAATGATATATACATTTTTTCTACATTTATATTTTATAACACCTTTTCACATCTATTTATCAAATGTGATTTAGTTTGAGTATGTGAGTAACTATGCTGCACTTACTATGGACGTTCTTGTTTATTAATCATTATTAATTTGACTTGATAAGATATATTGAAATTTGCACATTAAGCTTGAAAATATTTTATTTTACAGCAATTATTAATGCCATATTTTTATTTTTATTTGAATATTCTCAGAAATTTTTCATTAGTGTTTAATCATAGAAGATTAAAGTTTTTCTCGGAAATTTTGCATCCCATCAAATATTATTTTTTTAAATTAAAAGTTATAATGTTTAAAATAATTGGTTTTCCTTTTCAACTTTATATTGCGTTGAAAGAAAACAAATGGAAAGTAATTTGACTTAACCTTTTTCAAATTAAATTATCCGTAATTTTCTTCATTTAGACCCTGATTAAGAATTATACAATTTTGAAAGTTTCAAGACTTTTCAAGGATAGATACACATTTTGGCTTAATTCAAAGTGTATTTGTTTACTTTAAATATTACTAGTTGCTTTACCACTAGCCTATAGGAGAAGACCAATATAAACCTACCCGAAAAAGAATTACCCATTTGGACCAGCCATTTCTGAGATCCTAAGTGACAAAAAAACTTAATACTTTATATAATAAGATATTATACTCTTAAAGGTTTTTAGTTTATCCAACCTATCTTTTGGTGGTCTTCTTGAAACTTTTAAATTAAAAGTTATACTTTAGGAGTAAATGTACGGGTTTAAGAAAATAATAATCAATTTTTCAACATACTTCTATTTTGTTAGCTCAATTGCTAGACAATCTTACCATTATTTTACTAAGACTGGGAATCTTTGATTTATCATGATTTATAAGATATGTTAGTTGTAAGTGCAGCTAACAGTTTTAATGTACCTTCACTAAATCTGATCATAATATTGTCTGAGAATTTTTATATTCTTGATATTTAATATCCATGTAATTTACAAGAATAAATATCTAGACTAGGTAATTGTTTATAGAATTATAACTTTAGCAGTTTCAAAATCATCTATTTAATAGGTTCATTATTAAATGGTCTGCCAAAATTAAATCAAATAAAATCGGTGCAAAAATGCTATAATTCTGATCTGACCCCTGATATATTTTATTGATTATTTATCTATCCAACTTTCTGTAATAAAAATATAAACATGACAAATGTAATAAGTGCAAAGAACCGTAATTGATAGAATATAGTTACAGCTATGTTGCGTCAAAATAGAAATTTTTAAAAATTTTAACTAATTTTTTAGACTTATTGAGTGAAAACTTTTATTGCTTACATAAAAAAAAATAATTCAATTTACATTTAACTCCCAATGGTTGTTATACAAAAATTTAAAAACTTAATATTTTCAACTAATTCATTAATTTGCTGATCTTTTTTGGATTTCTTTTGTTCTTGTTCATTATTATGAAACTTTTTATCCTTCGCCTCTCTTTTAAGTTTGTTTTAGCATGGTAAATCACTGATTTAAACATTCGGCTACCCCCCCCAACCCAAAAAGTCCTAGACGTCCATACAATATTGCTTAAATGGATTTAGTATACGTGGATATATTGACAAGGGAAAATTTATCGTCAATTTAGCTTGCTAGTATACACCTCACTTATTGGTCAGTTCCTTCATCCAGTAGAAGGGGAAGGAGTGGTAGGGGGGAGTATCGTTATTTTAGCCAGCTGTGAGTATCACTTTATTAGAGCACTTGAAAATCTGGGGTAACATCCAAGTATTTATAAATCGATTTTGCGAATTTTTAAAAATATAGAATAATATCACATTTAGTTTCTTCAAGAACTGCCTTATCGCCATAGGTATCACCATTCGATCGACGTCAATGTGAAGATTATTATAATGTTATTTTATCATATTTTGACTAATATTTGATTTTTTTCTGTTTTGTATAACCATATAAATATACTCATATGTTAAACCACAAAGAGGGAGAATAAATAATATAAAACTATGTATACGACTCAATTTAGATAAACAAATTACCCATTAAGTAAATTAGAACTATTGGTACACCAGTTTGAATACTGCTAATGTATACCACCAAATCATGATATAATAAAAGTCCTTAAAGGTTTTAGGCCAACAAATGATATTTTCAGACTATTATCGCTTTCCAAAGTGCAAATTCTCATCCTTTTTATAATACTAGTGGATTTGCCCCCAGCCTCTAGGGGCTTTGCCCCAAGAAATAAATAAAAAAAAAATAAATAAGTAATTCTGTGCTGCCATTTATTTTGAAGTAACTGCCCGAAAAAAAAATTTTAGGGGGAGAGGAAAATTTAAATTTTTTGGGGGTTGGGGGTGTCGCCCTCCAAGAAAATAGCTTAAAACCAACACAGGACCAATAGGTATATTCCCTGAAGAGTAGATTCCAAACGGTTTAGTGGTTACCGTGATCTTATGGGACGGACAGATAGACGGACAGACATCATTCTGATTTGAATTATAGATTTGTTTGTCTTATTTTTAAAGAACATTTATCTCTATTCCGTAACTATATGTTAAACAATAAATAGGTTAAATTGCCGGATACACACATCTATAATTTTCATCCTGTAGTTCTTGGCGAGATCTTTAAAAATAGATATTTCGAAATTCATATTAAAGTAAAAGAATAGAGGTGGCGTGGGGTTAAATAACTGTAGGTACATAGGTTGGGGACTCTGAGCCGATTTTTAATTGGGTTTTTTAATATTAGCCAATTAAGTCGGAAATATTAACACAGCCATGTCGCTATAAAAGAAAAGAAAGCAACTTGGTAGCAGACGAAAAAGGTCTTTACCACTTATACCAGAAAGTTTTCTGAATTATACATTTAAACGTATACATTAATTATTGATTCATATGAAGCAATTTTAAATTTTATTTTAAATTTAAACACCCTATGGTTTAATTATCTCTAATGATTACATTCAAAATATATGAATAAAATTTTCATTGTAACTTGGATTAACAAGATTTATTTCCTTGATTTGAACTGTGTCTTTACAATGGTTTATTTTATAATGGCGGCTGAGCTCCTAGCATCTAGGGGTTTATTGCTAAATGGGGAAACAAATAGCTAAAAACCACCCCATGCTTACATCTAAAAATAAATAACCTTTATATAATAGGATATTAATCCTAATGAATGCCCTATAAAGCAATTTGGGTCATGTGAAGGAAACAAAGTTGCGGGTTTCGTCATATTTTTACAGTAGCTTTACTTTTATCTCTAGCCTCTGCGGGGCCAATTGCCTAACAATGTGTTGCAATCACCCAATCTAACCTAACCTAACCTAAAATAACCTAAAGCTACTGTGAAAATACGACGAAACCCGCAACTTCGTTTTCTTCACAAGACCCAGCAATTTTGATAGTGAAAGTTTGTGGATTTTAACAAAAGTTTCATAAAGAATCATAGCACACCTGACAAAAGAGCAGTTTATATAGTATAAATATTGGAATTGAATATAACCAATATAGATATGACCTTGACACCTAATCTGATCTAATATCATGAAAGAAATCCATCAAATAATTTCATATAATCATCTATCTTTTCTATAGTAGGTGTAGATTTCACAATAGATATGTTTTATATAAATATTAGTGCTCTTATTGCATTAATTTAAGACTCCATTCATCACTTATAAGAATAGCGTTTCTTGTAGAATTTCTTGAAGTTTAACATTAGTTGATGTATTAATTATTACTCTCTACGCCTCTAGAGCACATTTGGGGCCCTTGAATGAGGGGGAGTGTGGCGTACCTTTACTTTTCATTTTAGTTTTAAAAAGAAGAATTTTAAACATTTTATAGAGAGGGTGTTTTCAAGGTTCGATTTACCTTTTACCCTGAATTTTAGAGATAGATTTGGCTCTGTATCTAATACCCTCTCTCTCACCCTCTGTATAAAGAGGTCTTATAGTGCTAGGGGCGCAGCAGCAGGTAACACACATGTAATCAGGGAGGGTGGGGCAACATTGGGCAGGTTGGTACACTAGTCCCTAATTTTCCTAATAATAACGTATCCTTATTTGTTGGTGACTTTTGGGAATTTTATTCAATTTGATTAGTTTTTTTTTTAAATTGAGTGTCAAAGCATTTCAACCACAAATTTTAATCTACATACGGGGTATTTTGTGTATCATAATTGGGGACGTACATAAATTTATCGGCCATTGTCTTATCCCTTTAGATACCTGTAAAATTACACAGTAGCTGCGCTACTTAAAATGTATATTTACTATATAACCACCTTCGCTTGTCGCAATATCCTGTGTTTAGATGTTTATACAAAATATACCATATTATATATTAGTAAAAAGCTTACACTTAGCTTAATTAAAACATGTAGTATAGTGGATAATTGTATCTGATTATATATAAAAAAAAATTTTGCCTCACAAAAAAATTCTAAAATCTTTTATTTTATGAATCTCGCTGTTGATAAACTAATTAAGAATAGGCATTACATGTTATGCCTATAAAGCCAATATTTTTTATTTACTTATATCATACGTAACATTTACAGTTTTTTGACAGTATACACACAAGGAATATTTTTAAAGAAATTATTTTTTTTACTTGTTGCTACTTTATATGAGCGCTATCCTGTAAAAAAAAGTATCAAAGTCATTTTTTCTCTTCTGCTAATAATAAAAAAGTATTGTTTTCTAATTTAACGTTAATTTTAAGAAAATTATGTTTCATAAATTGTAAATTTCAGACCCTTATTTCCTCTTGCTTCAGAAATGTATCTTTAAAAATGCCCTTTTTTGATTAGAATCAATATTAATAAAATAATAAATTTAATAATAATTATTAATCACATCAACTTTCCGCGGATATTATCATTCAATAAACAATTTTAAGATTAAAACCTATTTGATGGGTATTGTTTTTATGATTTTTATTTTTATTTTCTTGAAAATTATCTATTTTTCAGTATGGCTAAGATCCGGTTCTGTTCCATCGGATATTAGTCAGTTTCTAAGCCATGACGTTGAACTGATATAGTTCTATTTTACAGTGAAGCTTCTCAGAGGTCCAGGGAAGGTTTTTAAACTATTTTGAAAGAGGGTATCTCCACCCTCTTAATAAAAATGGCACACATCCCCCCGCCCCAAAAAAAAAGTATTTTTTACTTTTTCTTTTTAAAAGTCAAATTGAAAATGGGGGGGTCGCCTTTTCCCCTCACACCTTAAGTGCCCCAGGAGGCTTCTAAGGGTGTAGCCGCTAGTATCATAGATAGACTTTGCTTTAAATTTAAAACTCACTTTGCTTTTGAGAATTATTCTTGTAACCTCCATTGCCGTAAGAACGAAGATGATACACTGTAATTGACCAATAGTAAATTTTATGCTGGCTTCTCATTGACGACAGGGTTAAATAACTGTATCTCCCCATCGCAACCGCCTTGTGCAACTGTTCTAAATCAACCAATGGTGTCGCTTATAATAACACAGCCAAGTAGTAGAAAATAATTTAGAAGCAGAAGAAAGAGATCTTTGAAAAAGGAAGGGAGGTAGTTGTTTGTATATACATCTAGACTATAGATCTGTTGTAAGAACAGTCGGACACACAGGTTGTTATCACTAATGTGAAAGGTACTGTAATTTTATGTATCGTTTTTTTCTAAATTTCTCCTAGCCTTCTTTAATGCAACTATCAAATGAATGAAAAAGCCCCTTTGGTCAGGCAAGAAAGCATTTTACAAAAACAGCAGGGAGGAAATTTTAAGAAATAGTAAAATGAACAGTAAGTTATGATGCAGAAGAAAAGAAATTAAAATGTATTTAAAACTTTATCAAACTATATGTGTCCCAACTTTTCAACCAATAATTTAGAACTACAGAAGGGGTAATTTTGTTTATCATCATTGGGGATGTACCTAAATTTATCGCCCGTTGTGTTTACTTTTCAGATCACGGGTTTGAAACCAATGTATATCATATTTTCATATTTAAAATTCCATAACTTTTTGTGAAAAAAAACGTGTTTGTATACAAGCACAGTAATAACATAATTAGTTTGAGAAAAAACACTTGAAAATGAAAGTTGCTGCCAGAGGGCAATCAAACGAGACGATGCGCGCTAAACAACGTAACAAACCGACCGACAGAACTTTTTCTGCGATTTGTACACACCTTAAAATGTCTTGAAAAGAAAAATCATGTACATTAATGCATCCCTGAAAGTGACGCCCCCTCCCTCATAACTTAAATCAGCCCTTTTATAGAAAAAAATATATTGGATTGGGATAGGTTAGGCTTGGTTTATTATATTTTTTAAACATTTACCAGTAAATTAATTCTTATTGGTATATCAGCTATGCATGTTTTGGAAATAAAGTCTAGTGCTTAACTAGCAGGTGCTGGAAATGCGCTTTTTGCGATTTGATTTTCATAATAACATATTATGTAAAATGGATAGAATTTTTATGTGTAAGTTTATTTTCTTCTTAAATATTGAAAGTAGAGTTATTTTTTGTGAAACTTCGCAAAACAATTAACATTGGCCATCTTTACCTTTTTTCATGCTTTTATAGATTTCAATTTAAAAAAAGAAAAAGTGTTTTCTCACATGGTATTAAAGATAGACAGCTGGATTTTGAAGATCACAAATGATCTTGTCTGGGCCTTTCATAATATCCACGTATCTATATACAGTATACGTTACGAAAAATGACCGGTTTTTAAAATGGTCTAGCCCCCCCCCCTGTAATGAAGTTGTAACCCTATTTTTTGTTTGTGTGATCTTTATATACATGTATAATGGTGTTTGTTGCGGTAAATTAGATCAAGGAACATTTTCCGACATTCAGCAGGCTATGAAAGAAAATATTCAAAATGAAAAAATTCCGACCCCAATGTATTTTAATTGAATTTTGGTTAAGCCGAAAAATCATAGATTTTAAGGTCTTGATACATACTTTTTGGGCTCAAATGACTTGTATGAGAGCTAGGAAGTCGGGTAAGGTGTCTATGGAAGCAGAATTTTATGCTGAAGATAAAACTCGACACAACCCCTATGCTTATTTCAATTTTACTATGTGATTTTTCGGCTTAAGTAAAATTTACTTTAAGAAATAAGGGTATGATTTTTTTCATTTTGAATTTTTTCTTTTATAGCCTGCTGAATGACGGAAAATGTTCTTTGATCTAATTTACCGCAACAAACACCATTATACATGTATATAAAGATCACACATACAAAATATAGGGTTACAACTTCATTACAGGGGGGGCTAGATCATTTTAAAGACCGGTCATTTTTCGTAACGTATACTGTATAATAATATAACTTATTATGATCATGCATTAATTTACTACTATCATATGATATATTTTTTATTCAAATTATGTTTTTGATAATATATAGTTTTTATAAATATAAATTAAATGCAATCTAAAATCTCACCAATTACTTTATTAGGGGAGGGGATGAGTTAAAGGGGGTATCGTTAGTTTAGCCAGCTGCGATTGTCACTTTATTACAGTACATGAAAATCTGATGTAACATCCAAGTAATAATATATCGATTTATCTTCGATTTTATCTTCGATTCAGAACTTCATTTTTTGTTCAATTAACCTATAAATGAAAAGAGAAAATTTTATATACATTCTTTAAAAAAAATATTATAACCTGCCAGTTTGGTTTTTAGCAGTAGTTGTATAAAACTAACTTTTTTTGCCATTGTCCAGTCCCTCAAAATTCTTGAAAATATTGTATAAGCTTAGTTAGCTTTTATTATGGTCATCCTTGTTATGCATTTACAACATCAATACATAATTATGTTAAGTAGTCTTTTGTTTCTTTCATAATAAGGATAAAGTGATATGTAAAATTAACTAATTTCCGCTGGATTAGAACCAGTTCTCAGGCATACTGAAAAATCATAAATAGCATAGTATTACAAACAATTTTCCATGAATATTAAAATAAAAATCATAAAATTAAAACTGGGCCAAAAAAAACTATGTCTAATCTTTTATTATTTTATTTTAATAGTCGCGGTAAGCTGTCTATAATACGAGGCGATTAATAAGTATTATTGTGTTTTGTTTAGAATGATAATTTATTGTATATATATTGTGTCCTCAATCCATTTTGGTAAATAAGACATGAAATATTTAGGCAATTTACTTCACCCTTACTGTCTGAAATGTCTGAAAGCCTATATCACGAATTTCTTTACATAGAATCTAGACATTATATTAACAGTGCACTCTGAGACTTTGATTTATATTGCTACAGTTTACAATTAAAGCAATCGTATTATAGACAGCTTTCCTCGAATATTAAAATGAAAAATTGTAAGATTAAGACTGGTTTTAATTTTAATATTTGTGGGAACTTTCCTGTAATTCAATGCTATACATGATTTTTCATTATGGCTGAGAATTGGTTGTAATCCAGCGGATATTAATCAGATTTAAAAACATATTGGAAAAAAAGTTCTACTAATCGAAAATGTAGAAATTTTTAAATCTCAATCTAAAAATGATTAATTTAAAGCTAAAAAGGAGAGTGTTTTTAGGGCGTTTATTGTGAGAGATAGATAGAAATATAATGATTTTTAGCCCTATATTATAACTATGCTTAACAGTATATTTTCTATTAAATAAAGCTTATATGTGTACTGTTATTCTACAATAATGATATATTTTTTGAAACCACCTGTTACCGTTACTTTGTTTCTCCAATTTTCTTTATTGTTGCCCCTTGTTGTTAGTCTTCATTGAAATAAAAATTTAAATAAGTATCCTTTTTAGTTCAGTTTGACCCTTTTTAATCCCACTAAAAGACATGTATAGCATACATATGTATATTAATGTTAGAACAAGGATGACAACATCCATAAAAGTGAGGCTCTGAAACGGTATGATAGACGAACATTTGCTCTCAGAACTGAATATACAAAATTTGAATATATAAATTTTGACAAAATTATACGTAAATTTGTTACAAAACTTCTTAAATACAGAATTCTTTTTAAGGACATACTGACATTTTTAGGACTTGCTTATAGAGATGCTTCGCTCAAAATATTGTACCTTATTGTAATAGGAATCAGTAATCCAAAAATCAGATCAATCGGATGACTTTATCACATAAAAAATTGTTGTTAAAAAAGTAAAAAAAATCAACATGTTTAAAATGGACGTACGAACATTCTGGTAACGATTATAGAGTTGCTACGCTTTCTAAATCGTACCTTACTACTACAGGAATCATCATGCAAAATTTGAAATCGATAGCATGCCTAAATTAACGAAAAAAGCTATCAGTAACGGACTGACCGACCCTATTTATAGAAAAGCTTCGCTTTTAAAAATAATATATTGAAACTTACCCATCTCTATATTAAGATTATTGGTGGAAAAGTTTGGACACTGTTTGTTTGTACCAACCCATCAGGATTGAATAAAAGTCCCCAAAGTATTTAAGCCAGCGAATAAGATAACTTTTACATAAACTTTTGGGGACTTGTGTAATAAACAGCCCAATGTCCCCTCCCCCCCCGTCTTTTTGCGGCTTCAAGTAAAAAAAAAGGTTGTTTTTTTTTCTTTTTTTTTTTTTTTTGGGGGGGGGGCGATAATTTAGGTCATTGAGATATTTTGTTAATTTTAGACTGGGTTTTTATTCAGTTTTGAATTATTATGAAAGGTTTATTAGCTGTTGTTCTTGTATTGCATAATTTTAAAAAGCGAAACTTTTCTATAATAAGGGTCGGTCCGACCGTACGTTCGTCGCGGTCAGTTAGCTCTTTTTCGATAAAATTAACAGGATAGAACTGTACTATCGTTTTCAAACGTTGCATAATAACAATAGGTACGATTTAATCGTTGTCAGAAAGTCCGTACGCCTATTCAAAACATACTAATTTTTTTACTTTTTTGACAACAAACTTTTGTATGTTACAATTATCCTATTAATCTTATTTTTAGAATACTAATTCCAATTGCAAAAAGGTACAATGTAATAAACGAAGCATCTCTATAGTTACATTCTTACTTTGTAAGTATGTCCTTAAACAGTATCCTTCAGTGAAGAAGTTATGCAATAAATTTACCTAGAAATAAGTTTATACTTATGGATCTTGTCATTCTCGTTTAAGCAGACTGTGGTTTTGTTGCCTGGGTAGGAGGGGACATTGCACATTGGGGCAAATCAAGCAAAAAGGGGATTTAATTATTTAGTACCCTTAAAATTCATCCCACAAAAATTTCATTTTATACTTTTTGTAGGCAACTTAACAACGAACAAATTTGCTTTTATGTTTTTTTCTGTCATTTGAAAGGAACATGGAGATAAAGGTCATTTAATGAAGGTAGATAGAAAATTACCGGAATAACACCCCACGAAAATAGCCCCCCTTTACCCTATCCATCTATCTATTAATCTCTCTATCCATCTGTCTATCTATTCATCTATCTATCCATCTATCTATCCATCTATATATCTATCTATCTATCCATCTGTCTATCCATCTATCTATCCATCTATCTATCCATCTATCTATCCATCTATCTATCCATCTATCTATCCTTCTATCTATCCATCTTTCTATCAATCTGTCTATCTATCTATCTATCCATCTATCAATCCATCTATCTATCCATCAACTATTTATCTATCTATCCATCAACTATCCATCTATCCATCCATCTATCTATCCATCTATCTATCCATCTATCTATCCATCTATCTATCCATCTGTCTATCCATCTATCTATCCATCTGTCTATCCATTTACTCATCATCTATCTATCCATCTATCTATCCATCTATCTATCCATCTGTCTATCCATCTATCTATCCATCTGTCTATCCATCTATCTATCCATCTATCTATCCATCTATCTATCCATCTATCTATCCATCTATCTATCTATCCATCTTTCTATCCATCTGTCTATCTATCTATCTATCCATCTATCGATCCATCTATCTATCCATCAACTATTTATCTATCTATCCATCAACTATCCATCTATCCATCCATCTATCTATCCATCTATCTATCCATCTATATATCCATCTGTCTATCTATCTATCTATCCATCTGTCTATCCATTTACTCATCCATCTATCTATCCATCTATCTATCCATCTATCTATCCATCTGTCTATCCATCTATCTATCCATCTATCTATCCATCTATCTATCCATTTATCTATCCATCTATCTATCCATCTATCTATCCATCTATCTATCTATCCATCTTTCTATCCATCTGTCTATCTATCTATCTATTCATCTATCGATCCATCTATCTATCCATCAACTATTTATCTATCTATCCATCAACTATCCATCTATCCATCCATCTATCTATCCATCTATCTATCCATCTATCTATCCATCTGTCTATCCATCTATCTATCCATCTGTCTATCCATTTACTCATCCATCTATCTATCGATATATCTATTCATCTACCTATCCATCTAACTATCCATCAAAGTGTTCAAAGTGTCAAATTTGGGGTCATAGAATTCATTTCAGTAGAAGGGGAGAGGATGGTGTAAAGGGGGTGGATGGGGATTCTTATTTTAACAAGCTACAAGTTTCACTTAATAATAAATCCATTATAAATGTGGGCATTATTGATATAGATTTTTATTAGCTAATATCTATATTTATAATGATATTATGATTCTTGTTTACTGTTTATATGTATACTAGCGGCTTCGCCCCTAGCCTCTATGGGCTTTGCTCCAAGAGGTAATTAAACAAGGATGACAACATCCATAGAAGCGAATCTCTGAAATGGAAGGACAAACGAACATTAACACATGTGAAGTGTAAGAACTGAATATTAATGCATGTCTATAAAAGATTGTAATTAAAACTGATTAAATACATGTTACTGTTTAAGGACATACTGATGTTTTTAGGGCTTGATTATAGAGATGCTTCGCTTATAACACTATACCTTAATGTACTAAGAATAAGTACTGAGTATTCAGTAAATCACATGAATAGGATATTTTTAACATTCAAAACTATTATTTGTTGTCATAAAAGTAAAAAATCAGCTTGTTATAAAGGACCAGTAGATATATTCCCTGAAGAGTATAATCTAATCGGTTTTGTGGTTACCGAGATCTATTGGTACGGACGGACAGACAAACACACATCAAGCTACTTTGTATTATAGATTAACATCCAGGGATCTAAGGAACAAAACAATAACCGATTAATGTATGTACATCCCCAATATAGATACATTAAATAATAAATTATTTTACAAAATTGATTGTCTGTAGATGACAATTAGTGGTTGAAAAGTTTTGATACTCATCTTAATGAACCAACCAATAAAAAATCAATCAAATTTCCTAAAGTTGTTATGCCAACGAATACAAAAACGTTATTATAAAACTTTGAAGTTTGGGGACTAGTGTAATGTCCCCTCCCTTTCTAAATAAAACTGAAGACGCTAAACATGAAGACCATGTAACTACAAAACTTAAAAACAAAGCATTACCAATAGACAGACAGATAGACTACTTGCTAATTCATATTTAAAATGATTATAGGAACACTACGTTATTTGAATGTTAGCTTTACCTTTCCGCAGTGAGGGAGGGGACATTGGGCTGTTTATAACACTAGTCCCCAAAGTTTTACAGTTGTGTTGTCTTTAAACATTTTAACTACTAACTTTGATCTACACAAGGGGTAATTTTGTGTATTATCATTGGGGATGTACATCAATTTATTGACCTTTGTCTTCTCCCTTTAGATCCCTGATATTTGTAATAATCCATAGAAACACTTATTTAGTTACATTAAAACATCAAACATAAAGAGGTTTAGATTTAGGTTTAGCACCCCCCCTTCCCTCCCCTCCCCATCATTTAGTCAATAGAACTTGAAAATATTCATTATCAACTTATATTCAAAGTCTGATCAAATAAATATTTCTCATAACTATGTTTTTGCGTCTTTTATTTATATGTATTACATCTTACATTTGACTTTAAAAGCGCATTTAAAAGCTTTTTCTTACAATCTTTTCTTGCACCCACCTTTAGAAAACGGGCTAAAAACCCCTACGGGGGCGCGGGGGGGTAAATGAAACCAGTACAGGCGATTATAATATGTCTTTGGGCAATCAAATATCGTTTTTTTAGTCGGTGACAACCAGTGAAAACATGTTTCCTGATACTGTCTACTTAAATGTTGATTTTAAAACAAACAAAAATAAACTAAAATCTTGACTTCAACTAGAATTATTTAGGACTAATTTCTTCAATTTGTGTTTTTTTCTTTTATACTGTCAAAATATATGTAATGCATGACTCATCAAAAGTTATTTTGTCTAATTACGTTAATTCTAAGAGATTTTATAATACTTTTAAAATTGTTGGTGAAACACAAAAAGTATGCCTTTTTCTGTAAGAAAATTTTTGCATTTCTTGACTTCCATGCATTAGAATGCTTACTTGAAAAGCGTATTTTTACGATTCCTTTGAAATCTGATGTACATTGGGTATGATAATACTCATAGAATGTTTAAAACTTGATTTGGGGGTGGTGAATTGATGCCCCTTGTTGCCCCTATGTGCATTGTATTAAATTTATATTGGTACCCAAAGGTTAATAAATAAGTTCTTTAATTCATTGGTCAAAAAACTGTGAGCAGAGCACTAATATCAAATATTGATTTGTTGGTGGTAATGTTTGACCTGTCCATAAATAGTTTTAACCTTAAGAAAGGGTTATTTTGTTAACTACAGCATGACCCTCGAAAAAGTATTTTTAAGCATCTGCAGCCCTTATTTCTCAATGAATTATTAAAAAATGCATATGTCCTTGTTCTCCATAGTATTCCACGTAAGTAGATATAAAAATTTTTTTTTACCTCCATTAACACCGGAGATTTTTAGAGCTAAAGTTTTGAAAAAGTGACTGAGAAAAAGAATTTTTTTTGTTTCTCTTATTTTTTGGATGGTTATATTATGTTTTTCTGGCAATTGAATAATGAGACACAAAGAAAAACAAGTTAACTAAATATTTCTTTTTTATTCCACCAAAAATATAAATTTTTAATGGCAAAAAATACTACTGAATGAATTGATTATTTGCAAATTTTAGGTTATTTATTAACCCTTATTTATAGAAAAGGATTAATTATGACAGTTGCTCCGCCTACTTTTCTGACATCTCAATTATTTAATAAGGGGTAAATTAAGCTTTTTAGACTAAAAAATTATTATGTTTTATTTTTATTTTCTTTATAACTTGTTTGTTATTAAAGTTAGGATTGTGAAACAAAAACAATTTTCCTGCTATATTCATAGAGATTTATTTGGTTTTTTGATCTTAAACAATTTTGCCTAATAAGTAAGTTTTTCAAAATATCATTAAACTAAAAAGACTCAAAAAATATGTGTAAAAAAATGCTTTTTACTCAAAAACTAAATTTTTTATTTCATTTTTGTATAAAGTTTCTGCTAGTAACAAAAATAAAAGGATTTCTAGCTTAATTTTGCTAAAAAAGTCGTATCATGTTAAAAGTTACTTTTTCCTCAGTCACTTTTTCAAAACTTTAGCACTAAAAATCTACGGTGTTAATGGAGGTAAAAAAAAATATTTTTATATCTACTTACGTGGAATACTATAGAGAACAAGGACATATGCATTTTTTAATAATTCATTGAGAAATAAGGACTGCAGATGCTTAAAAATACTTTTTCGAGGGTCATGCTGTATAATTAGAGTGCATTTTGAATTTACCGTCAATTATCTTGTCCCCTTAGATCCTTTATGTTTACCCTAGAACTAACATTAACACTCACAGACAATCAACCTTTTATTTTACACCTGTTCTAGGACATACAGATTTTTTATGTCCACATTTTTATTTATTGATGGGGTGTTTACAACCACCCTCGTAAATAGCAAAACCAACAAAGCGAACACCAAACTTTTGCATAAAAACAATGACAAAATGCATGTGTGTGTGTGTGTGTGTGTGTGTGTTTATAATGGATGTAGAACATACGTGGATAGATATTGACATAGGAAAATTCGTCGTTAATTTAGGTTACTAACATCGACCTCATTTATTGGTCAGTTCTTTCATCCAGTAGGAGGGATGTGGATGAGGTAACAGGGGTGGATGGGGGGTATCGATATTTCTGCCAGCTGCATTAGAGTAAATGAAAATCTAGTGCAAAATCCAAGTAGTAAAATATCCATTGTTTTTATACGCTGATTTTTGTTTAATTAATCCACACATTGACATTGAAACAAATGACAGGGATATGGCACCGAGAGAAAAATATGTCATTCTCCAAAATTTGCATGTGGTCCTAAAAAATTGTTCCCATTTTACACTTGATTGTTTATAAGTACAGAATCCTTAACAATCCTTTTTTACATATCCCATATTTAATTATATTTTAAGGGAGATTTGAATGGAAAAATACTACTTTTTAAAAAGATATGAATTATGAGGTAAAAAATCAATAATTTCATAAAAATAAAAAAAAATTTTGTTTGTTATTCCTTCCTTTTGAATCCTATCCAAAAATTTGAAATTGATCGGCTTTGTAAAAGTTACATGTAGCGGCGGCGTATAGCAAAGCGTATAGAGGTCAAAAAGTGAAATCTTACGTTTCAGCGGTTAGGATTTGGAAAGATTTAAAGTAATTTTATCAAGTAATTTTAGGCTTTTGTTTTAACGCACTTAGAATTAGTGGGGAGGGGGGGGGGGGTATTGTAGTTGAAGAGGAAAAGGTTTGGAAACTGCTAGTTTATACAGCTCAATCAGTATTAAATGAAAGTACCCAAAGTTTTTAAGCCAATGATTTAGACCAGTATAAATTACAGTCCAATGTCCCCACCCTTCCTTACCCTCTGATTTTTACAAAAGTTTGGCCGAAACTCAAAACAATAACCTATCAATTATTGAATCATTTAATGTTTGAACAATAACGAATTAGTCTTTGAAAGTCCTAACTGTGCAAATCTAATTAGTGCCTAGTCACAAACAAACACTGAAATTTGGCTAATTATTTTTATTAAATAGAATTGCATAATATTACACACCGCAAACATACATTCGCGCATTTCATACACCCTGAGCTATGTGATAGCAGGCATATTAAGGCATAAGACAATTAATTATTGTACCTTCGCATTATGTTATACAAAATTACCCCTTATATACAGAGAATAAGATTACCCCTGGAAAAATATAGATACGCTGTTAATTTATACAGAATAATCTTAAAAACCTAGAAGTTTTAGGTGTGAAATCCAACAAATGATGGAACGTTGGGTAAGTGAAACTTGATGTTAGGGGTTTCATCACAATCATCTGGAAACAATAAAAACATGACATGTTGATTGTTGATAATATGTCAATCATATATTTGTTGTTTTAATTTTCTTACACTTTCCTCTTTTCGGTTTTCTTGTGCATCTTTGATTGGTTTTCGTACTTAACTAATCCATCTAACTAAAAAACTTGAACATAATTTTCCTTGCTTTAATAGAGAGAGATATATTGAGTACATCAAGTTTCTTTTGTTAAACAGTCAGACTGTTGCTAACTAAAAGAATGTTTTATATGTACATGGAAAAACAAGGATGACAATCCATAAATAAGAAGCGGAGAAATACAAATATCAAAAGAGGTTAAGAAACGGACGAAAATAATTAGTTATAGGGAATATGCCCATTGGTAAAAGGATCAAATCTAAACATGCATGGATTTTCTTAATTTTCACAAAAGGAATCTTAGGGATCTTAAGGGATAAGACAATGGACGATAAATTTGTATACAATTACATACATTCCTAATGATAAAAATTACCCCTTCTGTAGATTATAATTATTAATTCGAACTCTGCAAGTTTTAACCTAACAATCAAAAATATAAATAGCCAAGATTTTACGGATAAGAGAACGTTGAATTAAAATCTGGATAACAGTTTATTTTCCCGTCCATTGGCCCTTCCATCCCTAGGGAATCCCCTCTGAAACTGCTACTACATCGTTTAAATATATTTTTAGAATACATGACCCTATCTTTATTTGTTAGTATAGATAACAACCTCAGATCATATTTATAAAATACAAACCTCAGCAAAAGAACTTTAAATTAAATATTGTAGGTGATTTTTTTTTCTAAAAGTGTAACTAAACTAGAATTTAAAAATATAGCAATAGCTGTAGCTTTTTCCCCTGAGGTTGAATAAAGAATAAAGCATACAAGCTTGGTATGACCAAAAGGAATATTCCCTGAAAAGTAAAACCAAATTGGTCCAGCGGTTATTAAAGTATTCAGACGGACATAGATCGCTCTAGTTTGTAATATAGATATCTTGTGTTTTAAACTAAACTAGCGGCTGCTTCCCTAGAATCTAGGAGGCACTGTAATCAGAGGGATAATTATCGGGCAACAAAATAGTATGAATTCATCCTAGCACCTATTAAAGAGAACTTAATTAGTAATTATTGAAATTTAAAGTTTCAGACAAAAAAAACTTGGTACTTTATATAATAGGATAAGGAAAACTGATCCGAAATAATTTTAAACACAACAGTCCTTTAAGGCTTTGATGATAAAAATGTTGTCCCGACAACATTTTTATAATGTTACACAATCTGAATAAGATCTCTTAAAATATTTTTGTGAATTGTAGTGGTTTTAGGATAAGCCCCCCCCCCCCCCAATTTAAAATATTTTTGTTTCTTTCAAAGTCTTTTTTTTTTTTTGGGGGGGGGGGAGATTAGAATGTAAATTATTCAGTTACCAAAAGTTTTTATTAATATGTTCTCCCATTTGTTAGATCTATCATTGAGTTCTATATAATATCTTGATTGATTGGTTTAAACTGCCTGTGTCTAATCTTTTTAATCAATGATTTTAATCTACAGTTGTTTATCATGATTGGGGATGAACATATCATTTCATCGTCTATTGTCTTCTCCATTAAGATCCATGAAGAATCTCCACTGTTCTGTTATTTTAATATTGTTTGTTGTTTTTATATAAAATTGTAAAATTATATGATCACTAACAAGCATTTATGTAAAGCATAATATTACTAAATGTTAAGCTGGATGTAAAACCTGATTTCTCATTAAGAAGAATCGATATATCAGTACTTGGATGTTGCGCCAGCTTTTCATGTACTCTGATAAAGTGATACTTGCAGCTGGCTAAAGTAACAATACCCCCCCCCACCAACCAATTCATCACCTCTCCTCTTAATAGATGAAAGAACTGACCAATAAATTAGGTCCAAGCTGAATTGACTACAATGTATCCACATATTCTTTATCCATTTTAAGAAGAAATTTTCTAACTACGCATATATTTTTAGTAGTCATACTACACTACAATCACTTTTGTCTGTCTGTATGTCTGTTAGTCTGTATTAAACCGTTTGTGACCTTTATTATACCCCATGATAAAAAATCTGGTCTCTCTTTTTTCCTGTTTCAATATTTTTAGTAGTGAAGCTTATATATAATTAATTTTGTCGGTCTGTATGTCTGTCAGTATGTTTGTATCATAACAAATTGTGACCTTCATAATATCCCTCAATTTTTGTCTTGATCTTTTTTTTACCTGTTTTAATATTTTTAGTAGTGAAGCTTACATATAATTCACTTTGTTTGACTGTCCATCCGTCAGTTCATCCATATGTAATCAGTATGTAACGCTGTGGGTGAAACTTAATGTTTTCGGAAGATTTTTTCTGAATTCACCCTTTATAAAAAGAGCATTCTGTAGGTATACAACTTACTTTTTCCGTCGGTCTGTCGGTTATTGTACTTCTTTAGCTCTTTTTATGACTATTGATCGTCTTTTCTATAACTTACTTTGCCAGTGTGTTCATCAATGATCTTTGATGTGATTCCTCTTTTTATGGATGATGTCATGTTATATTTGGGTTAATAGTTATCTATCGCATATTATTATAGACAGTTTTCCGCGGATATTAAAATGAACAATTAAAAGATTAACACCAGGTTTGTTAGGCCCAAGAAGCCGAAGGCAAAAAAACTATCTTAGTTTTATTATTCGTGGAAAATTGTTTGTAATACGATGCAATACATGAGAACTAGTTTTAATCCAACGGAAATTAATCGGTTTCGAAGCCATACTGAACGAATTATTATAATTGAACATATTTTTCATCGTAAATTTTTATTTTCAGATTAATAAAAATGGAGTTGTTGGAAACTAAAATATTATCCATGGTGCTACTTGGAGGAATATCTCTTATGATTGGCGGTGCAACTTGGGGACTAAGGTAAATATACAGAAGAGAAGATCACTGGCTTATAGAGTAGCTTCACTCTTTAAAACTAAGATTTCTTTATTAAGGGGGAAAAAGAGAGAGAGAGAGAGAGAGAGAGAGAGAGCGAGAGAGAGAGAGAGAGAGAGAGCGAGAGAGAGAGAGAGAGAGAGAGAGAGAGAGAGCGAGAGAGAGAGAGATAAAGAGATAATTAGCAATAAAGAGATAGTCCAAGAAAGAGAAAAAAAGAGAGAATGAGACAAAGAAAGAGAGAGAGCGACAAAAATTGGGGTTGACAAAAAGACACTGTCACTTATATATTAAATTTGATACTTAAATAATAATAAACTATGTATTATTATCAAGATTATAATAATATTCTTCGAAAAAGTGTATGTTATTAAAAAATGTAAAAGTCACATATCCTTTTGAAAATAAATTGGAAAGAAAATTTATTATAACAAGGATGACAACATCCATAAAAGCGAAGCACTGAAACGGTAAGACAAACGGACACTAACACTTGTATAGTGTCAGAACTGAATAATCAGAATATATATGTAAATGTCGAAGCAAAATTGTAAGTAAAATTGTTGAAAAACTGCTTGATACAGAATAATGTTTATGGACATACTTACATTTTTAGGACTTGATCATAGAGTTGCTTCGCTTATAATACTGTACTTGGTTGTTCCAGAAATCAATATACCAAAAATCAGATCAAACGGATAATTAGATCACATAAAAATTTGTTGTTAAAAAAGTAGAAAAATCATCATGTTTAAAATGGACGTACGGACATTCTGGTAATGATTATAGAGTTGCTACGCTTTCTAAATCGTACCTAACTACTACAGGAATCATCATGCAAAGTTTGAAATCAATATGACAATTCTAACAAGCCTAAAATAGCGAAAAAAGCTATCAGTTACGGACGGACGGACCGACCCTAATTATAGAAAAGCTTCGCTTTTAGAAATATCGCCATGTCATTTCTTTGGAAATTTCTATTGAAACTAATCTGCACTGGGTAATTATGGCCCAACCCTAAATTTATTTTAACTCTATCACTTTATTATTGAACTAGCGGCTACGCCCCTAGATGCCTCTAGGGACACGTAAAATTGTTTCTTTTTAATTGTCGATTTCACTGGGGTGGGTGGTGATACCCTCCCTCAAAAAAGTTTTAAACCTTCTCGGTATGTTTGAGAAGCTACCCTGGTAAGAAGAACCCAATCGGTTCAGTGATTAGTGAGATCCCTCGGTACAAACATACAAACAAGTATAGTGTTTAGTGACATATAAAGTTTTGATAGACGGACAAACAGCATTCTACTTGGTATAAAAGATGAAAAAATAACAAATCTATTAAGGAGTTTGAATAAAAAATGTAAAATAAATTAAATAGAAACTACAATTAAAATAATGTTATTCAGAGAGGGAGGAAAGTTTATTATACTAGTCCCCAAAGTTTTATAATAAGGTTATCTTATTTGAAGGCTTAACAACATTTAGGGCCTTTATTGGTTTGTTGAGTTGAGTGTCTAAATGTTTCATTCACTAATTGTAATCTACAGAATGGGGTAATTTTCTGTATCATCGTTGGAGATGTACAACAGTTTTCGACCATAGTCTTATCCCTTTAGATCCCTGAAAATAATTACTGTGGCAAAGATGTATAATTTTTACAGCAATTATGCTATTGAGTTGTCAAGACTTTTCAAATTTCAATATGTTAGCAAATCATTATTTTCTATTGTACACTGTAATTTTAATGTTTTCTATTACTATTGAATTATCCGATAAACGAAATCTTCTTATTTTATATTATTACTAGACGTTTCGTCCTAGCCTCTGTTGGAGGGCGGGGGAGAGCAGAACCCCCCCCCCCCCCCCCAAGACATTGATGAAGCTTCCCTTAAATGTAAAACCAATTCAGACCGGTATTTTTCGAGATCTTTTGCTTGTAACAAAAAAGCATAGGATAAGTTTCTTAAGATCTTGGTAACCACTGAACCGATATAATTCTCTATTTCAGGGAAGCTTAACATGTTCTTAAAATGTATGTTTTGGATTTATTTGGCTCCTTCCCTCCCTCTTCGTAGCTTTTGAATGCTCGTGGCGCAGCCACTAGAATAGTATAAAATAGTAAACAATTTTCAGAAAAGCTTAAGTTATTATTCGCCTTTGTCTTTTGTTGTTGGGTTGATTAGAAATATGGGTCCCAAGAACATACAAAAATATCAAATTTAAAATCTAATCAAAGAATCTATTGTGTGAATTTGAAAACTTGTTCATTTTAGTAGCAAAGCTACTCTATAATTCACTATAAATTTTTTTAGCTTTTATTTAAATATCAGATCTATAGTTTTAGATGTATTTACAGACAACTACCTCCCTTCATTTTTCAAAGACCTCTTTTGTCTGCTAAATTGTTTTCTGCTACTTGGCTGTGTTAATATAAGCGAAACCATATTGGTTGATTTTCAATGACCCAATAGAAAGGTTGCGCAAGGTGGTTGCTATGTGAAGATACAGTTAACCTTTTCTCCCTCTAGTGTTTTACTCTAATATTTAAATGCTCTTTAATATCCTTGTCCTGCTTCCTATATATGAGTTTTTTGCTTCACTGTTAATTTGTCATCCTTGTTTCAGTAATTACTTGGAAGTAAAGAAGCAGGGTAAGAAAAGAACCGTATTCACCTCCCTGCTATTATGTTTTGGAGCTGGGGTCCTGTTGGCGACTGGTCTACTACATATTTTACCTGAGGTAATTATCTATCTATCCATTTATTTATCTATATATCTATCCATCTGTTTTGGAGCTGGAATCCTGCTGGCTACTGGCCTACTACATATTTTACCTGAGGTAATTATCTATCTATCCATCTATATACCTGTACATCTGTTTTGGAGCTGGGGTTCTGCTGGCAACTGGCCTACTAAATATTTTACCCGAGGTAATTATCTATCTATCCATCTATTTATCTATATATCTGACCATCTGTTTTGGAGCTGGTGACCTGCTGGCGACTGGTCTACTACACATTTTACCTGAGGTAATTAAATATCTATCCATCTATTTATCTATTTATCTGTCCTCTGTTTTGGAGCTGGCGTCCTGCTGGCGACTGGTCTACTTCATGTTTTACCTGAGGTATTTATCAATCTATCAATATAGGTGTTTCGTTAGCTACCTCCATAATTAATTATCTTTTCATCTAACTATCTATATACAGCAGGGATCGGAAGCCGCGCGTAAGCCGCGTGTAAGCCTCAGTGAAATCGTCATTTTATCACTATAAAATTTAGCTGGATGTATAAAACTGTCTCTTTAGTAGACAATCCTTCTTTCAAAAATTTCTTTTTCTGCTCACAAGCAGGTTTAAAACTGAGGCTTATGCGCGGCTGAGGCGCGGCTTCCGAACCCTGAATTATACAGAGATAGAGAGGGCTGTTTATTACACTAGTCCCTAAAGATTAACGTTTTTCCTATTCATTAGCTTAACATATGTGGGGACAACAGTGAATTTTGAGTTGGCCGTCAGGCACTTCAACCACTAATTTTAATCAACTTAAGGGGTAATTTTGTGCATCATCATTGGGGATGTATATCAATTTATCGGCCATTGTCTTATCCCTTTAGATCCCTGAATTACTACCCATTTTGTCACTACTATGTATGCACTGCTTGCAATGTGCAAGTGAGTATAATGCAAAGTGAAACTTCAATGTACAAGGTCATTCTTGGCAAGGTTAATACTTTATGGGGTGCCTTCAGTTCCACATATACACAACTTTAGTTAAATTTGCAAAACCTCAAAGTCTTATGATAACGTTTTCTTATTCGTTGGCTTTACAATCTTGGAAACTTTCATTGAATTTTGATTGTTTGGTTCATTTAGTTGAGCGTCCAAAAGTTTGCAACCATTAATTGTAATGTATATAAGGGGTAATTTTGTGAGTCATCATTGGGAATGTACATCAACGTGTTTTGCCCAAAGCGCTTTTAATAATAATTCTTTAATAACAAAACCATCCTGATATGTTTTTTTTAGTAGAAATGTAAAATAAAATGAGATTAAGAAAATATGGGGAAGCAAATGCACACCTAAATTTATACAATTAACAACAACTATTTAACGTTTCTTTAAAACAAAAGATAATAAGTGGAATGGAACAAAGACAAATTTGTTCGTAAGTAGCGCAACTATTAGATTACTAGCATTACTGAAGGATAAATGGTAGGACATTCACGTTTAAAGTTGCTACGCTGCTAAATTGAACTGTATACAGCAATATAAATGGCATTAATAATGCATGACCCTTATATTTCTTATATTAAAACATTTTCTTTTTGCTAAAGTGTAAAATTGTATGTGTTGTATGATAAATCTAAGCAACACTATCAAATTCCAAAATCTATTTACACCCCTTCAACCCCCCCCCCCCACCCCTCCAGGCTCTATGATTTCTTATTATTAACAACCCTTTCCCTAATTTTCTATATGTATGTAAGGGTTAACAATTGAAGTAGTATTCAAGTTAGAGAAACACTAAAATTATTACATTAAGTGAATATTTCTTATATCTATTAACTACTTAACATCCAACACTATGTCCAAAAGTTTCGATACAAAATTGACTTAATGACTTAGCTACTTTTTTAAGATTAAATTATCTATAACGTTTTACTACATCAATTATAAACCACTAAAATTAAGATTTACTATTAAGGCCTACTTCTTAATTATAATTTTTCCTACCGACATAATTTAACCCTACCACACCAATATGTGTGTATGTGTGTGTGTGTGTATGTGTGTTTGTGTGTGTGTGATTGTGTGTGTAAGTGATAGGATGAGTGTCTGTTTGAGTGTATTTCTCTCTATATCTATATATATCCAGTATAAAATATTAGGTTTTTGTATGAAGCTAAAGATCCCAAATAATAATTTGTTAATTTGTTGTAATATTAATTTTTATCAATATCTTGGCGTGGTTTTATGCTACTTTTGACTTAACCCTCTTCCCACCCCTTATGGTTCTTCCAAGATTCAATACCACATGCTTATATAGGCAGACATCCTATTTCTGTTGAATAACGATAAACATATATCTATACAAATTAGCATACTAGATACTTCGTGGTAAAATGAGAAAGTAAGATTTGAAATTTGATTAAATCTTGATTATCGCAGATTATTTCCATGACCCCATAACTATAAATATTATAGTTTTTTTGTAATGGATAGATTTAAACATTTTAATCATCCTATTGATTTTTAACTTGAAAAAACTTAACAAAAAAAAATCTTTTTGTGAAGCTTTGCAATAATAAATCTTTATTGTTCTAGTCAATATTCTTTCAGAATTTTTAAAAAGAAAAGAAACACAATATATAATCTTAATAAAGCTTTAAGAACGAAATTAATTCGGAAAAAATCATAAAACCTATATGTATTTTCAGCTGTCGTTGGGGGGCAACAAATAGTAAAATTGACGACCTTTCAATCTGCCTCCCAAATATTATTATCTTGTTGGTTATCCCTTGTTCCTGGTTTGAATTAACTGGTAATAGACAACAATGTATAAACACTATTTTGATTTTATCCCTTGTATACGTTATAATGTTTTAATAATTCAACTATAAAACACGGATGATAACATCCATTAGTAACGAAGCTCAAATATTCTGAATGGATATTGTGAAAAATTTACTATAGAGCAGGGTCATACAATAAACATTAAACTTGAGAAAATAGGGAAATCTCGAAACCTTTAAAATCACAAAAATTAAAAATCTAGGAATCGATATAGCACCCCAAATAACAGACAGATGTAGAAAACAATGTATAGATTAGATGAACATATATTATATGAATCTTCACTAAAGATTTCAGCTGTCTATCTTGAATATGAGCCGATAAAATCACGTTTTCCCCTTTTCGTGTCTGACGGACAGACAGACAGACGGACAAAAGGACGGACGGACATCTGGAGTTATAGAGGAGCTTCGCTACTAAAAAGAATAATGTTAAATATTTCCACATATTATTTTAATTCTTTTTAATTAAAAGTAACATTGTCATAACCATTCTTGTTATTAGAGTATCCAATATTATAAGTAGCGAAGCTACTCTATAATTCACTTTGTCCGTCCGTCAGTCAGTCCGTCAGTCAGTCCGTAACGCTATGGGGGAAATGGGATTTACTCAGCTCCTATAAAAGATAGAATGCTGAAATTTTTTGACAACATTCCCATCATTAAGGAGCACAATTGACTATAAAACATCATTGGCGTTCGGACCGATTTTTAGCAGGTTTTAGGCTATTTTTATATTTTTCACATTTTTCTCCATATCTTCAGTGTTTATGGTCCGATTTTCAAAATTTTTTCAGTTACAGATATCAAAATTAAATTTCCCGTCGTTTAAAGGAACAACCATGAAGGCCAGACTGCCTTTTCAGCAGGTTTTAGGCTATTTTTATATTTTTCACATTTTTCTCCATATCTTCAGTGTTTATGGTCCGATTTTCAAAATTTTTTCAGTTATAGATATCAAAATTAAATTTCCCGTCTTTTAAAGAAAACAACCATGACGGCCAGACTGCCTTTTTAGCAGGTTTTAGGCTGTTTTTTTTATATATTTAACATTGTTCTCCATATCTTCAGTGTTTATAGTCCGATTTTCAAAATTTTTCAGTTATAGATATCAAAATTAAATTTCCCGTCTTTTAAACAAAATAACCATGACGGCCAGACTGCCTTTTTAGCAGGTTTTAGGCTATTTTTATATATTTAACACTTTTTTCCATATCTTCAGTGTATATGGTCCGATTTTCCAATTTTTTTAAGTTAAGGATTTAAAAATTAAATTTTTAGTCGTTTTAATAAAACAACCATGACGGCCAGACTGCCTTTTATCAGGTTTTTGGCTATTTTTTTTATGTTTTACATATTTCCAAATATCTTTGTTTATTTTGATGCAATTTTCAAACTTTTATGGGATATCTGTATCAAAATAATTTTTCCCATTGTTATGAGCATCTTTAATTAATTTACTTTGACCATCGTTTTCATGCAAAATAAAACAAGGTTTCATGTTTATTTTATCCAATAAATATATTCTTGAATTTAGTAAAAACCTTTTAAATCTACCTGTACGTATTCCCATCGACGATTTTTTGTGCTTCGCTACTTATGGATGTTGTCATCCTTGTTATATTGTTGTTTGGGATAAGCCCCGCCTCCATGAATATTATCCATGGGAGGGTATTGCTCTTGTGGATATTGTTGGTGGGGATACTGCTGAGGTGGAGGGTATTGTGATTTGTTATACTGCTCCAGGTGAGGTTGTGGAGGGGCTGGAGCTAGCTGCTGTTCATTTTCTTGTTGCTGCTGTTCTTGTTGCAGCTGTTCCTCCTTGCATTTTTTACATTTTCTCCAAACAACCTTAACATAATAAGTAGATAAGTACAACAAGGATGACAACATCCATAAGTAACGAAGCAGAGAGCACAAAAAATCATTGATGAAGCCAATTTTGATTCCTGTGACGTCATACAAATGAGGGAGATGAGAGGAGAAGTGAGAAAGAAAACCCCAAAAAAAGATATGGGGAATTGTAATTTTTTTAAAAAGTAGCTTAAAACCTGCCCAAAAGCAGTCCGGCCAAAATGAATATTTTATACTTAATTATGCTTCATATTGATAGGAATGTTGACAAGAAGGTTCAGCCTTCTATCTTTTACAGGAGCAGAGAAAATCACATATTCCTCAAAACGTTTCAGACTAAAAAGAAACTTACAAAAGATAATACACAAGTGAATATAATTCCACCAATCCACAACAACCATTCATACCATTCTAATCTATAAACAAAATTTGATCAACTGCAGTTCACGACGAAGACCAAACTGCATTACTTTTGCACCACTTTTGACGTCATATTCTCCATCTTTTTTTAGGGGTTTTCTTTCCCACGTCACCGGAATCAAGGTGATACAAAAGTAATGCGGTTTAATAATGCAGTAAGATATTCCTGGTAACGAATATTTCCTAAAATCTATGAATTTTAATGGTTGCTAGCTGCCAAACGGCTGAACACATAGATCATACCTGCACACCATTTTAAGCAACATAAGAAGGCCTATAAATAATCTGAAATAGCCAAAATCTAATGATGCACAGGGAAAGCTTCACTGAAGAAAAAACGCCTGAAATAGGTCTTTTTCGAGCATTTCTCTGCACTGCGAGATAATTATGCATTATTGATTAATGGCTATTCCAGATTATTTGTAGGCCTTCTTTTGCCGATAAAACAGTGTGCGGGCATGATCTGTACGTTCAGCCGTTTGGCAGCTAGCAGCCATTAAAATTCATAGATTTTAGGAAATATTCGTCACCAGGAATATTTTACTGTGAACTGCAGTTGATCCCAAAATGTTTATTTTAATAGGACAATTCTTTATATTATAGGCACATAGGAATAACTTCCCTAGTAATCTCAAAACGAGTAAGTAAGCAATTAACATTTTTTTTGGCTTACTTAAATGTGCCATTGTGCCATTTTTGTGGTAAATTACTGATAAGCCATAAAAATACTAATTGCTAACTTATATCAGCATTCAACAACAATTTGGTCTTACTTGTGAGTTAAACGAGGGTGGAGTAAATAAATACTCAGTCATTTACAGTAAAAGTGGCTTATATAAGTTGAACTGAAGAAAAAGAAGGAGGAGTAATAATTAATCCCTTCCTTCATGTAAGCAGTTTATGAAAAAAAGAGAAGATTTGGCTGATGTAAGCCAAATGAGCAACAAATGTGATTGATTGCTTGTAAGTAATTTATCAAAAAATTGCTTGATTTGGTATATAAGCCAAATAAGCATTTATTGTGATTGATTGCTTGTAAGTAATTTATAAAAAAATTGGATGATTTAGTATATAAGCCAAATAAGCAATAAATGTGATTGATTGCTTATAATTAATCTATCAAAAAATTGCATGATTTGGTATATAAGCCAAATAAGCATTTATTGTGATTGATTGCTTATAAGTAATCTGTCAAAAAATTGCATGATTTGGTATATAAGCCAAATAAGCACTTATTGTGATTGATTGCTTGTAAGTAATTTATCAAAAAATTGCATGATTTGGTATATAAGCCAAATAAGCATTTATTGTGATTGATTGCTTATAAGTAATTTATCAAAAAATTGCATGATTTGGTATATAAGCCAAATAACCATTTACTGTGATTGATTGCTTATAAGTAATTTATCAAAAAATTGCATGATTTGGTATATAAGCCAAATAACCATTTATTGTTATTGATTGCTTATAAGTAATATGTGTTATGGAGTAATTTTCATCAAAAAAATCTTATGGTGTTTGTATTACAGGGTCATTCAAGAGAAATAATTTTTAAAAAAACTTTTGTATTACAGGGTCATTCAAGAGAAAAAAAAAAACTTAATTATGCATAGAAAATAAAATTATTATGGAAAACCATTGAGACATTTACATTTCAAATATCTAAACAGGATTATTTCATCAAATTATGCGCTAAAAACCATTTTTTCCAAAGGCCTTATTTTTGAGGATTTATTGATTTAAAGGTTGTTAAAAAAATAAGCAAAATTTTAAAATTCAAATTATGCGGCTTGTTTTAATAGTAGAAAAATGTTATGCATATTGTTAGAATTGTCATAAGCTCTAGTTTTTTAATATATAAAAACCATTTCTGTGCTACGTATAGTATAGGAGCTACGTGGTTAAATGTTCCAATTACTGAAAACTTCAACCTTTTTCTCACATTTTTCAACTTAGCTCATAAACTACAAATAGCACAAAAACGGTCCTTATATTTTCAAAAACTAGAGCTTATGAAGATTCTAATGGTATGAGTAATATTTTTCTACTATTAATACAAGTAGTACAATTTGAATTTAAAAATGTGAATATTTTGGCACAACCTTGAAATCCACAAATCTTTGAAAAAAAGGTCTTTGGAATAATTGGACTTTTCTATGCATAATTAAGTTTTTTTTAAATCATTTCTCTTGAATGACGTTGTATATGCATTCAGCAGATAAATTCTATTGCAGTATTAATTGAGTTTTCCATTTTGGAGATGTTTCCCTTAGGCTACTGCAATTGCAAATTTACCTCTAGGTATAGTTTTAGGCTGTTTTTTTTCTGGCAAATGCCCTTTTCCCCACCCCCTTTAAAAAAATCTGAGCATAAGCTTGTATTCAATCAGTCAATAGTTAAATAGAAATTGTAGAAGAAAATTCACTTTTGTGGCAACCTCTTATGGGGCATTTTGTTGTATTTTCACAGTAACTTTTCCTCTATTTCTGTCCCTTGTGGGGCCAATTGCTTAACCCTGTAGGGCAATAACCTAACATAACCTATAAAATATACTGTGAAAATATGATGAAACACCGTTTAGGAGGCTTGCCATGAAAGGGACCCAAAAATTCTTCTATGCTGGATGTTTCAGACATTAATGTAATTAACTAATTTACAATTGAATAGTCATTGGTATGACAGCAATTGGATCTTGGATAAAGTAGCCTCAGATAAAGTAGCCTCCGGACAAAGTAGCCTCGGACAAAGCAGCCTCGGACAAAGTAGCATCCTAAGGAAAGTAAGAGTTAAAACTGTAGGTGGCTAGGTGTTGCTTTGGGTTCTAGACCTCTCCAAACACCTTAAAACATACTCTGCTTATGTGTTTGGTGTAAAGCATCCATTCACCAATCAGTCAACCAAACCAACCCTTTGATTGCACAACCTTTGTAATAAGTTGCCCCTGTTTTGGACCCAGGCATTCCCCCTACTCTAACTATTATTGTTGCGCACCTTACTTAGTAGCAGTAGGAACCATTATAATGTCTTTAGTTATGACACGGGGCTTAGGCAGAGATATAATATAGCTTTCACCTCCCTGACGGCAAGCAAGTGCACTACATGTACCCAAAGTTTTTAAGCTAACCATTGAGCGAGGATGGTAATGAAACTTTGGGTACCTGTGTAAATACAGTCAAATGTACACTCCCACCTTGGATATAAATGTAATTTACAGATCAATGTTCCATGGGCATGGTTGGTCTACAAATTGGAAATAGAATGTTAAGGTTTTTATTTAATCTAAATTTTTGCATATTTTAATATACCAAATAATGTTATTTTTTGATAAATTACTTATAAGCAACCAATGAAAATATTTGCTTATTTGGCCTATATACCAAATCATGCAATTTTTTGATCAATTGCTTATAAGCAATCAATCACAACATTTGCTTATTTGGCTTATATACCAAATCATGCTATTTTTTTTATAAATTACTTATAAGCAATCAATGAAAATTTTTGCTTATTTGGCTTATATACCAAATCATGCTATTTTTTGATAAATTACTTATAAGTAATCAATGAAAATTATTGCTTATTTGGCTTATATTCCAAATCATGCTATTTTTTTATAAATAACTTATAAGTAATCAATCACAATTATTGCTTATTTGGCTTATATACCAAATCATGCAATTTTTTGATAGATTACTTATAAGCAATCAATCACAATAAATGCTTATTTGGCTTATATACCAAATCATGCAATTTTTTGATAAATTACTTATAAGCAATCAATGAAAATTTTTGATTATTTGGCTTATATACAAAATCATGCTATTTTTTGATCAATTACTTATAAGCAATCAATCACAATATTTGCTTATTTGGCTTATATACCAAATCAAGCTATTTTTTTATAAATTACTTATAAGCAATCAATGAAAATTTTTGCTTATTTGGCTTATATACCAAATCATGCTATTTTTTGATCAATTACTTATAAGCAATCAATCACAATATTTGCTTATTTGGCTTATAAACCAAATCATGCAATTTTTTTTTTAAATTACTTATAAGTAATCAATGAAAATCATTGCTTATTTGGCTTATATACCAGATCATGCAATTTTTTGATAGATTACTTACAATCAATCAATCACATTTATTGCTTATTTGGCTTACCCTAGAGGCCACTAGATAAATTTGAAGTCGGAAAAAAGGGTAAATTGACCTTCCCCTAATTAGTTTTAAGAGAAAATAGTAAGAAAAATTAGGGAGGGGGAATATGATTTTTCTAGGAACTATTTATATTTTGAGGAGTGTGGTACCCTTATAAAATAGTAATAAACCTACCTAGGACCAATGAGAATATACAGTTAAAGATTCATACAGGAAAACAATATTTGTTCAGCTTTTGGCAAAGTTTTTCACTGCAGACAGACATAGATACATACAGGGACACAGGCAGACATCCTGTTACTTTTATATAAGGATTGAGAAAAACATTAAAAATTAATTGTTTTCATTTAAATTAGAGAAATTATCTTATTATTCTTTAAAACAGAAAAAAATAGATTTCAACTTTAAACTGTTTTTAACCTATTTTTTTATCATATATCAAAAATATACTATGACACTAGTAGAATCAGACTGCAGAGCCCAAATTTGAATTAAGTCCCCAATAAACTTTTTTTGGGGGATTTAAAAATCAATTTTATATGTTGCTGTGATCATTTTGACGGAAGCAAAAGCATTTTTTAGTTTGGGGTTAAATTGTTTCTTACAGAACAATTTGATGTGATTCAGATTATATCAATACAATAATAAAAACTCTACTCTGTTCGATGCAAATAATTTTTTTCTAAAACAATAATTTAGATAGAAGAAATTTAACATTAAAATAAAACATATTATTCTGAAGTCTGAACCAATTAGAAGCCTTGTTTCATTTTAGTTTTTTACAAAAAAGAGTGTTTTCACAAAGTGACTTATTTACAATGTAGTTAAATAATTTTTATTTAATTAAAACGAAAATAATGAAAACTATACACGTAAAAGATACATAATTTTTAAAAATATTTAAAAAAAATAAGTTTGAATAATCTTATTTTATATCATATTTGTATATGTGTCAAAAATAATTTTGTTGTATTGCATAAACATTTGTTGACATCTTGTCATGTTGACATCAAATTTAACCCTTTACAGCCAATTTTTATGTGTTTAAAATAGGTGAACGAACACAACCATGTTAATGTTAATTCATTGGTATATTGTAAAGATTTAACTTTTTAGTGAATTTTTATAGTGAAATCATAAGGCCTAATTTTACTCTATACCAGAATACAATATTTATGAAGCAAAACACTCTAAAAGCTACGAATTTTACCCAAATAAAAAAATGACCTTTTGCTTTGATCAAAATGACTACGGCAACAGTAAAAATTAATATTTAAATCCCCCCAAAAAAGTTTATTGGGGACTTAATTCAAATTTAGGCTCTGCAGTCTGATTTTACTGGTGTCATAGTATATTTTTGATGTATGTTTTAAAAATAGGTTAAAAACAGTTTAAATTTCATATACCTAGCTTAATTAATTAGATTCAAAGGTCTGTAGATTTAATTAACATTGGGATATTGGAGAAGGACGATGGAATATTAATTATCCTTGCCAAACCATTTCATTTTTATGTAAAAATGTATAATAATCAATCAGCCTTTGTCCTATCCCTACAAGAATAAGCTTAACGTTAGCCTATATTATATGTTACTAATATAATATAATAATATAATAATATATCATAAACAAATATTTAATGGTTGAAAAGTTAAAACCGGGTAATAAAACCAAAACCGAGCAGGGTTTTAAAACTGTCGGGTATTTATGGCCATGCTGAACTGGGTCATAATAGGGTGTAAAAAAACGATAAAAAAATCATATAAAAAATAATAATTTGAAAAAAACGAATTCACAAATAGATGTACTTGTCAATAAACTTTAGATTTCACGAAAAAAATCAGCAACTTTACTATAAAAACAAAAAAGTTAGGAGGGGTATTTTGAATTCACCTAAATTTTCATGATTGTTGAACTATACCGGCGATGCTGTGAGTATTAATTATTATTAACAAAAAAAATTAGCCAATGAGAGGCCGTTATTGACCAATGGTAAAATTTATAGTGGCCTCTCATTGGCTAATTCTTTTTGTTACGTCATATTTTTTGCACCAATACTCACAGCATCTATACCGGCAAACGGAAGTAAGCAAAACTGCCTGCTCCAGGGGGAAATGAAAGCCAGGGCAGTAGAGGGGGGATTCATACTGAGAATGATGCAATTATGAAGCTGGAAACCGTTTTTTTACATTTTCTGGAACCAGGTTTTAATACCCGGTTCGTCACTAATGGGTTAAGCAAGGATAACAAATAAAATTATGAAATAAATCAGGGATCTAAAGAGATAAGACAATAGTCGAAAAATTGATGCACATCCCTAAATATGACACGCGAAATTACCCCTTCTGTAGATTAAAATTAAGGTTTGAAACGTTTATAAACTCAACTTAATAAACCAATCAAAATACAGTAAAACTCCCCAAAGCCAACGAATAAGAAAACGTTATTGTAAAACTTTGGGGACTATTGAAATAAACAGCCAATTGTCTCCGCTCTCCCTCTGGAAAAAAAATACTAACCAAGAAAGTATAAAAAGCAAAGCTACTCTATGATTCACTTTTCTGCCTCTCATCATTCAGTCTGTAATTTATTTGATTTTCCAGTATGGCTTCAAAATCAATTAATATCTGCCGGATTAGAACTGTTTCCCAACCATACTGCAAAATCATGTATCGTATCAAAATATAGACATTTTCTATGAAGAGTAAAATTAAAATCCTAATATTCATACCAGTTTTCATTGGACCAAGCCTTCGGCCCTTCAGGACTAACAAAACCGGAACTAATCTTATAATTTATTGTTTGACTATCCGCAAAAAGCTAATTATAGAATGCTGCAATAATAACTAATCTTGGCTGCTAGGGTGTGAAATAAAATATTTTTCAATAATTGGTCCTAAAAATGATTTTTTAATTTGCTCAGGGATAAGATAGTGTACAATATTAAATAAGTAAAAAAAAAAAATTATATTCTTCATTGCAAAAATTTTTAAAATCAGACCATAAACACCAAAGATATTAGGAACTATATAAAAAATAGAAATAGCCAAAAACCTGCAAAAAGGCAGTCTGATCACCAGGGATATTTCTTTTAAACAACTGGAAATCTTATTTTGATATTCTTAACTACAAAAATTTTGAAAATCGGACCATAAACCCCAAAGATATGGAGAAATATGTAAAAATAGAGAATATCCAAAAACCTGCTAAAAGGCAGTCCAACCCCCAAAGATATTTCATTAAACAACAGGAAATTTAATTTAGATATCCATATATAAAAAAATGTAAAAAATACAAAAATAGCCTAAAACCTGCTAAAAAGCAGTCCGGCCGCCATGGTTGTGTTAAAGTTAATTATGCTCCTTAACCCTTACAGCTCGGGCCCCAATTCCCACCTTAATAGATCGGGGGGGGGGCTCAAAGAGCCCCCCCCTCTATCTCGGCTCCTGTTACAGATAAAGACGTAAAATTTTTTTCTGGTGGTTCATGTGTATTTTTAGAGAAAATTACTTTTTCTAGTCAGAGCGGCCAGGCCGCTCCTTAGCCGCTTTTTAGCGGCCAGCCGCTAAATTTTAAAACAGCTGTAGAGCGGCCAATTTTGCAGCTAGGATGACCAAATTTTAGGACGAACTTTTATTTTTCATAACAAAAAAAATACTTTTTCTGATCATCGCCAAAAAACGGCAAATAACGGAAACCGCCTTTTTCGGCGGTTACGGCGGTAAAACGGCGGTTGGCGGCGCCAATTAATATTTTTATCTGTTTGATGTTGCTCAAGGATTTACCAAAAAAATTTATAGGACTCTAGCTGTAATAGAAGCCACGATATTCATGATATATGTTTGTAGTAAAAGCCGGACAAAAATCGGTCATAAAGTCGGTCAGGGAGCGGTCAAACGGTCATAACACAACTTTTCTCAGAAGGTCATTGATATCTAAGTATTCACCAAAAAAAGTTTAGGTTTCTCCTTATACACAAAAGTCATAATGTAGAAATTAAGATTTATTTAGAATTTTTTTCTAATTTTTGTGCTACCCAACCGACTTTGACCGGACACCACGACCGACACAGACCAGATATCCTAATAAAATCAACTCTTGTCGACGTATAATTACTAAACTTAAAAAGTCATGAAGTCACAGCACTCCATCTTACCTACAAAAAAAATGAGATTGAAAAAACTAGAGGGGGGGGCTCTTTGAGCCCCCCCCCCGATCTGTAAGGGTTAATGATGGGAATGTTATCAAAAAGTTTTAGCCTTCTATCAGTCATAGGAGTTGAGAAAATCACGTTACCCCCCCTTTGTCTCTAACAGACGGACGGACATTACGAATTATAGAGTTGCTTTGCTACTAAGAAAATCATGTTTCCCCCACTTTGTCTCTAACAGACGGACGGATGGACGGACGGACAGACAGACGGACGGACTGACGGACATTACGAATTATAGAGTAGCTTTGCTACTAAGAATTCACGTTTCACCCACTTTTTCTCTAACAGACGGACGGACTGACGAACATTACGAATTATAGAGTAGCTTTGCTACTAAGAAAATCATGTTTCCCCCACTTTGTCTCTAACAGACGGACGGACGGACAGACGGACGGACTGGCGGACATTACGAATTATAGAGTAGCTTTGCTACTAAGAAATCACGTTTCCCCCACTTTTTCTCCAACAGACGGACGGACAGACGGACTGACGGACATTACGAATTATAGAGTAGCTTTGCTACTAAGAAAATAAAGTTTTCCCCCACTTTGTCTCTAACAGACGGACGGACTGGCAGCCAATACGAATTATAGAGTAGCTTTGCTACTAAGAAAATCACGTTTCCCCCACTTTGTCTCTAACAGACGGACGGACGGACAGACGGAAGGACTGGCGGACATTACTAATTATAGAGTAGCTTTGCTACTAAGAAAATCATGTTTCCCCCACTCTGTCTCTAACAGACGGACGGATGGAAGGACAGGCAGATGGACGGACAGGCAGACAGACGGACTGACGGACATTACAAATTATAGAGTAGCTTTGGTACTAAAAACTGTTACTTTTGATTATATTAATTGGTTGAAAAGTTTGGACACCCAATCCAGATATGCGGACCCACGTTTATACTAATTTTTAATGTAAAGAGTTTTGCCATATGTTTTAAATGGATATAAAGACTTTCTGATAACAATAATATAAATGCTTTGCTTCCCAAGGCTTATTTATGTTAAAGGAATCTTTACCCAAATTTGAAATCTATAACATGATAACATTTATAAATTAACAGAAGTTATAGAGAAACTATGCAAGGGATTGGACCATGGAAAATTTATTTTGGGTATAGTCCCTTTCATGACAACGCCTTTTAAGGGGCGATTCCTCATATTTTCACAGTAGCTTTTGAGAGGTTAAGTAAGATTAGGTGATTGCCCCGCCGGGTTAGGTAATTGGCCCCGCAGGGTTAGAGCCCCCGCAGGGTCTAGAAATAGGAGAAAAGCTACTGTTAAAATACGACGAAACGCCCCTTAAGAGGCGTTGCTACAAATGAGACTATACCCAAAAATTTTCTCTGATATTATACTGTCTTTTTCTTGTCTGTCTCATTTTTCTATGAGAGAAAATCACGTTTCCCCCCATAGCGTTACGGACGGACTGGTGGACAGACAAAGTGAATTCTAGAGTAGCTTCACTACTAAAAAGTCATTATGTGCTGTAAAAATAATTAGGTTTTGATTTGAAAATGTTATACATTTGGGTGGGAAAATGAAAAACTATTAACTATCTTTTTATTCTTATACAAAAGTAACAGAATGTCTGTATGTAAAAAAACAATCTTGCAGGTGAACTGAAGTTTGCTTTACAGGCAAGCTTTTTTATTGCAAATGTTTTTATCTGTTTTGCAAAAGGTTAACTCCACTCTCCAAAGTAAAGTAACATTAGAATGCGGGAATAAGTGTTTAATTGTGAGTGTGTGCGTGCTTGTGTGTGTGTGTGTATGTGGTGTAAGCGCGAGGGTCAGCACTAGGCTGACCCGAAGACGAGTCAGTACATTCATGGTAAGCGAGAGAGAAACATGTTATTGTTATGTATATGTGATTGTGCAATGTACTTTTTATTTATAGTAAAAGTGTTTTGATAAATCAAGAAACATGTTCAAGTGAATTCTATTTCCTTTTAACTATACATTATCAACAATTTCAACTATTCAATAATACTTTAAAGAATATTTGAATTGTAGAAAATCGTAAAGTTAAATTAAAACTACGCATCAAATTAAACCAAATCAAGCTATCTTGAAAGGAAACTATGCATGGATAATGGGAGTTCTATTAATTGAAAGGTTAGACTCTGTTTTATTAAGTATCAATGATCATATATTACTGAAATAAAGTAAATGTTTTAAATCCGGCAAAATACCCAAATTTAGTTTTAATCTGGCCATTACAACATAACATTATTTGCTTTAAACTTGCCGCCGAAAACGGGGTAACCTTTTCGACCCCTTAAAGTGGTCCTGGGAGTCATTCTACGGACTTGACCAAGAAATACTTTTTTCTAGAACTCCTCAAGCCCAACAAAAGTGGTTATCATTAGCAACCACATAGGACGCACCATTACTTCGGTAGCGGCAAATACATATAAGGATTGATTTTTAGTTTTCAGCAAAGGACAAGATGTTGTATGAAAATCAAAAGATTAATATATGTATTTTTGGACCTTATTTGTGCATTACTTTATTTTAGTAATATATGATATACAGTACATATAGTCCATCAGTGCGTCTGTTATATATGGGTTTTTAAAAACTATTTTGACACAAACCTTTTTACATTTTTATTAGCTAAGCATTTTGTTATTTACATTTACTATATATAAGAAACAAATTTAAGAAATGTTTGGATAACGAACTTGCATAATACTATAAATAGGTTAATGTTTGGTACTTAAAACGTTTGATGTACATGTACGAGCAAAAAAAGAAGGAAGGTGTCATTGGACTATAAATTACACTGGTACCCAAAGTTTTATGTTGGTTATTTCTCGCACCGTATTATAAACGGCTTTCCACAGATATAGAATGTACAATTATAAGATTTAAACTATTTTTTTTAGCCCCGAGCCGGCTAAAAAACTGGTTTTAATCTTATGATTGTACATTCTATATCCGTAGAAAGCTGGATATAATTCAGTGCTAGACATAGTTTTTTCATATGGATGAGTATATGTGGTGGTACTTTCCCCAAAAATAGTTATTAACCTTCCCAGGACCTATGAGAAGCTACCCTGTAAAAAAGAACCCAATCGGTTCAGTGGTTAGCGAGATCCTTCATTACAAATAGACAGACAGGCAGACATTGTTCTACTTTGTATTATATATTTTTAGCGGCTCTGCCCCTAGAGGCCTCTAGGGGCATTTGAGGAGGGGGGAGTTGAATCTCAAAACATATTTTTTAATTTAGATTCTTTTTAAAAGTAAAAAAAAAATTATTAGAGTGGGGGGGGGGGTCCCGCCACCCGACCCCATTTTTTAATTTAGTTTTTTTTAAAAATAATTTTCTTTTTTTTAGGGCGGGTAACTTTTTCCTAGGGGCGATTTATTTTAGGAGGGTTGTGTTATAAACTTTCCCGAGACCTATGAGAAGCTACCCTGTAAAGGAGAACCCGATCGGTTCAGCGGTTAGTGAGATCCTTCGGTACAGACACACAGACAAACACACATCCTGTTACTTTATTGTAAGGATATGATTATATAAAAAAATAATTATTTATCGCATCATAATATTCAGCTTTCTACAGATATTAAATCTAAAAAAATTTAAGATTAAAACCAGTTTTGTAAGCTCTGATTGGTCGTAGGCCCTGGCTAACAAAACTTATTTTAATTTTAGGATGATTTTATTTTATTACTCGTGGAGAACAGTTTGTAATACTTTGCTATACATTATTTTTCAGTATGGATTAGAACCGGTTCTAATCCAGGGGATTATAATCGAAACGCGGGAATAACAATTTTATAATTGTACATTTTTATATCCGCAGAAAACTGTTTATAATACGATGCGATAAATAACTGTTCCATTAAGTAGGGATCTAAAGGGATAAGACAATGGCCAATGAATTAATAGACATTCCCAATTTTCATACACAAAAATACCCCTTCTATAGAATACGATCAGTGGGTGAAACGTTTGGACACTCAACTTAATTAACCAACCAATAAAAATACCCCTGTCTTTTACCATTAGTGGTTGTAACGTTTGGACACTATACTAATAAATTTATTAATCAAAATTTAAAATCAAGTTGTTGAGCCAACGAATAAGAAAACGTTATTATAAAACCTTGGGGACTAGTGTAATTTAATTAATTTCCGCGATATAAAAAATAAAAACCATTTCTGAGAAACTCTTAAAATTATGTATAATGTCGTTTTATAGATAACTTTCCACCAATAATAAATTTTTTTTACCAGAACCAACAATTCTTGAATTAATCTTTTATTTTTTATCCCTGGAAAGTGCCTTTAAAACGATGTGATAGATAATACTTCACCAGGGAGGTAGGGGTCATTGGGCTGTTAATTACACAGATAACCAAAGTTTTATAACCACATTACCTTATTTGTTGCTTAGAAACAATAACGTTGTGTATGTATCTTATTAATGTATATTGTCTTAATGTAAAAAGCCTCGCCAAATTAACGTTCAGACTTTCTGATAACGATTACAGGGCGCTACTGTCCTTCTCATGTTATTATAGACATAATTTATTTAATTTTTCGTCCATTGTTCCCTCCCTGTAGACAACTTTTAACTCTACCCAGGGAGGTAGGGAACACTGAACTGCAAATTACCTTCTTAGCTGGCCAAAAACCTCTAGGTACTTTAATTTAAGTTTATCGCCACCAGGAATCTAAAGGGATAAGACAATAGCCGATAGATTCATTTACATTCCTCAAAATACCCCATCTGTAAGTCCCCAAAGTTGTTAAGCAATCAAAAATTAAAACGTTATTATAAAACTTCGGGAATTAGAGAATGAGGGGACTGTTTATTACACTAGTCCCCAAACTTTTACTATAACGTTTTCTTATTCACTGGCTTAATAACTTTGGGGACTTTTATTGAATCTTAAATGGTTAGGTTATTAAGTGTAGTAGTGGTTAAACCAAAAAATCAAAATTCAGTAAAAGTCCCCAAAGTTGTTAAACCAACAAATAAGTAAAAGTTATTATAAAACTTTGGGAACTAGCAAAGAGAGAGGTACAATGTTTATTACACTAGTCTCCAATGAATAAAAAAATGTTATTATAAGACTTCGGAAATAAGGGTGGACAATGGGCTGTTTATTACACTAGTCCCCAAAGTTTTACATTTTCTTATTGTTAGCTTAAAAATTTGGGAACTTTTATTGGATTTTTAATTGTTAGGTTATTACATATAGTAGTGGTTAAACCAACCAATCAAAATTCAGCCAACAAATAAGAAAACGTTATTATAAGACTTTGGGAACTAGCAAAGAGAGAGGAACAATGGGCTGTTTATTACACTAGTCCCCAAAGTTTTACTATAACGTTTTCTTATTCGCTGGCTTAACAACTTTGGGGACTTTTATTAAATTTTGAATGGTTAGGTTATTAAGTATAGAAGTGTTTAAACCAACCAATCAAAATTCAGTAAAAGTCCCCAAAGTTGTTAAACCAACAAATAAGTAAACGTTATTATAAAACTTTGGGAACTAGCAAAGAGAGAGGTACAATGTTTATTACACTAGTCCTTGAAAGTTTTACGATAACGTTTTCTTATTCGCTGGCTTAACAACTTTGGGGACTTTTATTAGATTTTAAAAGTCCCCAAAGTTGTTAAGTTAACGAATAAGAAAACAATATTTTAAGACTTTGGTAATGTAGAATCCATGAAAGCAATGCTAAAAAAATACTGGTGTTTTTCTCAGAGTATATTGTTGATCTCTGAAACAATAATTTATTTAATAGTTATTTATCAAAACATATTAATTTTCAGATTTCCGCGTATAGAGAAATGTTATTGGAACTAAATATATAACATTAAATAATCGGTTTTTTTCTCGTGGTCAACTGTTTATGAATTCAGGGATCTAAAGGGATAAGACAATGAATGATAAATTAATATATATCTTCAAGGATGTTAAACTACCCCTCAGAAATTGTAATTTTATTGAATGAAACGTTTGCACATTGCAAGTAAATTAATTAACCAATCCAAATTTAATAAAATTATAAATTTTAACACTATCCAATCACGATCATAAGAGAACAGGCGATGGATAATAATATTTTTTTTATACATCCAAAAACAATTATTAAAATTATTGGTTCAAATTACCCAAAGTTTTTGAGCCATCAAACACAACATTGTGGAGCAGTGTAATTTACAGCCAAAGGTCCCCTCCCCTGATAATTTCTTTCTGTGTTACAATTTAGGAGGGAAGGCACATTGGACTGGAAATTATACTTGTCCCAAAAACTAATCTGTTGTTTGTTGACTTGTATGGTTTTTTGGGGTTGGAAAACTAATTAGTTTGATGGTAAACATAATTACCCTTTCTGTAGATTACAATTAGGGTTGGAAACGTTTGAACACTAAAGATAATAATGATAGATTATTGAATTTTGATTAGTTAAGTTTTCAAACTTGTTTGTAAAAAGGGAATTTTCATCAAAATATCGTCCATTGTCTTAGTCTTTAAGATTCCTAGTTAAAACGAAAATTTAGTTTAAAGTAAAAACAAGAAATATAAATCCATATAACTGCAATGCTCTAAAACAAAATATTGGCGCTTTCTCTCGAAGTACCTTGATGAGCACTGAAACCTTCAATTTTGGGTCAGGTTAGGATAGGTTGTATAAGGAGAAGGGGGGTGGCATTTTTCTTTAAACGTTTTTAATTTGAGGCACATCTTTGAGCAAATAAAATGAAGTTTTCAACGCATTATTCTAAAATTATTTTTACTCTTACAATTATACATTTTAAAATCCACGGAAAGCTGTTTAGTGTATATAATATGATGCTATAAATAACTATTTTAGTGTGGCTACGAATCTAAGTTTTCCCTCTTGATTTGATAGGTTTTGAGTCAAAATGAAAAAAATATTATATTGTAGAAAAACAGAAATTTACTTACGCGATAACTGTTTACAATATGCACAATTACAATTGTAAAATGGGATCACTTTTGTAGATTAAAATAATTGATGTAAAAGTTTGAACACTGCCTTTTTGTAGACACACCATACCCAGGGATATAGGGATCATTGAGCAGTAAATTACATTTTTACCCAAGGAGGGAGGGTACATTGGACTATTTTTTCAAAGGTACCCAAAGTTTTATTACCATCCTCGCCTATATTTAGCATAAAAACTTTGGGTACTTTTATTTAATTTTGATTGGTTGGTTCCAGACAAGTATTGCCCAATCAATGATTTTAATCTACAATAGGGGTTATTTTATTTTCAGTATGGCTTTGAAACCTATTTATATCCGCAGGATTAGAACCGGTTCAAAGCCATACTGGACAATTTTATATGAATATTAAAATGAAAAAAACATAACATCAATACCAGATTTGTAAGCCCAGGACTTCGGCCCCTCAGGGTTAACAAAACCGTAATTAATCTTTTAAATTTACTATCCGCGGAATGCTGTCTATGATACGATGCAATAAATAACTATTATCATCATTGGGGATGTATTTCAATTAAACATTCATTGTCTTATCCCAATTAAAATTGTAACTTTCACTCAGGATACCTTGTTGAGCACTAAATCCTAAAACCTTTGAAATTTAAAGGATAACTGTAACATGCCTAAATTAACGAAAAGGTATTGACAGACATACAGACGTAAACAAATGGACAGACAGACAAACTGACGGACAGACAGACGGACATATACTTTTAAGAATATTTTGAGTGTTAATTAAAATTATGCATTAAATTAAATTAAAATAGGCACGTCAGAATTTTTCTATCAATTTCAAAATTTGTATGGTGATTCTTTTGGTAGATAGGTAGACTTCAGAAATCGTAGGAACTCTATAATTGTTACCTGAATGTCCGTACGTCCATTCTAAACAGCTAATTTTTGTGTTATATAATTTTTTGATTGATCTGATTTTTGAAATACTGATTCCTAGGACAACAAAGTATAATTTTGTAAGCGTAGCATCTATAAAAATGAAAGTATGTCCTTATACATTATTCTGCATCTAAGCAGTTTTTCAACAAATTTACTCAAAATTTTGTTTCATCTTTTAAACATTTATATTCTGATTATTTAGTTATGACACTCTAAAAGTGTTAATGTTCATTTATCACACCTTTTCAGAGCTTCGCTTTTATGGATGTTGTCATCCTTGTTTACCTATTTTGACCCCACCCTTTTAAATTTTTTTATGAGCAAATCATTTTGTTATTTAAATTTCCTTGTTTTAAATTAGTAAATGGGTTAATGTTTGGCTTTATTTCCTAAAACGTTTTTAACCCTTAACAGTCGGGCCCCTTGCCGCACCTTAATCAGTCGGGGGGGGGGGGGCGTTCAACGCCCCCCCATATTATCTCAGTTCCTATTAGAGCTAAAGGGCTAATTTTTTTTGTACAAGTCCCCTGTGTTATGATGAATTTCCGACCTTAAGTAAGTCAAAGTCAATTTTCGCTTCTTTCACCCTTTTATTTAACAACCTTTGTTTTTAGGTCCTTTTTTACTTAAAAATTTCAAACGGCTGTAATTTTCTTATTTTTGAAGCTAGAAGAACAATTTATTTGCAGAAAATGTTTATCTTTATGTAAATTTTATATTTGTAATGTCAAAATATAAATTTCAGCGGCCGCAGTTGTACTTGGCAGCTGCCAGCCGCCGCAGTCGGCGGTCGGCGGGAAAACGGCGGTGGATCCTTATGAAATTTTAATACGTTATTTAGACATGTAAGAAAAGCTTAAGTTTAAAATTTGAAGTCTCTAAGTCAAAAATTGAGGCCACAGGAGCCTTTTAAAGATTTCTGGAGACCTTGAGGATCAGGACCTGCAGGGTCATACCTGGAACCTGAAATTGACTTGAACACCTGTATTTCATATAAGGATGTACTACTAGAGGATATTTTAGTATTTTGGCAAGATAAAATACTTTGTTTAAGTCAAAAAAATATTTTTGCTCTTTACCTGGATGACCCTGCCAGGTTTGCTGGCATCCTGTGCCCGCCAGGATGGAGATATTCAAAAAATTCCAACTCTCAGTTATGTGTCATACCCAAACTTAAAAAGTCACGCAGTTTAGGCTCTTTATCTTTCACACACAGAAAATGAGATAGAAAAAACCGGATGGGGGGGCGTTCAACGCCCCCCCCCCCGACCGTTAAGGGTTAAGATGCATTTGTTTGAGCAAACAAGGAGGGAGGTTTGTGACATTAATAGTTTGAGTATGAGGAATGTCTTGGTTTAAAACAGGTGCAACTCATTACCATGCCTCTAGGACCTCTAGACAAAATTCGTGCAATTAAAGATTTGGCTATCTATTTGGTGTTACCTTACTTAATACCCTTGGGCGATTGAGCGCGTTACATTGCAATTTAGACACAGAGTAGGTTCAAGGTGGGGTGGAGAGGACTTTTACCCAAAGCGTCACCGAGCCCCTAGAGGTAATACTGGTATAAGGACAAGTATGTTCATAAGAAGAACAGCATTATTTTACTATACTGAATTTAACATGGACAAGTATAAATATAAGTAGAGCAGCAATATTATACAGTAGTGATGTTTAAGTAATGTTGAAGTATATTCATAAATAGCGCGGCAAAATTATATTGTGCTGTCCCTAGTAATCTCTCCTCGTGGAGTAAGCATGAAAAAAAGTAAATTGCTTACTTAATTGTGCCATTTTTGTGGTAAATTACTGATTTTAACAAGTGCATTTATATCCACAAGTTTGTCAGCAACATTATGATAATCTAAATTTAACCCTTACAGATCGGGCCCCAATTCCCACCTTAATAGATTGGGGGGGGGGGTTCATATTGACCCTCCCCCTCTATCTCGGCACCTGTTACAGTTAGAGACATAAAAATTTTTTCTGGTGGTTCATGTGTATGTTTAGAGAAAATTACTTTTTCTAGTCATAGCGGTCAGACCGCTCCTTAGCCGCTTTTTAGCGGCCAGCCGCTAAATATTAAAACAGCTGTAGGGCGGCCAATTTTGCAGCTAGGATGACCAAATTTTAGGACGAACTTTTAATTTTTTGATAACAAAAAAAAACTTTTTCTGATCATCGCCAAAAAACGGCAAATAAAGGAAACCGCCATTTTCGACTGTAAAACGGTGGTTGGCGACATCAATTAATAGTTTTATCTGTTTATTTTTGCTCAAGATTTTACCAAAAAAATTTATAGGTCTCTAGCTGTAATATAAGCCACGATATTCATTATATATGTCTGTAGTAAAAGCCGGACAAAAAATGGTCATAAAGTCGGTCAGGGAGCGGTCATAACACCTTTTTTCTCAGAAGGTCATTGATATCTAAGTATTCACCAAAAAAATTTTAGGTTTTCCTTATACACAAAAGTCATAATGTAGAAATTAAGATTTATTTAAAATTTTTTCTAAATTTGGTGCCACCTAACCGACTTTGACCGGACGCCACGACCGACACAGACCAGATATTCTTATTTGATCAACTCTTGCCGACGTATAATTACAAAACTTAAATAGTCATGAAGTCAAAACTCTCTATCTTTCCTAAAAAAAAAATGACATTGAAATAACTAGATGGGGGGGGGGGGTCAATATGAGTAAGTAATGCAACATTATTCCTTCTAATGTTAACAAGGACAGTTATATACATATGTAAAACAACAACATTATACTATACTAATTTACCTAGGATAAGTATATCCATAAGTAAGGCAGCAACATTAAACTATTTAACAAAGTATCCTCATTCCTCTACCCCTCTGTTTTTTAAAAACTTTCTGAATATAATTGGTTCTTACACAAATAATTTTTTTTATTACTCCCTTATCATTTCTTAGCATTGGGGTACCCAAAAATATAGGTACCCTAAAGTTTTTCTGTGTGTGTGTTTTTGTTATGCAGCAAATGCTACAATAATATTTATAATTCAGTACCAAATTTTGCCCTGGATTGTTGGGCTTGTTTTAATAGCTTGTAAGCTCATTTATTTGATTGGATCCACCTGTAAAACTGTAAAAATTGAATTTTGGGACTTTTCTTCTAGGGGCAAGTGGAACAAAAGATCCCCGAAAACACTAAAAATGTAAGTTCTGAGCTTATTTTTAAAGATATCAATTTGATTTTTAAAGAAAACTTTTTTAACATAACTTAACTAATTAACCATTACAGATTTTATTTCGGGACTTCCTTTCTAGAGGCTAGTGGAGCAAAAGACCCCCTCTAAAACTATAAATATGAGTTTTGAGCTTATTTTTAGTAGCAAAGCTATTCTATAATTAGTAGTGAAGCTACTCTATTATATGAAATGTCTATCTGTCTGTCCGTCCATCTGTCAGAGACAGAAAGGGTGAAACATGATTTTTTCAACTATAAAAGATACAGAGCTGAAATTTTTAGGAATAATTATGGTAATAATCTTCATATTTTCACCAAGTATCATTAAGTTTTGCCAATTGTTTGGGGTGCTAGATTGATTCTTACATTTTTAAGTTGTAAATCTGTTTTATTCTTAAAACTTATATCCTTGGAACTAAAATTTGTGGGTATAAATAATCCCAATAATAGAAAAATGCTTTTAACTTTAAAAACTAAATTTTTTCATCACAATGTGTATAATAAAGGATGAATTCCGACATTTATTTGGCCCCCTTTTCGACATATCTCTTTAGATCTCTGGTAAATTATGCTTTTGAAAATCAAAACTCATTTTGATGAAATTTTATTTTGTTGATATCTTTTTTGTTATTTGTTAATAAAGTTAGGATCATGAAAATATCATTAACCTTACAAGACTCAAAAAATGCTTTCAACTTAAAACTTATTTTAACTTTTTACTTAAAACTTATGTAAGTTACTTTTTCTTAAGTTACTTTTTCAAAATTTAGGCTCTTTCTAAAAATTTTTCTTGTGTGGAAATATTAAGAGATCAACAACATATGCTACTTATTTTGATACACTAAGTAATATGGTCTGTAAACCCTAAAAAATACTTTTTGTGTGTCATGCTGTATTACATAGAAGCTCCACAATGATGTCTTAGTTCCTAAATGCCAAATTTCATAGGGGGTGGGGGTTATCATACCTGTACATCCCTCCCTCCTTAGACATCAGTGCACTTCATTGCTTGTTTTTATATATAATAACTTTAAATTTTTTTTTGAATTTAAGTCTAATCCCAAATGACAAATACTATATTAGATATTTTACTATTATTTATTTATTCTAAATGTTAATAATAATTCATGAATATTTATTGTAAATATTAAAGAAACATATGTTAGAAAGAGTAGTTTTGTGTATTTCATATCAATATTAAATATATCTTATTTTTAGTAATTTTTTCTCAGGAGTTACCTTCATTGGAGAACAGAGTTGATAAATCAATCAAAATATCATTAGAGTACATTAGAATCACTTCAAAGACAGATTGTCTCAGTCTGTGGTTAGAGTGGTTTTGCTGGAACTTTATAACACAACTTTAAATCAGAAACAGAAGATTGATTTATGCAGAAAACTAGTGAATTTGATTTAAACATCTAATTTGTATAAATTTAAAACAAACTTTCATCAGTCATTTTTTAAACATGAAAAGAATATAAAATTTTTGAATGTATTGTAATACTGTATAATATCATGTAGTTTAATATAATTTGACTTATAAAGTTTTTTTTTATATTAATTATAGGTTCAATTTTGCCAATTTTCATCATGAAAATAGGAAATAAATCACAAAAAATGGCTTGTTTAAGTTAGGATTTTGTAGCAAAAATGGAAGATTTAAGTAAGAAATTAATCTCAAAAATGGCTTGTTTAAGTAAGAATTTTGTAACAAAAATGGAATATATAAGTGGGAGATTAATCACAAAAATGGCTTGTTTGAGTAAGAATTTTGGAGCCAAAATGGAAGATATAAGTAGGAATTTAATCACAAAAATGGCTTGTTCAAGTAAGGATTTTGTAACAAAAATGGAAGATATAAGTAGGAAGTTAATCACAAAAATGGCTTATTTAAGTAAGGATTTTGCAACAAAAATGGATGATTTAACTAAGTAATCAACCCCAAAAATAGCTTAATTGAGTAAGGATTTTGCAACAAAAATAGATGATTTAAGTAAGCAATCAACCCCAAAAATGGCTTAATTAAGTAAGGATTTTGCAACAAAAATGGATGATTTAAGTAAGTACTCAACCCCAAAAATGGCTTATTTAAGTAAGGATTTTGTAGCAAAAATGGATGATTTAAGTAAGCAATCAACCCCAAAAATGGCTTATTTAAGTAAGGATTTTGCAACAAAAATGGATGATTTAAGTAAGTAATCAACCCCAAAAATGGCTTATTTAAGTAAGGGTTTTGCAACAAAAATGGATGATTTAAGTAAGTACTCAACCCCAAAAATGGCTTAATTAAGTAAGGATTTTGCAACAAAAATGGATGATTTAAGTAAGCAATCAACCCCAAAAATGGCTTATTTAAGTAAGGATTTTGTAGCAAAAATGGATGATTTAAGTAAGCAATCAACCCCAAAAATGGCTTATTTAAGTAAGGATTTTGCAACAAAAATGGATGATTTAAGTAAGTAATCAACCCCAAAAATGGCTTATTTAAGTAAGGGTTTTGTAACAAAAATGGATGATTTAAGTAAGTAATCAACCCAAAAAATGGCTTATTTAAGTAAGGATTTTGGAGCAAAAATGGATAATTTAAGTAAGCAATCAACCCCAAAAATGGCTTGTTTAAGTAAGAATTTTGTAGCAAAAATGGAAGATATAAGTAGGACATTAATCACAAAAATGGCTTGTTTAAGTAAGGATATTGTAGCAAAAATGGAAGATATAAGTAGGACATAAATAACAAAAATGGCTTGTTTAAGTAAGGATTTTGTAGCAAAAATGGAAGATATAAGTAAGCAATCAACTACAAATATAGCCTAAATGGCTGAGAAGGGATTAAATTTTGAGGAAAAATAATTCGGATTAAAATTTTAATCTGCAAGACATTTACGTCAAAAGCGTCCGATTTGGCTGATTCTTATCAGCCACCCTTATTTTTGGGGATTTTTAGGGGTTTATAGGGCAATAATAGTTCTTCAAGTAAGCAATTAACCTACGAAAATGGCTCGTTAGTCCGACATGTCCGATTTATGTAAGCCACTTTTGTTGTAAAGTGCTGACTTTCCCGATGTGAGCACGTCCTACTTAAATCTGACAAAAATGCTTATATAAGCACAAAAAAAGGTAAATTGCTGAGACAGAGATTACTAGGGCTTAGTTTTTAATCGCTGGAATTGTCATTTGGACGTCATAAAAATATGTCTAAAGAAGTGGAAAAGGAAACCCCTAAAAAGTGACGTCAAACATGACACTTTCCAACGCATCTTTAGTTTTCAGAAGACTTACTGTTCTAATGGCATTATTTTCTTTGCCTAACTAATAATGTAACACTTCTAACATTGCATTGTAGCAAATGATAAAATTTTTAACAATTTATAATTTGTAACGCCATTAATCCAAGATTCGAACTTATTACCTAGCCCAAGTCAATGCAATGCGCCAATTTTTAAGGTTCAGTCACAAATTATACTTACTCTTCAAAATTTAACCCACCACCGTTTCCTCCTGGCCCTAAAATAATTGAACAGATGGTTTCATGAAAAGTATTTAACAGGGAAAGGTTATTGGACGATAAAATAAACTTTTAAAAATATGATAAACATACAAATTGTAAAGGGTGTATAAAAAATGTCAAGGGTGGTAAAATACCGCGCAAATCATTAGAATTGCTCTAAGCTCTAGTTTATGGAAATATTAATACCATCTTTGTGCTGTTTGTACTTTATTGTCTACAGTGTAAAATGCGAGGATGGGTGAAAAACGCAACTTGCAGCAACAGTTTGCTGCTCCATTTGTTTTCTATAGCAATGGACAACTCCAACAAAATTTATAATAATTAATATAAAAATTTAGGAAAAGATAAATATTTTCTGTACAAAAATTAAACTTGTAGCTACAAAATTTAGAAAATTACAGCCATTTAATTGAAAAAGGACTTAAAAACAAAGGTTGTGAAAAAAAGGAATAAAGTTATTAAACAGGGTAGCTGAAGAAGCTTCTTCTTTCTTATCCGCGTCTTGCTGTTTCAGCAAATTCGGCCACTACATGTCTCCAGGTGTTACGGTCTTTAGCTTGCTTTTCTGCTTCTCCCCATGTCATCTCCATCTTTTCCAGCTCATCTTCTACACTCTTTCTCCAAGTTGTCCTGGGTTTACCCCTGCTGCGCTTACCAGGAGGTTTCCATCTCAAGCATTTCTTGGGGTTTCTTGACATGTTCATTCTAAGAACATGTCCTAGCCACCTAAGTCTTTTAATCCTTATCTGTGTCTCTAAGTCCTTCTCATTTGTCTTAAAATGCAGGTCTGTGTTGGAGATTTTGTTTGGCCAAATATATATACATATACATATATATACATATTTCCCTCAGGCAGTTGTTGTGGAAGGAGTTGAGCTTGTTCATTTCTTTCTTAATCACTCTCCAACACTCAGAGCCATAAAGAAGTACAGTTTTTACATTACTACTGTAGACCTTCAACTTTGTTTTTAAACTGTATTTTCTTGACCTCCAGATAATTTTTAGGCTTTTGAATGCAATCCTTGCTTTGTTTAATCTTGTTTCAATGTCAGCCTTAGCTCCATTCTCACTGCTTATTACACTGCCAAGATAGGTGAACTTGTTGACTTGCTTTACTTCATTCCCCTCAATCTTGATAGGTTGGGCAGGAGCCTTGCTAATGTTCATAACTTCAGTCTTTTTAACATTTATGAAAAGACCAACTTGTTTAGCAAACATAACAAGTCTATCGGTTTTTGTCTGTAGATGTTCAGTAGAGGAAGATAGCATAGCAAGGTCATCTGCAAAGTCAAGATCTTCTAACACTCCTGAGACACCAAAATTAAGACCTCTTGGTCTATCATTCGTTTTTCTCATAACCCAATCAATTACAAGTAAAAACAAAATGGGTGACAAAATGCATCCTTGTCTGACACCTGTGCCTATTTTGAAGAATTCTGTTGTTTTATTGTCGACAGCGACACAAGCTTCAAAGTTTTCATAGAACTTGCTGATGATGGTAACAAGTTTAGGAGGAATACCATAGCTTCTTAAAATTTTCCATAGTGTTGATCTGTGAATTGAATCAAATGCTTTCTGGAAATCTATGAAGTTAATGTGAATTGGTGTATTCCATTCAGCACAAGTCTCTATTATATTTCTCAAAGTAAAAATCTGGTCAATACAACCTCTTCCCTTTCTGAATCCAGCTTGTTCTTCTCTGAATTTTAAATCAAGTTTCTCGTCAATTCTGGACAAAAGTACTTTACTCAAAACTTTACTAGGAATAGACAACAGCATTATTCCTCTCCAGTTGTCACATATGGATAAGTCTCCCTTTTTTGGAAGTTTAATAATAATGCCCTTAGTCCAATCTTCTGGTAATTTTTCTTTCCTCCATATTTTATTTAGTAGATCAGTCAGCACTTCAACAGCAGTGTCAAGATCAGCCAGTAGCATCTCTGCTGTTATCTGATCGCCACCAGGTGATTTATTCAGTTTAAGATTCTGAATGGCATTTCTGACTTCTCTCTCAGTTGGAGGATCTGAATTTATATCAAGGTCGTTACCTGGCTCTGGATTGGCTGCCAGCTCCGGCTCTGGCCTGTTCAGAACCTCTTCAAAATGTCTTCTCCATCTGTCAATAACATCTCTCTCAGCAGTTAGGATTAGGCCATTTTTATCCTTAACAGCTGCACTTTGAGGTTGACTCTTGCCACTTAATTGTTTGGTGATTTTGTACATTTTTCTTAAATCACCTCTTTCAGAAGCTTCCTGAGCCTTTTCTGCAAGATCTTCAACATATTTCTTTTTGTCTTCCTTAGCGCTCTTCTTAATCTCTTTGTCTTTTGAAGTATAATCTGCTTTAAGCTTGTCTTTCAACCTGTCTGATTTTGCTGCATTTAATTTACTTTTGATTTTCTTTCGTTCTTCAATTTTCTGCCAAGTTTGGTCAGAAATCCAGTCCTTCCTATCTCTCTTCTTACAACCAAGTACATCTTCAGCAGTCTTGATGTAGTTATCTTTAATTCTGTGCCAGGTTTTCTCCACAACTAGCTCATCATCCGTCTCTATATATTGTAATATTCTGAATCGGTTTTTGAGCTTGATAGAGAATTCATGTCTGGTTAGTTGATCTTTAAGTTTGTCAGTATTATAAACCTTCCTTAGCAATTTACCTTGCTTTTTAACTGCTTTAAGACTGAGTTTGACATTGCAGATAACTAGGTTGTGGTCACTGCCAACATCTGCTCCTCTGAATGATCTTGTATCTCTTACTGATTTTATCCATTTTCTGTTGACTAAAATATGATCAATCAAATTTTTAGTCTTGCCATCTGGTGAATTCCAGGTGTGTTTGTGTATGTTTTTGTGCTGAAATATGGTTCCTGTGACAACTAGTTCATTGTCGACACAACATTCAAGTAGCCTGGAACCATTTTCATTTCTGTCACCTATGCCTTCATGTCCCATGGCAACTTCATAACCATGTCTATCTTGGCCAACTTTAGCATTAAAGTCTCCAATAACAAGCAGCATATCATGTCTAGGAGTTTTCTTGATTTCTCTGTTGAGAAGGTTGTAGAATTCTTCCTTAATATCATCTTCCTTGTCATTGGTAGGTGCATAAACTTGTATTATTGTGGTCTTGCAATATTTTGAATCAAACCTTGCTCTGATGATTCGTTCAGAGATTGGTGTCCATTCAATCAAAGCTTTAGAAGCTTTGCGGTTCATTACCATTGCAACACCATGGATGTGATGGTCTTTACATCCTGAGAAGATAATTGTATGTCCAGATTCTGTATTCTTAAGTCCTTGTCCGGTCCATCGTGCTTCTGCTACTCCAAGAATAGATATATTATATCTATCCATTTCCCTAATAATCTGAGCCTGCTTTGATGCTTCAAACATAGTTCGAACATTCCAGCATGCAAATCTGATGTTAAGCTTTGGATTAAGCACTCCCTCCCTCGACATGATGGATTCCTCACGGCTTTGTCCACCAGGTGTCATGTTGCCAGGTATAACCTGACCTTGAGTTGTGCTTTCTCCTGGTATAAGTTTGTTTGTGGATAATGTAGTGGTTTCTTTAACAATTTATGTTTTATGGAGTTGACTAGTTAGGCCCACGTCCAACCCCCAACCTGGAGGACCAGAGACAACTTTCAGTCTGACACCTATCTGTTGACCACCCCAGCTCGGTAGAACCCTCCTGGTACAGCTCAGCAGGTCCTTGATGCACTGTGCAGGATGAACCATCTGGCAGGTTGTTGTCCATCTCACCCCACCTCACTGAAGAAGCTTATAGTCCCTATAAAAAAATGACGTCATACAATACAAATGGCCAATGATGTGCCAGTATACATTTTATTTAACTAATAGTAAAATGTAAACGGGCCTATCATTGGTCATTTGTTTTGTATGAAGTCATTTTGTATATGTACTATAGGCTGCTTTAGGGTAGCTACAAACTTTTAGTAGCCTTCTAGCTAGCCATCTAGTAGGGTAATACATAATCTATTTAAATATTATATCTTTACTTACTTGGTCTATAAGCCTCACACAAAAAGCATGATTCCAAAATCAACAAAATTTCGACAAAAACATTTTTGTAAAACATTACAAAATCTTGTAAAATTTAAAAATTTAAATAAGTTAGGTAATACTTGTATGTCTTTTTCTCAAAAAGTAATTATTTCGTTGTTATTTTTTATACCTATTCAAGATTTGGGCGTTATCCTCTTAAAAATATTTTTTTCAATTTTTAAAATAAATTTTCAACATAAAAAATTTCAAAATTGAAAAAAATGTTTCTAAGAGGATAGTACTAAAATTTTTTTAATTCTTTCTGGTCTTTGTATGGTCATACAAACTTATAAACACTTATACATGTAGTATTTGTTTGTTAAAGGGATCAAAATATAAACTTTAGAGAGAAGTATCCCTATTGACGACATATTTCCTTCTAATATGACGTCAATCAAATTAGTTTTTTCCAAACGTTGTAAAATTAGACCCCATTATTAGGAGACAATTTTAAAATGAGTTATGGATTATATGCTAAATAGCTAAAGAAAAAGCACAGGTTCGCCTATCTAATAGCAGCCAAGTAAATAAATTTAATAAAAATACGTTAGTTAAGTCTTAACAAACAAACAAAATTAGCCATCTGTCTTTTAGAGTAGCCAAGTAATTTTCGTTTTCCCCCCAAAAAAATTCAGACATACGGACAGACGGTCATTTTGAAAAAAATAATAATAACGAAGTAGAATAATACGATAATAAACATAGAACATAGAAGAATAACTTATCAACTGCTGTAAATTTTTGGTAAGAATATATTATATATTAATCTTATCTTTTTGTATGAGGTATAATGACAACGTCTGTAATACGTCTTTTTTATGTAGTACGTAAACATTTTTAAAAGCGAAGCTTTTCTATAATTAGGGTCGGTCCGTCCGTACGTCCGTCCGTCCGTACGTCCGTAACGTATAGCTTTTTTCGTTAATTTAGGCATGTTAGAATTGTCCTATCGATTTCAAACTTTGCCTGGTGATTCCTGTAGTAGTTAGGTACGATTTAGAAAGCGTAGCAACTCTATAATCATTACCAGAATGTCCGTACGTCCATTTTAAACATGTTGATTTTTTTTTACTTTTTTAACAACAAATTTTTGTATGATCTAATTATCCGATCGATCTGATTTTTTGTATACTGATTCCTGGGACATCAAAGTACAATATTATTAGCGAAGCAACTCTATAATTAAGTCCTAGAAATGTAAGTATGTCCATAAACATTATTCTGTATCAAGCAGTTTTTCAACAAATTTACTTAAAATTTTGCATCGACTCTTATACATTTATATTCTGATTATTTAACTCTGACATTATACAAGTGTTAATGTCCGTTTGTCCTACCGTTTCAGTGCTTCGCTTTTATGGATGTTGTCATCCTTGTTATAATTCAATTTTATTTATCTTTAACTTAAAGTTTTATGCATTCGCAATCTTCAGGAAGATACGTCTTAATATAAATGTAACAAGGTGTTTGTCTGTCTGTCTACGGATTTTGTCAAATTGCTGCACCAATATGTTTACAGTGGAGCTTCTTATAGGTTCAAGGAAGGTTTACAACTATTTTTGGGGAGGGTACCTCCACCCTCCCAGAAATTGCTCCTAGAAATGAGTACCCCTTATCTCTAAAAGAAATACGATTTCTTATTAAGTGCTCTGCACACCTATGTATTTGGTAATACAATCCATGCAATGGGTAAAATTGATTATGACAATTTTTTAGATCTATATTATCACAAAATACTAGGGCGCAGCCATTATTTTCAAATACAAAGGATTTTTACCAGGACTTTTGTGTTTTTGGGTTGTACCCATTTAAACTAAAGTAACAGGATGTCTGTTTGTCTGTGTGTTTGTACCGAAGGATCTCACTAACCGCTGAATCGATCGGGTTCTCCTTAACAGGGTAGCTTCTCATAGGTCCCGGGAAGGTTTATAACTATTTTTGGGAGGGTACCACCACTCTCCCAAGAGAAATCGCCCCTAGAAAAAAATACCCCTCCCATAAAAGAGGCTTGAACGAAACATAAACCAATTATTTCTCTTATTAGATATTTTAAATAAAAAAAACATTCAACGTGCCACTAGAGGCCTCTAGGGGCGTAGCCGCTAGTAAATAGATATAGACAGATACATAAAGTTGGATAGAAAAATAGATAGATAGATATTGTTGACATTAATGGTCATGAGCTGTGAGACATTGAACTTTGAACGGATTAAAATAAGGTGCAATGTTGAAGTCGCGCGCAAACTTACTCTAAAAATATATATTTCTAGCGTTAAGTGTAACGCGTTTTCGAGTACATTGTCTAGGGACAACTTCTCAATGTCTTGACAACAATAGATATTATTGGATAATACAATGAACGATAAACTTCAAATTTATTAATAAATTTATTGGTAGAAAAGTTTTGACACTGATGATTTGTACAACCCAATCAAAATTTAATTAATCTCAATATTGAATAAAGTTATATTTTTTTATCGCATCGTATAATAGACAGCTTTCCGCGGATATTAAGACGAATCATTAGATTAAAACCAGTTTTGTTATCCCCGAGGGGCCGAAGGTCCTGGTTATCAAAATTGCTTTTAATTTCATTATTTAAATTTTATATTTGTTGCCCGTAATACAATGCTCTACAGGATTTTTCAGTATGGCTGAGAACCGGTTCTAATCTAGCGGATATAAATCGGTTCTAAGTCATACTGGTAATTTTTTATAGTGTAATGGAAAGGTGTGAAAATAAAACTTGGTGTAATCACGACCTATTGGTAAAATGTCATTTTCTGCTTCGTGAGATATCCTGTCATTATTAAACAAGGAAGTGATATTAGTTAAAAGGGATAATTATGTCCAAATGCAACGAAGTTTTTTTCAACTTGGAAATATACAATTTTTAACTTTGTTGGCGTAAAAAATTGGGACTTTTATTAAATCGTAGTTAGTTGGTAAAAACTAGCAATTTAATCTACAAATTGGGTTATTTTGTCTATCATAAGTGATACGTCCATAAGTTCATCATCCATTGTTTTAAAACAAATTAAGACAAATTTAGGGCAAACTTAGGACTTTCCTTGAATTACAGCCTATTGAGAACAGATGTACTTACGGAATTAAGTCTGGGCATACGGGTATACCATACTCTAATTAAAGGTACTTTTTATAAAATTCTGGCTGAATAAAAGTCAATTAAATTTAAATTTAGCTAAAGGTTTATTTATTTAACTAAAGAAATTATGCACTTAAAGTTTTTTAACCAAAACTCAAAAATTGCTAATGAAATTATATGGCATCTTAGATTTATTTGCATCCAGGGCAGTTTAACTTACAACAAATCTTTCATTTGATTTTGTCCTCTCATGTTGTTTCTTTTTCCTTGAAAATAGCTTAAACCCTGACTATTGAGTTTAGCCTTTATAAACTTTCAAGATAGTTTACTAAAATACACATTTACATCTAGCTGTTGTTTTCACAGAAAGTTTCGGTTGATCACTGATGCCCTCCCTCCCTATTTTTAAAATTTGTTTTTTTCCTATTTTCTGTCTAACCCCTGTGTTTGGCCCAAACCATGTGAGTCATAGATAAGTGATGCCCTAACCCTACTGTTCTACCTATTACCCATTATGACCTAACCTAACCTGACATAAAGTAATAAACATACAATTGAAAAAACTAACACAAGCCCCCCCCCCCCCCCTAATTTTCATGTTCTAAGAGTGAAGAGGGGGTTAACCAGGGTACTTTATCTTATATTTTCTTATAGAGCACTTTCTAAGTCTCGCCCATTACCTCTGCCCTTTGTAATTTAAGTTGCCATTTGTTGATTTTTTCCCAAGGACTTAATTTAAACTTAAATAGCAAGGACTGGAAATTTCCTTTTATTGACCTTGGACAAATTAAGACACCCTCAAGAAGTAAATATACTCTGAAAATCATGCATCAACCTTTTTTGTAGCACTAAAAATAGTATGTTAGACAGTAAATTCTAATAATTTCCAAATTTTACAAACACCTTCACACATTTGTAGGCCTAGTAACTTTGTGGTCATTAATTTAGCATCCTAATTTTTCCACCATTACATTTGTTCATTAAATTATTCCTCAAGAAATCTTATTACATATTCGAACTTAACTTACGATTATTTAAATCAAAAAAGGGTGGAATGTTAGAGAAGGTACAATCCTTATACTTAAGTAACAGGATGTTTGTCTGTGTGTCTGTACCGAAGGATTTCACCAACCACTGAACCGATCGGGTTCTCCTTAACAGGGTAGCTTCTCATATGTCCCTAGAAGGTTTATAACTATTTTTTTTTTTTGGGGGGGGGGGGTGGGACACCCCATCTCCCTAAAAATGAAAAATAACCCCCCCCAAAAAAAAAATTAAAATTAAAAATAATGGGTGGAGACCCCCTTCCTTCCCAAAAATAAAAAAATAATTTCCACCCCCCAAAATATTTTTTTTTAAATTTTTCTTTTAAAATATATAATAAGAAATTGGGTTATCAAATTCGACTCCCCCTCCTCAAGTTTCTCTAGAGCCCTCTAGGGGCGTAGCCGCTAGTGAATTAATAAAGAATTTGTCCAAAAACTTGCATTGCACGTTGACGTGATAAAGCGTAGATGGCCATTTATTGCACATAATTAATTTCAAATAGTATATTAGTTCAGTTAAAAAAATAACTGTTAGTTTGTAAAATTAACATTTTAGTAGATAAGCAAATTCATGGTTGCAATCCTCCTTAAGTCTGAGTCAATTTAAAACCAACACATATTATCATAACAGTTTGTTAGATACACTTTTCCAAAAAGGATCTATTCAAAATAAAATCTATTGATTTGATTTATCTCTGTTTTTAAAACCATTTGTTTAAATTTTACTGAGTTCAAAAGTATTTTTATAGGCCTTGTTTAACAATGCTAACTTAATCTTTTTTGTATTTTTCTCCCACGAATATCACAAAGCAAATAGAAAAACACTGAAATTGCATTATCTAATTGATATTAAAACAAGGATGACAACATCCATAAAAGCGAAGCTCTAAAACGGTAGGACACACGAGCATTAACACTTGTAGAGTGTCAGAACTGAATAATCAGAATAAAATCTGTAAAAGTCGAACAAAATTTTAAGTAAATTTGTTGAAAAACTGCTTAAATACAGGATAATGTTTAAGGACATACTTACATTTTTATGAGATGCTTCGCTTAAAAAATTGTACTTTGTTGTCCTAGGAATCAACATTTAAATTTAATGTTTGAAAAGTTAAAAATCAACATGTTTAAAATGGACATACGGACTTTTGGTAACAATTTTAGAGTTACTACGCGTTCTAACATTGTTACAGGAAGCATCCTGCAAAGTTTGAAATTAATAGGACAATTCTAACAAAGGGACAGATCGACTCTAATTATAGAAAAGCTTTGCTTTTAAAAAGAAATGACTCAGTCGTTATCAGAATCTTAATCAAAACTTTCTAAATTTCGTTGTTTTAAAAATTCGGTGAATAACCAAAGAGTTTTTTTGTTGTCCGTAAGATTGACAATAAAATATAGCTATGTCCTACAAACGGTCATTGCTGGAATTTTATCAACAGATTTCTCTTCAATAAAGAATGGCCCAGAAACAAAATTAGTTAGATTAGATTTCTTTAAAAAATCCTTATAATAAAGTAACAGTGTGCTTTTTGTTTGCGTGTCTGTTTGAACCAAATGATCTCGCTAACCGCTGAACCGATAAGGTTCTCATTTAAAGGGTAGTTTCGCATAGGTCCTGATGAGGTTTATAACTATTTTATGGAAGGGTTTCACCACCCTCCCCAGAGAAATCGACAAAAATAAAATAAAAACGTTGCCCTGCGGACATTTTTGCAATTAGCTATCATATAGCGGGGAAAAATGTTTAGATAAATCGCTGATTTTAAAATAGATTAAAAAAAAACAATTTTACGTGTCCCTAGAGGCCTTTAGAGGCGTAGCCGCTAGTTAAGTGTATTTCAGAAATACAAGACCGAAAACGGCCATAACATGCAAAGACGCAATAAAAAGAAAAAAAATACAGATATAAATAAATATTATATGTTTTATGACGTAATTGGACAGTTAGGAATAAATAATGTTGATTTTTAGCATATGCATTTATATACTTTAATAATTTTGATTCTAAAAGCATCCGTAGAAATTAAAAATGTTTCCTACTGCTGCTATGTCAGGTGCGGCAAAAATAGTACGGGGAATGTAAAGAAACAAGCGCAATTTATTACTTTGCACAGTTAGGACTTCTAAACAAAGGACGTGCAATCAAAGGGTAATAGGCGATATAAACAAGTAAGATAAATTAATAAACTAAAAAACAAAAAACTTCACCAACCCATATTTAAAAACTATTTCAAAAAGAAGAGGGTGGGGGGGGGGGAGCTGAAGTGTATACTTCAAAGAAATAAATATGTCTAGATAAACTGTCCTCATTTATCTATGTAGGAATTAAAATAGACAAAAAAAAACGTAAAAAATATTTTTAGCATAGTATTTTAATAGTTTTTATAGGAAAGTAAAATCATTTCAGTTGTGTTACCTCAAGGGCCAATGCAAACAAAACTAGAATTTATGATTTTTATTTTATTATTTATGGAAAATTATTTATAATTATATACGATCCAATAAATGAAGCATTTTCGAAGCCATGCTAAAAAAATCTATCTCATTATTGCTTGAAAATCATATGCTTATTTTGACTAATACGTTTTTAGACTTGATTATAGAGATATTTTGCTAATAACATAATAAATAGTAATCCTTATATAAAAGAATCTTTTTGTCGTTCTGTCTGTCGTACTGAAGAGTCTCGGTAAACAATGAACTGATATGGTTCTCCTTTACAGGGTAGCTTTTATTATGTCCTAGGAAAGTTTATAACTATTTTGGGGAATGGTTCAACCACCCTCCCACAAAAATTTCTTTAAAAAACAAAAATTGAAAAATGTTTTTACTTTTTCTTTTTAAATCTAAAATAAAAATTAGGTTGAAAATTTAACTCCCCCCCCCTCTCCAGTGCCCCTAGAGGCGAAGCCACTAGTCGTAGCAATATAAAGGGAACAGAATGACATTTCTCCTTATCTAAGTCGTTTGGATTTTCTGATAATATCTTTCTAAATTTTACTGTTAAAAAGTTATATTATGCTGAATAATTCTTCTATTAAAGTAACAGGATGTCTGTTTGTCTGTGTGATTGTACCGAAGAATCTCGCTAACCGGTGAACCGATCGGGTTCTCCTTGACAGGGTTGCTTCTCATATGTCCCGGGAAGGTTTATAACTATTTTGGGGGAGGGTACCACCACCCTCCCAAGAGAAATCACAAAAATCGAAATTTTTAAAAGATATTCTCGCTTTTACTTAGAGACTTGAATGCAACATAGACAAATTATTTTTCAAATTACTTATTTTCACCAAAATGTTGTTATTGTATGGCAAGTGTTCTACTTTTTTCAACCGGGAAATTTTAAAGGAATTCATCATAGTGTTTTTTAGAGAGTTGAATTTCAGTTTAAAATTGAATTTTTTAACCATTTAATTTATTGAATTTAAATTACAATAATATCATGCAGGTTGAGCATGATATTTTAAACAATAGGTTAACTTTTTAACAAACAGTATTAAATGTATAAATTGTATTTTCTAATAAAAAAGTGTTGTATTTCCTATTAAAATTCATTTTCTATTTCAATTTAGGCTAGAGAAGGATTGAAAAAAAGAGGGCAAGAATTGGAAATAAGATGGCTAGCAGAGCTCTGCCTTTTTCTAGGTAAGGATTATTCATAAAATCATAAAAATAGGTTTTCCAAGTCCTAGAATACATTTCTTCATTTAGAAACTTTTAACATGTCTGGACAAAGAGACAAACAATGACTATAGCTAAGGCTCACTGAACAATCATTGACTGCTGGAGGTCAGCTTGGACTACAAGTGTTCAGCTTGCTAGATAAAAGGGCTCGCCAAGAAATGTAGGTCAACCAGATATCAGGCAGGTGACCTACCAAAAAAAAGGTCTATTGGCAGACTTTCTATAATAGGTTCTTTACATTCTACTGTCAGCCTTAAATTAATCTAATTTGTGAGTTTCTAAAATTGGATATCAGAGTTTATTGTAGAATGTTTGGAAAGTAATTGTGTCCTATTCAAAAGAAATCTGATATTTAATTCAGCATAAAATTGGTTGGAAATTTTACAAATGACTAATCAATTTCAATACATAAAATTTTACAAGGACAACTTTGTCAACAAGTTGAGCAAGAACAAAAAACAAATAGAGTAGTTATATATCTTTCAGAACAAACAATTTTAAGTGAAAGACCATTAATAGTAATTTCTCACTTCATATTATAAACAGCTTTCCGCGGATATGAAATGTACAATTATAAAATAAAAGGGCACATGCAAAAGAAACTGGTTTTAATCTTATGATTGTACATTTTCATATTCGTAGAATACTGGATATAAAAAGAATAAGATGCTAGATATAATTTTTTTGTATGAATGAGAACTGGTTCTAATTATAATCGGTTTTGAATGAATACAAGAAAATAAAATTAGAATTAAAGACACAAATATGTTTTTGAAGGCTCTTCGTCTTTTAGTAATTCTAAAACATAGATTTTTAGTAATGCCAAAAAATACAGAAGAGAAGTAGAGAAAAAGAGAAAATAATGTCTGTCTGCGATTTATCTCTTTGTATAATCAAAATCAATTATTTATCATTACTTCAAAAATGAAAATTACTTGGAATTGTAAAAAGACTAATTTCAGAATAATCTGATAGAGACAAGGATGCAGGGACATTGGACTGTAAATTATGCTGGTACCCAAAGTTTTGTGAACAAGATCTTTTATTTGTTGGCTTAAAAACTTGGGTATTTTAATTCTATATTGATTGGTTTGAGAGTCTGAAAATAAAACATTTATTTAAAAAAAACTCCCATTATACAAAAAGAGCATAAAATGATATAGAAAGTTAAACTGACACTAACAGCATACAGAAAATAGGTTGATTTATAACCTAAATGAATAGCTATGCATTTTTTTGGGACAAAAAGCATGAAATTATTTTGATATCACACAAACATAAAGTTCAACTACCTTCCTGTTTGTGTAACACTTTCAATATAGCTCCTCTTTGAGCTTCTATCTGTATTATTAAATTTCAAGGATTATTTTGCTTTTACTAATAAATTTAAATCCACTTCTGAAAAGTTTGAGTGATCAAAAAAGTAGTTGTCCTATTGGTGTAGCCTAAAATAAAACCTTAAGTATTTAGAATTTAGATAGTAAACTGAATAAGAATTTTTATTGATAAATGTGATAGAATTACATTAAAAAAAATTCAGGCATTAATCAACTAGGCTAACCACCTAACTTTGGAAATTATTTACATTGTTTTACCCAGATTTTGCAAAAAAAATTCCATACATTTCATTTATTCCACTTTCACACAAATATAGAACCTACTATGTTTTTTAGATTGCTGCAGAATTGTCTGATTTTTTCATAGACAGTTTATAATTTAGATTTTATTTTACAAAAATAAACATGATAGTACAATAGTTTTATGCCTCTTTTTTGGTCTTTAATGCTGTTTAGTCTTGCTAAAAAAGCTAATAAATAAAATTTTTTTTTAATTATTAAAAATTATGATACAACCATATTATGCATTAAAAAATGTATTTACTTTTTCAATTGTCTAATTTTCTATAGTTGTGTCTCTAGGAAAGTTTGCAAATGGCAAAATTGTTGATGCATTTCATATTTTAGCCAACAAATATACAGCATATAAAATAATTAGGCTAGAATGAATATAATTGCAGGCAATAATAATAATAATTAATAGGGAAATTTTTTAATGCATTGTTTATTTGCTTGTATGTTTTTCCACCCAAAATGCATTTGTTAAAATATCTGTATATATGATTCATATTTGTTTGTCTGTCAACCTTTTTGGGTGTCTCTTTTTTGTCAGTATGTCTAAATTTCAATGTCTGTCTGTCTTTGAATTCATGATTTTGTCTGTCTATATGACAAGTGGTCTAAATTTTGTCTAGCAATCTGTCTGTTAGTCAATGTGTTAATACTGTTGAACCTAATTGCTAACCTGTAGTATTAGCATAATTACTAATGTTTTGACTTGCTGTCAGGTTCTTGTCTCGACCACACTGTGTCATTCTAAAGACATTAAAAATTGTACATTTTGCTGCTATGTCAGGCATGTGTCATCAATAGTAAGAGTAAAGGGGAATGTCATTAACACATATATATATAGGACGTCCTGACAAAGGTCGTGAAATCAAAGGGTTGGTTACGTGAATGGATGATTTACAATACAATTATAAGATGCAGAGTTTGTTTCAAGGTGCGTGGACAGGTCATAGTGCCATACTAATAGTTAACTATAAGGGTTGTCAGTTTTAAAAGCTGCTAATTTTGATATTAACCTATCCCTAAAAAATTTTTAATAATTTTTTTTCAGGATTTTTTCTGGTGTACTTTGTGGAAGAAATGGTGCATGTAGTTTTACATTTTACAAAACACAAAGAAACAGTGCATAGGTAACTTTTTTGCCCAGCTCTTAAAAAAACTGTTAGAGGTCGACTGATTTATTCTGTAGGTCAACCTAAACAAGTACAACTAACAAATGGCTTTGTAGAATCGGTCAACCTAAAGCTTCTTTAGGTCGACCTGTAATTTCAAGAGGTTGACCCATGTCTTTTGTGCACTAGGCTTTTGTTATAATATCAGAATCGCAGCTACCTTTATAATGATACAATGTATGTATGTTCAATGTTCATATTAAAGTAAATGATGAAGGGGGCACGAGATATTTGTAACTCTACCCACGTGGTGGAGACTCTGTGTTGACTCTGTATTGGTTCTTTGACATCAGCTAATAGCGTCGGAGATATAAACACAGCCAAGTCCCTATTAAAGAACAGAAAGCAATTTGCTATCAGACGAAAGGTGTCTCTACCACTTGGGCCAAGTAGTTGCCTGTTTTGTACATCTAGACTTATAATTTATAATACAAAAAAGAATGATGTCTGTCTGTCTGTCTATCCGTCTGTCTGTCTGTATGTCCGTCTGTCTGTCTGTCTGAAGCTTAAGATCTCAGTAACCACTGAACTGATTGGGCTCTTCTTTTCAAGAAATATATCTACTCATCCCCCCCCCCCCCTCCCTCCAATAAAAGATATATCTTTAAATTAGAATTTAAAAAAGGGGGTGATCGACTACCCCCCTCTAAATTTTTTTTTTACCTTTTTAAAAATCTAAAATTATGCCAAAAAGTAATTTTGAAGAGGGAGGAGGAATTCCCAATACATTTTGGGGCGGAGACCCTAGAGGCTAGGAGCGAATCCGCTAGTTACATTTACATATAGATTATAGAATTATACAAACATTGGGTAAGATTTTGTACAACTATAATTTGTGGATAACAAATATTTAGATTCATTATTTTTGCAAAAGAAATATTACTATTTTGAATTAAAACTAGTAGTAACTAAATTTTACATATAAAAACTAATTTTCTGCTACTTGGTTACAAATAAGATTTAAGTCTATTCATAAAATAATATCATCAAAAGAAAAGCATTTACATTCATATTTTATTTTTTTTTTTATTTTAAATCAAGATCGGATTAAACGCTTCAGGGTATATACCTATTGGTCCTGTGGTGGTTTTAAGCTATTTTCTTGGGGGGTGGGACACAACCAACTCCCTTAAAAATGAAAATTCTCCCCCCCCCCAAAAAAAAAAAAAATTATGCAGTTACTTTACTATAAATGGCAGCACCAGAAATACTTAATTTTTTTTATTTCTTTTTTAACTCAACTCTTGGGGCAAAGTCTCTAGAGGCTAGGGGCGAAGCCGCTAGTATAAAAATAAAGTGTCATTTTATTCACATTCAAAATGATTATGATATAAGCCAATTGAATATTAAAATGCTTTGGGCAATGAAATAGATTTAAAATAACAGTTTTAATAAACTTAGAGTAACTTAAAGACCATGGTCTTTGTATCCACTACCTTTTATCCTTATAATAAAGTAACAGGATGTGTGTATGTCTGTCTGTTTGTCTGTCTGTACCGAAGGATCTCGCTAACAGCTGAACCGATTGGGTTCTCTTTGACAGGATATCTTCTCATAGGGCCCGGGAAGGTTTATAACTATTTTTGGGGAGGGTAACACCACCCTCCCAAGAGAAATAAAAAAATCGAAAAAATTAATTATTTGAGATATCGTAGAATTTGAAAGCAATAAATAGGTATCGTAGAGACTTGAACAAAAAAAACATTTAAAGGGCCACTAGAGGCCTCTAGGGGCGTAGCTGCTAGTCGTATATATAAAAGCAGTGCTCCTCTATGGCCTAGGTATGTTTGTACGTCCAAATATAAAATGCGGGTGAAGAGGATGTTGTGGATACGCCTACTTTTCAGAATTTTTTAAAAATTACAAGTAATAAAAAAGAGAGTGGGATGTAATTCGGTTTAGGGGTGATTTTTTGAAATAATCTACCAAAGTTCATGAATTAATCAAATCATTATTTATTGTCAAAATCAACTCAGTCGTTAAATTTGTAATGAACTCTATTTGTATGAAAGCTGTACTTACTTAAAAATGCCTAACAGCTATTTTTGCTGACATAAATACATTCAATATTCACACGTTTAATTCAATTGTTTCTTTTTCAAACACATCTTTATATTTAGTTATTTTGAAATCCGTTCTAAATAGCAATGCTTCTAAATATTTATAAATATTTTGTTCTGTCTGGCTGTCCATTCGTAACTCCAAAGAGGAAATGTAAATTAGGTTATCATCTTATAAGTCAACTTAATGACCTTTTTGCCAAAGTATTAACAACATTCGAAAGAAATGTTAATTTGATAAATAAACATTTTATATTTCAACAGATTTTAAAATGATAAAATAAGTTTAATTTCTATTATTAGATCTTTTAAACATTCCAATTAATGCATTAATTTAGTGGACCTAATAATTCCACTATGGCAAATTTTGTGCGAATTTATATTTTTTTAAAAGAATTATTATAGACAAAAAATATCAACAATGAGGGACAATGACCGATAAATTGATGTACATCCCCAATAATAATACACAGAATTATCCCCTCTGTAGATTACAATTAGTCGTTAAAACGTCGCTCAACTTATTGAACCAATCAATCAAAATTGAATAAAAGTCCCCGAAGTTATTAAGCCAACAAATAAGAAAACTTTATTATACAACTTTAGGGACTAGTGTAATAAAAATCCCAATGTCCCATACCTCCCTATTTAACAATAATATTTGTCTTTTCTTTGCTTTCACTTTACACCTTGAACCTAATTATTATTGGTCTAAAATGTATTGTTCTAATGTTAATACAAAGAAACTGTTTTTATTATTACTGCTTTGTTTGGGTGCAAGCTCTAACAGGGACAAGTGTTCAGCAGTTTTATTCATGTTGTTGTTTTAGCATTGAAATTAAAATTATGTAAATATTTCGAGCCAAAATAGCTAATTGAACTTATTTTTAAAAAAAGAAACACTAATATATTTTTTGCAAAATTTTTGGATACAGTTTTTAAAAAATTAATTTGATTCTTAAATATCCTAGCAAACCCAATTTTTTCTTGACAACTATATATGTCAAAAAGCATTCCATATGCACAGACCGGTGACCATATCCTAGTTACAGAGTAACTATACAACTAAATTGAAAAAAAAGAAATTAGTTTCTATTTATATTTTCAAACATAAATATTGTTTCTATGTCTCTAAGCCCTTAGTGCATCAAGGTGTTCAAATGCACAATAAAAGTTGTACAATAATGGATATATAATATACGTGGATATTATGCTATGGAAAATTTTCGTCAATTAGGTTGCTAAGATGGAACTCATTTATTGGTCTGTTCCCTAATCCAGTAGGAGGGGATGGGGTGGAGTAAAGGGAGTGGATAGGGGGTAGCGTTATTTTAGCCCTCTGGGAGTTTCACTTTATTGGAGAACATGAACATCTGGTGTAACATCCATGTAATAATATTTCCATTTGTGCAACAATTATAGAACATAAAATCTTCGGGGGCGATCAACCAAAGATTAAGTTGTGGAGGGAGCTAGTAATATTAAAAGCGAAGCTTTTCTATAATACTATAATCGATTCCAAACTTTGCATGATGATTCCTGTAGAAGTTGGGTACAATTAAGAAAGCGTAGCAACTCTATAATCAATAAAGGAATGTCCGTATGTCCATTTTAAACATGTCGATTTTTAAATTTTTTGACAACAAATTTTTTATGTTAAAATTATCCGATTCTTCTGTTTTTTTTAAACTGATTCCTATTACAACAAGGTACAATGTTATAAGCGAAGAATCTCTATAAACAAGTCCCAAAAATGTAAGTATGTCCTTAATCTACAATCTACAAATGGTAATGTTCGTTTGTCCTTTCATTTCAGATCTTCGCTTTTATGAATGTTGTCATCCTTGTTTTTTTTGTGGGTTGGGGGTTATTTTTTCTCGGCGATATATCTATAAGAGAAGAAATTAGGCAGATCAATGCTAAACAGCCTAAAACTTTACTATACTAATGCTAAACCTGAAAATTGTAGAATTTAATTTTATACTCCTACTCCATTTTAGGACGTTTTCAATGAGAAAATCCGCAACTGAACACGAACATGATCACGAAAATGCTAATGGTGAGTGACATTTTTTAAAAAGAAAATATCTGTTTAGCTTATGATATTACGAAATAACCCTTTTGCTTGTTTTCGAAGGATTTTTTTCTAGGGTTTGATGTATCATCAGCATAATAGCATAAAAATGCTAAGGACCAAACAAAGCTTTACAATACATTCAACACTGGCCTTATTAACCTTTGAAATTTTTAGAGAGAGAGTGAACATTGTGCTGTTTATTACACTAGTCCTTAAAGTTTTATATTTGCGCTTTCTTATTCGTTAACAACTTTAGGAACTTTTATTGAATTTTGATTGATTGATGCATTAAGGTTAGTATTCAAACGTTTCAACCACTAATTGTAATCATCAAAGGGGAAAATGTGTGTATCATCATTGGGAATTTATAGGTCATTGTCTTATCCCTTTAGATCCCTAAAGATTTATTAATATGTCATATGTACTATGTATACTTGTATATTAGCAATGACCTTGTGACAGGGATCGAGAGGGATAAGGTAACTGTAAAAAAATAAGCCTGTTTGGCGCACAAAACTATGAATTCGGGTATTTTTTTGTAGGCAAGATAAAATATTTTTTTTTAATTTTCCAAATCCCTCACAATTTAATGCTCTGTAATGTAGGTATGTACAAATTTTGGGGGCAAGGCAGGCTTGCTTGGAAAAACCCGGCGTTTTATAACCGGCTTAACTTTTACATAAAGACGAATTAAGGAGTAAAGATTTAAAGTAGTCAAATAATAGGGGTACAGTTAAATTTTTCAACTTTTTTAGTCTACATAAGTTTAAATATTTTAACCATTAGCAGGATTGAATCATATAAAATTATGTAGGTATGTCACATAGTTAAAGCTTGCCTTTAACACAGGTATACCTAAAAGATTGTAATTTTTTTGTTTTGTTTTTTATGAATTTTATGGTAAAACTGTATCAAAAAGAGTCAATTTGTTGACAAAACTTTTTTTCTTGCCATTTTTAGCTTTTTAAATGTTTTTTTTACCTTTCTCTTTATCTTTTAGTAAAAAGTCCAGTTATACATTTTTTGCGGGTGGGTGTTTTGTTGTTGAAAATAGACGGGGAGATGCGTCAGATATGACTATAAAGATGCGTAAAATTGCGTCACACTTGCGTATTTATTGTTGTATACTGAACTATTCCAGTATGGCCTCCAAACCGAATATCATCCGATGGATTAGAATTGTTTCTGATCCATATTGATAAATCATGTATTACATCGTAATATAGACATTTTTCCACGAATAACAAAATAAAAATTTTAAAATTAATACCAGTTTTGTTTTCCTATTTTGGCAAACAAAACTATAAGCGGAAATATGTCTATAATACGATTCTATTGCTAATTATCAATGAATCAATCACTATATGTGACCTTTTTGGAAGGCAGATCATTTTAAAAAATTTAATTATGAAAATATTTCGTTTAGCGTAACATTTAACCGTTCTTATGGACTAAAAAATTATGTAAGATTTGACATTTAATCCAATAGTGTGTTATGTATACATCTAAATCATTGTTGTTGGATGGGGGGGTAGGGGGTATAGAGGGGTGGTAACACTCCCCTACATTTGAAAGGTCTGTCTTACCCTTTCTTTACCCCCCCCCCTGGTGAATCAATGTGCACGCCACTGAAATAAATCTTAACTACACCATTTCATAGATTTTAGTAGCACAGCTGCTATTTTATTGATCAGTATGTCAATTTCTAGATTTTAAAAGAATGATTTCTTATTATTTTTTTCATCTTATAATTGTAAGTGTCATAAAATTTCTGAGATTATAAATTTTTATGGTGTTTTTATGATGAAATGTGAAGAAAAAAGGCGTGCACTTCATTTAATTTTAAATTAACGCTTAGTGGTACTACAGAAGTATTGCTTAACAAGGATAGCAACATAAATAAAAGCGAAGCTAAACTAATCATTTAGACAAAACTAATAAGCAATCATAAACGAATTTTACCTACTTAATTCAATATCTAACGTTATTTGAAAGTTTGAAATCAATAGGACTATTACAACAAGCCTAAATTAACAATAAGTCCTATATTTTTAGAAAGAGCGGACGGACCTGTCCTTATTATAAAAAATCTTTGCTTTTAGTATAAAGAAGACATTTATATATTAAAAAATCTACGACAAGGAATCAGTATTATGACAAAAAAATCAATCCAGCCCATTTTCTCTATCTTCTACAAGATAGAAATAACCAAAAAATAAAAAACAAGTAGTCAGGCAGAAGGTCAGAAAAAAGACAAACACAGAATTAAACAGAGACAGAGAAGGTTAACAGAAAAACTTTCATAATTTGTAGAACCTCAACTCTTTTAAACATCAATGTATGACGCTCAAAACGATCAACCTTGAGTTTTAAATTGGTCGGTTCTAACATATTTTAAACATCTCAGTAACGCCAGATATTTGGCTAAGGCAAGCTTGGTTTTTGTCTGTTATATTTAAGTTTAAAAGTCACTTCAAAAATGTCTTAATAAATAAAAAAAATCTCTAGATGGTTTTTATATCAATTCCGTGGAATTATTTTAAAACAAATGGATAAGTAAGTAAGAAGTAAGATCATATTTTGATGGGGGAGTAATAGTTATCTTCAATTACATTTCCATGTTTCCAAACAATCCAAAAAGTTATTTATCGCATCGTATTGTAGACAGTTTTTCATGTATATTGAGAAAAAAAATTAAGATTAATACCAGTTTTGTTAGACCGGGACTTCGACAACTCGGTATTAACTTTTTTAAAATATTTGTGGAAAAGTGTCTGTAAGTCGATGCTTTTTTAGTATGGTTGAGAACCGGTTCTAATCCAGCGGATATTATGAGGTTTCGAAGCCATATTGGAAAATCTTTCCGATTGTTTGTTTGTGTTTTTATTAGATTTCCTATTTTTTTCTGATAGATATGAATGTACTAAATATTTTTGAAAATGTTAATAAAAAACTGGATTATTGAAAATAATAACATTTTTCTTATAATGAAAAGAGACAGAGTTAAAAGAACTAGTGGTAATACAAAGAGGTAGATATTAAACAAAATTTCTACTGTTTAGCAACATACGAGATTTCTTTTTTGACAAGTTATGCTGCCACTATGATTTATTGGTTATTTATATAATATGGCACACAAATTAGAATTTTTATTATATTTTAATTCTTATTTTTCAAATTTCTTTGTACTAAAACTTCAAAAAAAAATTTTTTTTTATGAATGGTTTTGATGATTAAAACAAAACAAATTCAAAAACATTTTGACCACTTCATTAGAATTGATTTAACCAAAATATGGTGAGGAATTTGTATGCACTTTTGTTTAGTTAAGCACAAAATCTACTTCTTTTTAGTTATGCAGCTTTTTTATGTACAAGGTAGTTATATCCCCTGCAGGGTCTATGCATAAAAAAAAACACTTCCTTCTTATTTGGGTTGGGGTTTTTCTGCTTCCTACATACTTTAAGGAAAAGCCCCATTGCTTCTGAAATGAATAGTATTTCTTATTTTTTTGTGGAGGGGAGAGAAGGGGTTGATATTTTAAAAGTTATTTAAAGGACGCCTGCAAGAAATACCACGCTTAAACTGCTGAAAGACTGCCACAAGTAGACCCAATACCCAAAATTTAAAGCCTTCAGCTTTAATAACAAAAAAGTTCTAGGCATTTCAAAAAAGCATTTTATATACAATGGAAATTTTGAAAGATTTCCGATGCTCATAAAAGAAAAAACAATATTAAATTACGTCGCCTAGGCACAAAATTATAACCTTATCTTTGTCAGAAATTTAGATTGCCTGTAACTGATTACATTTTTACAATAAAAACACCACATTTTATAGTCAAAATCTATGAAAAAAATTCAATTTAAATTGCATTTTAAACAAAAATCATAGCGGAAACAAAGGGGGAAACTTCTGCAAGCTCAGCTGTGATTGGTTGCTAAGCTGATTCAGCCTTCTGATTGGTTACAGTACACTCGTTATAATGCAAGTTAAACTTAATTTTTTTTCATGATTTTGACTATAAAAATGGGTATTTTATTGTAAATATATAATTAGTTACTGGCAATCTAAATTTATGACAAAAATAAGCTTATAATTTTGTTTCTAGCCCACGTAGTTTAATTTCAAAATTTCTAACATTAGCATTCAAATTCTTTCAAAATTTTCATTGTACATAAAATGTCAGTTTAGAATGTCTAGAACTTTTTTGTTATAGAAGCTGAAGGCTTCAAATTTTAGGTATTGGGTCTACTTGTGGCAGTCTTTCAGCAGTTAAAGCGTGGTATTCCTTGCAGGCTTCCTTTAAGTAGTTGGCCAATCTCCTTTTCTTGTAAAATAGTCTTAAATCTGACTGGGCAAAAAAATCGCTTATTACCAATCTCCAAAGATGATTAAAGGCCTTCCACAGATTATGACGTCAAACAATATAATAGCCAATGAGAGGCAAGTGTATACTGTAATTGACCAGTGGTAAAATTTATGCTGGTCTCTCATTGTTTATTTTATCGTATGACGTCATAATCTGTGGAGGGACTTTAATCATCTTCCCTATCTCCACTAAGATAAAACGCTATATTAGCCGAACAAATTGACTGTAGTGTTTTCAAATGCCACACAGCAACAAACAAAACGGGTCGTGTAAAAGTTTTTTATGTCCCCTCCCAAAAGTTATTTAAAAATCAGTTATATTAGTTCATCAATAGACACGCCAAAAAAACAAGGAAAATTTTCAAAGTAACAAAATATCCCATATGCTAAAGTAAAAGTATGTGTGTATGACCAATAAGATCTAGTAAACGGCTGGACCGATCATTGAACAATTTGCAGGGAAGTTTTATATTAGGCCAGGAAAGGTTTTAGTTTAAGTTTTAGATGTTATGTAGGGCCCAAAAAAAAAAAAATTCTTTACAACCAAAAATTAAAGGGGAAAGAGAAAAGTGATAAAAATATTTTTTAAAGTTTTTCTCGTATTCATTCGAGTCCGGTGGATAGGAACCGGTTCTCATCCATACGAAAAAACTATGTCTAGCATCGTATTATATCCAGCTTTCTACGAATATAGAAATGTACAATTATAAAATTAAACCAGTTTTCTAGCCCGTGCCTTCGGCACCTCGGGGCTAAAAAAACTAGTTTTAATCTTATAATTGTACATTCTATATCCGCGGAAAGCGGTTTATAATACGACGAAAGAAATAACTATTATTTACTTAAGATCTTTGAAGCAGAATGTCATTTAGTAGTTTGACTTTTTAGATTTTATGCTCTGACTTAAGTAGGAGCTCCACTCTGTTTAAAGAATATTTGGCATTATTGAATATCTTTCATGTTTAATTCATTTTAGATGAATATTTTTTTCATAGTAAAATTACTGGGTCAGAAAAAAAATATATTCATTTACAAAATTGAACCAAAAATTGATTATTAGAAAAATGTTTGTTTTTCGCTAATTTTGTAGTTTTTATGTAAATTTAGATGACACTTAAAATTTCTAAAACATTAAGCATATATTTCACTTTTTTTAAGCAGGCATAATTTACATTATATAAATGGTTTATAATTTTATAATTTTGTAAAGTAAAAATCAATGATACATCGTCATTTTTCTTCTAAAGAATGATGACTCTTTTTTAACGCAAATGAACAGGATTAATGGATTTTTTTTTCTTAGTTCCTAAATCTTCTTCTTACACTAATATTTTTACAATTTTAATCGAATTGCTAGCCGAAAACACACTATCTTAATTAGACCTACCTACTTTATTTGTTTTTAACCTCATTTTTTTTGTAAACTACAAATGATTAAAAACGCTCTAATAGATTTTCCTGCATAGACGTTCTAGGTATGGGTAAAGGGATGATTACCACCCTCAAACTTTGAAATCAGTTATCCCCCCCTCCATCAAACCTTTGAAGTTCCTCATTTTACCCCACTCAAAGAAGATGATTAAATTCCCTCTACAGATTTTGGCGTCATTCGATAGAATAGCCAATGAGAGGCCAGTATACACTGTAATTGACCAATTGTAAATTTTGTGCTGGCCTCTCATTGGTTATTTCATCGTATGACATCATAATCTGTGGAGGGACTTTAATCATCTTCCCCCTCAAAATATAATGCTTTGCCATCCCTGCTTCCCTGTAAGGGAACAAATTTTAAAGTACTTCATATCCATCTATCAATCTAAGTAACAAGGACAATAATGCACCATAAGCAAATTTGGAAATGGCGTAATAAAGAGGTCATGAAGCTTAGTGCAATAAATGTGCGCACACACAAACATTTTGATATTAAAAGCCATGTAGGATTGTAATTAGGTCAGAGTCTGCCCCATCCCCCTTCATGTTAACACATCCTGCTAAAACCCTGTGCACACCACTGTATGCCTCTACATAACATAACCTTATTTATGATTATTTAATGCGCTAAATGTAGTTTATATGTGATTGGATCCATGCATGTTCTAGATAAATTATTTTTCCTTGCCCTATCCCTGAATCTCAGTATATACCCTTTTTGTTCTTGATTATTTGTAAGACGTAAAAATGGTTACAAAACCTAATTACTACACACACTTCGCCCACCCACAAAAACAAATATGCACACCACGCTAATCAGTTTGAATTGGTTAAAATTTTATTTTAACTGGTTAGGATTAAGAATTATATGTTTGGATTAATAGTGTAAAATAGGCATTTTTCTATTACTTTAATTTACAGTTGCGCCTCTAGTATCCAGGGGATTTGAATTGGAAGTGGTTAGAGTAGAAAATAGAATATAGCTTTAAACCATACCAAGTCTTTTATAAAATTAGAAATAAAAGAGCCAACAACAATCCAATAAAAATGCGGCATACAAAAATAACCGTACATATAATATCCTTATTAGCCCATGGTTTTAAGAAATAGCACGAAAAAAGAATTCTTAAATGATACATAATATAGGAGTGGGTTTGAAGTTATGAGTGTTTCCAAAACATGAAGATTATTGTTATTTAGCGATTTTAGTTGGCAAAACACTTCCTTTTTGAATAAAAATCCATGCAAAAACCTTTAAACCTATTGGAAATTACAGTTTTGCAAGGGTTTGCTGAACTTCATCTAACCTAACCAAAAGGTAATAAGACATAATTTTTTTTTTATATACATAGTTCTTCATTAATTCAAGTTTATAGTAGTAAGTTTTTTTTTCTGTCTGTAGCAAAGGATCTCGCTAACCAGCGAACAAAATGTTATGGGAAAGGGTACCATTATCATCACAAGAGAAATCGCCCCTAGAAAAAATGGCCTCTCCCCCAAAAAAATTGAAAACTTTTTCTTCATAAAACTACAAATGAAAAAATGACCTCTCCCCCAAAAAATTTTAAAATTTTTTTCGACTTCCCCCAAGCCTCAAGTTTATAAATAAACAAGTTATTTTTGGGATTTTAATGGCCATTATAACAGTAATTCAAATTGTACAATTAAGATAAAATCAAGATATTTGTGTTACATTGAATAAAGTCCAAGGAATGGGTTATTGCATTCTTATGAATGCTATTTTACCCTTGAAGGGTGAACTTACAAACATACCAAAAATATTTTAAACAAGAGCATTACATTATAAATATCATAATTGGAAACGATGATAGTTTTAAATGTTTAGTAACCTTTAGAGAATTATTATTTTCATATAATTTTAAAAAGTCAATACTTTTTTCAAAAAGCTGCTTCACCCCTAGCCTCTAGGGGAGTACGGAAGAATGTAAATCTTCCCCTAAGACAATTATTGGGCCCTCCTGAAAAGTATTTTCCAAAATCCATAGCTTTCAATACAAAATTCCTTCTTCTTTATATTATAGGATAAGCCTTTTCCTTAAAAACCTTCAAGAAGAAGTATTAGAAATATGAACAAAAATAAAAAAAAACTTCAAAATAAATCAGACTTAATTATCCTAATGCCACATACCTATATTGATTGACAAACAGATGACACACGTTATTCTCAACGGAAGGACAAATAGACAGAAAAAACTGACAGGCAGACACTCAGACAGACAGCCAACTGCAGGTGTATAGCTGTATGTATTAAATGAACACCTATGTGGGGTATTTTACATAAGCGGAAGCCGGTGTTGCCTTAAAGGGACAATATGTAAGGAAATTCCAACCATTGTTTGCAAGGAAAGTAAGTTTATGGAATGACACAAAATCAACCAATCAAGCCGTAAAATTATTGTTTTTCAAAGAACCTATCCAGAGGTCGAAATACTATAACGATTTACAAACCTTTTCCCCCACATAAATCTTTACAAGTTTCTTAAGTCATTTTTTTGACACTCTCACATCCTCCCCAAGAATTTGTTAAACAACCGCAGGACTAGTAAGTATATACCCTAAGAAGTACAACATTGTTGGTCCAGTGGTTAACGATATCTTAAGATCAGACAGACATCATTCTACTTTTTTATCATATAGAAATTATTTATTTGTAGATGTACAGTTAAACTCAAACTATGCCCATTTATAATTAGGCTTATCTTAAAATCTGTCACACATAGTTTTGGCATATTAGTGTCATGTCAAGATTTCGATTGGAAGAAAAATGTGATTTTTGGACATTTAACTTGAATTATGTATTTTACATATATAGTGCAACAAGTAGGATGTTTGTGCATGTCTATGAGTTAATAAAATATCTTAAATCATAGAATCAATCTGTAGGTGTACAATTTGATGTTTTGCAGGTTGGGTGGAGTAGTGGGGGAATAACTTGAATCCCCCCCAAGAAAATCATCTTTAGAATAATATATACCCAAAAGCAACCCAATGAAATAAGTTTCAACAAAGAATAACTAATTTATACTGGCGAGCAATAGCAAGTGCTTGTAAGTAAACCTTTAAATTTGAAAGAACATACTGTTACTTGTTGTAAAGGTTAAAAGGTTGAACACCTACAATTCACAGTTGGACGTCTTTAACAGCATTCATCAGTGTTTATGCAAAATGGATAATTTTATTTATAAAAAAAAATCTGGCAGTTACAACAGAAGTTATGATCACTAACATATTAAATCAATAGAAAAAGAAAGCAAGTATTTTCAATCACTTTACAATTAAGGCAAGTTTTAGGCTATTTTCCATAATGTTCCAATCACTTTTTCACTATACTGGAAGTCCTGGGCAAAGAACTCTTTTTAGAAAAGGAAAAGTTTCATGAAAGGCAACAAGAAAAACAATTTTACGAAATTTTTATTTCATTTCACTGTTTTGTATGAAAGCTCTCAACTTTATGTGTTATACAAAAATGAATCTTCCTGTTTGTTTACAGCCAAAAAATCTTAATGCTTTTAGTGTTTTGATATCTAATTTAGTTTGGTTTTCAATCATGTTTTTTTTAAATCTAAACCAAATGTAAATAATTTTTAAAACTTTTATAAAACCTGTGTATTTAGACCCTACAGTATTACTACCATTAATATTGTGGCTGAAATGTTTGGGGAAAAAAAAGATTGCTTTATTCACCATTAAAGGCATCACATGCAAAAAAATTTCTTGAATGACTTAACACAAATAGCTTAGAAGTTGATAATTTATTTTGTTTTACTAATAATGTTTTAATTATACCTTTCGTGTCATAAGAGAATAATTCATCTCTTTCTCCTTATCTTATAAATATACTTTGTTGTAATTTCTTTGAGCACAACACATGAAATAAACTCTTGTAATATGCATGTTTTGGTTTAACTACAAAAATGTGGAGTTTGGAATTGAGAAAAAAAATCTGAAATATCCATCTTTTAATTATAGTTTTATTAGATGTGTTGTTAAATGATTGCAGTATAATATAACAAAATATAAAATTTATCCAGCTTTTTAAAGTACACACGACCTTCCCTGAAGGCTCCATCCCCCCAGGTAGACCGATTGTCAGTGGGAGAGGTTCCATCACAGAAAACATCTCCAGATTTGTTGATCATCATACAAGATCTATGGTCAAAACTCTCCCATCTTACCTAGAGGACACCAGAGACTTCCTCAACATGTGTGAAGAAATAAATTTAGAGGGAGGAATACCTGATGATGCTATTATTGTAACTGTTGATGTCACTGCCCTGTATACAAACATCTGCAAGGAGGATGCCACCAGAGCTATGGCCGAAGCTCTTGCTAAAAGCAAAGATTTAGCTGTCCCTGCAACTCTAATACTTCAACTTCTAAACCTAGTATTCAGCTGCAATTTCTTTCAATTTGGTAAAGATTTATATCGTCAAACAATTGGTACAGCAATGGGCTCTCCCTCAGCTGTAAATTCTTCTACATTAACCATGGGAATGTTAATTGATCCTGTTATGAGACACATGGCAACACAGATTGAACCAGACACAGATCTTATCAGAAAATTTGCAAGATTCTTAGATGACATTATTTTCATATGGCTAGGAAGTGTGGACAACCTTGAAACTTACCTGACAAACATCAACAAAATTCATCCAACAATTAAATTCACCCACAGCTACACCTGCCCTTTTCCATGCAATATTACCGAACAACATGACTGCTTTTGCTATTCTTCACGTAGCATACCCTTCTTGGACACTCTGGTAACCATAAAAAACGAAAAAATCATTACAGACCTGTATAGAAAACCAACAGACAGAATGCAATATCTTCTTCCTTCATCCTGCCATCCACCACATACAATAAATAATATCCCATATTCGTTGTGCCACAGACTAGTGAGAATATGCTCAGAAGAAGACACTTTGATGAAAAGACTAGATGAACTCAAACTATTTTTACTGATGAGAAATTATGACGAGAAACTGATCAACACAAGCATACAAAAAGCCTTAAATCTAAAAAGGAGTGAAGCCCTTCAGAAAGTGACAAGAGAGAAGAAAAACAGAATACCCTTTGTTGTATCCTACCATCCATCATTGCCCCCACTGTCAAAAATACTTAAGGATGCATGGAAATTTATGACATTGAATGACCAACGCCTACAAGAAATTTTTCCCCACCCTCCCATGGTTGCTTACAGACAGCCAAGATCTGCTAGCTTAAGAGCACGCCTTGTAAAGACAAAATTACCATCAAGAAAACAGCGAACTTTACCTGGCCTCAAAAAATGCCAACAACCAAGATGTAATACCTGTAGCTATATTCAAGAAGGTAAAAAAGTTGTTAGCTCAAATAACAAGAAAATTTACATCAACCTACAAGAGAGTGTTACCTGTGAAAGTAAAAATGTGGTTTACTGCATTTCCTGTGACAAAGCTGCATGTAATTTTGTTCAATACATCGGTGAAACACAAGCTAAACTAAAAGTTAGGTTTGGCCAACACCTTGGTTATGTTAGAAGCACAGATCATGACAAATACCCAACAGGAAAACATTTTAATCTACCTGGACACAGCATGACCAACATGAAGCTTTCAGTCTTAGAAAAATGCAAACTGGACTCATCAAACTACAGAAAAATTCGGGAAGCTGAATACATCAATAAATTTGACACACTAAGAAATGGATTAAATAAAAAATTGTAATTTTACTTGTTATTTTATCTAAATATAAATTTACATTTGTTGCTTTGTTGTTAATCATTACTAAACTAATTTTTAATACTTTATTGTTTAATTTATGACAATTTTTCATACACTTTCATATAAAATTAAAATCTTTTCAACACATTCACGTATTTCTGTTTTGCTAATTGCAATATTTTTTTTAAAAAATACAAAAGTTATACAGTACAAAACTTTCATTCTTTTGAACTTTGATTCTTTTAAACCCCCATCCCTTCTACCCCTTCCCTTTACACCAAAACCAGCGGTTAAATTACTCAGTTTCAAACAAACCTTTGTACAGTAAAGAATAATAGAAGGGATAACCATATTCATTATAATACATTTAACTTTTTCTTTGTATTTTCGAGCACTTTTTCATTATTTTGTTGTTTCTTTACTTTAAAATAACCTAATTTTTTTCAAAATATATATCTGATTTTACTATAAATATATGAAATATGGTTAATTTTGTGCAGGTTGACAAGGATTAGATGTGATTTAATCGAAATATATTCCTACAAATTGAGCTGTGTGTTTTTCCTTGGATAGTCTCTTTTCAACATTGCTGCCGTGTATTATTCCATAAAATTTATAAAAGCAATTAAGTTTTTCATGGTGTTGATTAATATTTGAAAAATTCTTAATTCTTCACTTTATAAGCTCTGAAAGGGTAAAAACACTCTCAAAGATAGCACAATGACAAATTTACTAAAGATATCTACTAAAACATAATCTAGAACCTTTATACTGATTTTTCACGATGCCTTTTTTGAGATGCTTTGTCCTAAACGTGCAATTTTTGAGTTGCACTTATATTTTGAAGGAAATCGTGTAACGCATGGTGGCATTAGTACACGCAAAAATTAGCAACAACCATTCTACTACAAACTATTTCTGCAATCCTGTGCAAATATTTGTAGCCCCTGTTAAACGTGGAAATATTTATTTAACATAAAAGTTACATAATTTATGTCGGTGTAATTAAATGTAAACTTATGTGACATGTGTTTATTATCCCTTAACGGTCGGGGGAGGGTTGAATGCCCCCCCCCCCCCCTCCAGTTTTTTCTCATTTTCTGTGTGTGAAAGATAGAGAGCCAAAACTGCGTGACTTTTTGAGCATGGGTATGACACATAACTGAGAATTAGAGTTTTTTAGAATCTCCATCCTGGCGCGCGCAGGATGCCAGCGAACCTGGCAGGGTCATCCAGGTAAAGAGCAAAAATATGTTTTTTACTTAAACAAAGCATTTTATCTTACCAAAAAACTAAAATATCCACTAGTAGTACATCCTCATATGGATTACAGGTGTTCAAGTCAATTTCAGGTTCCAGGTCTGATCTGGCAGGTCTCCAGAAATCTTTAAAACGCTCCTGTGGCCGCAATTTTTGACTCAGAGACTTCAAATTTTAAACTTTAGCTTTTCTTACATGTCTACATGACGTATTAAAATTTTATAAAAAGATCCGCCGCCGTTTTCCTGCCGATCGCCAACTGCAGCGACCGATTAAGGTGTGGCAAGGGGCCCAACTGTTAAGGGTTAATAAGCTAATTTTTTTTTTGTCTACATTTGTTGATTATTACATTATGTCGATATAATGACAACGACAAATATTAGCAGGGTATAGCAGATATTTATCTTCCTCGTTAATAAAGTCTAATTAGGATACATTACGTGATATGACATTTTTAACATTGTATTACATCCAAGCGATTTTAACGGCAAAGATTTTTAGTTTTAAAATATACCGTCCGTCTGTTGTAAACACTATCTGTGCTTTCGCTCAATCCTATAAGTGGACCACTAAACATCCCCTCCTACTTATTTATAAAAATTTTAAAAAAATTATGTTCATAATATAACCTCTGTAATGTCGTACTGAATTGAAACTTTAAATTGTAATTAATAATTATATTTTGAGGGTTTTTTTTGTGTTGTGCTAATTATGAACTTATGTATGTTTTTTATTGCTTTTATTTCTTTTAAATTTAAATCTAGAAAATTGGAGGGGGGGGGGGGGAGTTACAGTATACCTAGCTCCCAAATAGATACCAAAGAAAATAATTTTGTTCACAGCTTAAACATTTATTTTAAAACCATTTAGGCCATTTATTCGTGGAAATATATTTTAATAAATTGATGTATAAGAATATACGTGAATACTATGACAGGGGAAAAAGTGTTGCAAATTAAGCTTGCTAAAACGGAACTCATTTATTTGTCAGTTCCTCCATTCAGTAGGAGTGGAGGGGGTAATGGAGTGAAGAGGAGAATCGTTATTTTAGCCCTCTGCAAGTTTCACTTTATTAGAGAACATGAAAATCTGGTTTAAGATCCACGTAATATATATTATAGCTATATCATTTTAATTTATGGCAATTATATTAATAATTTCTTATTTCCTTATAATAAGAAAAATTTTATAAATTTTCTTAAAAATCATAGTAGGAGCCGGGGGGAATTGCAGAAATAGAAGATGCTGCGCTACTTAGTAACAAAGTTACTTCAAAAAAGGTATTAAGCCCCTGAAGGGGCCGAAAAAATCTTTTCTTTTTCTGTTTTCGCGCCTAGTCATACTGCGCTTTAGGTGTATAGTACGTACGATCATAATGATTAATGTATTAATGTAAGCAGGGGCCCCAATCTTTCTAGTGTCAGTGTGCACTTTGTACATAAAATAGACATAATATATCTAGATGGGCCATCTAACCCCAAACTTACAAAAGAAAACCTATCAGACAAGTACATGTTTTTTGCAACGTACGGCCCATTGAAGTTTTACAAGCGTCGAAATTTTTCTCAAATATGATTTCCAGAAAGCTAACTTTATAGTAAGAAATTCTACTATTCACTTTACTTATTATGAAAAAAGCTTCACACTATACTAGAAAGAATTTTTACACGATATAATTTACCCAGGAAAAGCTTTATCTTAAGAAATACGACTATTAATAGCAGACTTATTATTCTAACTATTTTTTTTCTTAAACCAAGCACTTTCTTACCCAAATCTGTACACAATTTCAACCAATTCCACGGCACGGTTGTTCTTCCATTGTTATCCTTTTGGCTGATTTAGAGATTGTGTCTCTAGATTATCTCTATTGTACATATTGTAGAAAACAACTTGTACATTGTATACTGATTTCAAACAAGGATAGCAAAATTCTTAATGTTTATAATAATTCATCTATCATCCAGAGGTGGCCTCGCTGGGTTATGGCCCCATTCAGGGGTTGCGCACAGGGAAATACCCTCTCATGTACAAAGATTAAGACGTGTGTTTTTAGTGCTTTTTATGCTTTTTGTGGGAAGCTTTTTCTGTCCATCTATTTGGCTGTACATTTTTTTTTTATAAAATAAAAAACTAATAATAAGCTGAAACCAGTAAAGGAAGCCTGCAAGAAATACCACACTTTAACTGCTGAAAGACTGCCACAAGTAGACCCAATACCCCAAATTTGAAGCCTTAAGCTTCTGTAACAAAAAAGTTCTTTCAGCAGTTAAAGCGTGGTATTTCTTGCAGGCGTCCTTTAATAAGTAATATTTACAAATGTTTTGTACTGGTCCTTAGTTGATTTCATTCATTAAAATCGGTTGGTTGTAGCCAATAACATCTCCATTGATTGTTTTTGTAATATTATTCTTTTTATTTCAGGTGATGTGGTAGATAGTAGTGACAATATGAATTCAGAAGAGGAAAAAATACAATCTTTTCATTACAACTATGACTTCGCACAGAGCCTCTAGGTTCAATCCCCTTCCTCCAATTTGTTTGAAAGCGAAGCTTTTCTATAATTATGGCCGGTCCGTCCATACGTACGTCCGTCACAGACAGTTAGCTCTTTTCGATAATTTAAACAGGCTTATCGATTCCAAACTTTGCATGGTGATTTCTGTTGTAGCTAAGTAAGATTTAAAAAGCGTAGCAACTCTAAAATGTCCGTACGTCCATTTTAAACATGTTGAATTTTCACTTTTTAAGAACAATTTTTTATATGATAAAATTATCCGATTGATCTGATTTTTGTAATATTAATTCCTAGGACAACAAAGTACAATGTTATAAGCAAAGCATCTCTATAATCAAGTCCTAAAAATGTAAGTATGTCCTTAAACAATATCCTGTATTAAAGCAGTTTTTCAACAGATTTACTTACAATTTGTTTCGATTTTAAAACATTTATATTCTGATTATTCAGTTGTTATTCTCTACAAGTGTTAATGTTCGTTTGTCTTACCGTTTCAGAGCTTCACTTTTATGGATGTTGTCATCCTTGTTTTGTTTTAGATATTTCACTCTTAAGCATTAATGTAAAGGGATTAAAACTACATGATGTATTTTAAAAGAGCTTTTTATAACTATTTCATAATTTTGATAAAGTTTCATATTAAGATAAAAAAGTTTAAAATTAGCAAATCATTTGAAAGAAATAGATGGTATTTTGAAATTAGAATTGTTGTCAAAATAACATGAGCTGTCATAATGATATGGAATTAAGGTTGGTGTAAATAGATAGGTAGATAGTTAGATAGATATATAGATAGATAGATAGATAGATAGATAGATAGATAGATAGATAGATAGATAGATAGATAGATAGATAGATAGATAGATAGATAGATAGATAGATAGATAGATAGATAGATAGATAGATAGATAGATAGATAGATAGATAGATAGATAGATAGATAGATAGATAGATAGATAGATAGATAGATAGATAGATAGATAGATAGATAGATAGATAGATAGATAGATAGATAGATAGATAGATAGATAGATAGATAGATAGATAGATAGATAGATAGATAGATAGATAGATAGATAGATAGATAGATAGATAGATAGATAGATAGATAGATAGATAGATAGATAGATAGATAGATAGATAGATAGATAGATAGATAGATAGATAGATAGATAGATAGATAGATAGATAGATAGATAGATAGATAGATAGATAGATAGATAGATAGATAGATAGATAGATAGATAGATAGATAGATAGATAGATAGATAGATAGATAGATAGATAGATAGATAGATAGATAGATAGATAGATAGATAGATAGATAGATAGATAGATAGATAGATAGATAGATAGATAGATAGATAGATAGATAGATAGATAGATAGATAGATAGATAGATAGATAGATAGATAGATAGATAGATAGATAGATAGATAGATAGATAGATAGATAGATAGATAGATAGATAGATAGATATTCATAAATCCCTGAAACATACCCATCTGCAAAGGATTTAGAATGTTTCCAAGTTGACATGTTATGTTATATACATTTTCCAACATTATCCTTTTTGTTGACAATATTTCTCAGGTTGATGCATTCATTTTCTTCATGCGTTGATTCTCTACAAAATTGTCTCTTCCAAAAATCAATAAATTTTTTTTCCGGTATCGCTGCAAAAACCGAAAAATTATGTATAGCAGAAAGCTGTTTATAACTGTTTAGTTGGTTGGATGATTGTAAAAGCTTTTAAACCAATAATGAATGGGTAATTTTGTTTATAATCATTTGGAATGTATATACACTTTTCATTCTTAATTTGGTGAATCTTTTTTCCAGAATGGGTATAGACCCCTCAGAAATTTATTATAAGGTCGCTGTCTAGTTTGAGGGGGGAGGGGTGGTGTGGTTCCCAAATGCACGCCTTCACATCAAAATATTCATTCTTTTTTTCTCTAACAGAATGTAATATCTATATCAGGAATATAGGTATAGAGATGGGATAAAGGGTGAAAAACTTACATTTCTTCGAGTATATTTTTATAAATCCTATTTAAAGTAGGTTTTTTTGTCTGAAGCAAAGGATATCGTTAACCGCTGAACCGATATGGTTTCTTTTTTACAGTGTATCTTCTTATAGGTCCACAGAAGGTTTTTAACTATCTTTGGGGGAGGGTATCTCCACCCACCCAATTAATAATGTCCCAACAAAAAAAAATATTATCGTTTTCTTTTAAAACTTAAAATGAAAAGGGAGAATTGACTTCCACCTCCCCCACCCACCTTGAGTGCCCCTGCAGTCTTCAAGTTAATTATAAAGTACTGGTATAAGCTCAATATTTAAGAAAAAAGAAAGAGTTGAATGCCAATGACTTTTCCCTCCCTACCTCTCTGAATATCTATCCAATTTTACACTTCTTCCATTTGACATTTCTCTTATTTGCCTTGTAATATTACTTTCTAGGATTAGGAAATATTTTCTTTAAAAATTTATGTTGAATCGGGATTTGGCATGAACAGTGAATTTGACAGCTTCTTAACATTTTTACAATGATCTTGAAACCAAAATCGAGCGAGTTGTAGACTGTATAAAAGTTGTAATACATATACCAATTTTAAAATTTAAGTATTAGGGGGTGCATATAAGCTATTTACCTCCCCCAAAAAATCTAAAGGCTCAAAAGTCAACCAGACGTCCACTGATTGGTAAACAGACGTTCATAATTTTCACACACACCTAAAACTATGGGGTGCTGTAACTTTTACATCCCTCTTGGCTGTATACAATACATCCCCGTTTTTTTCTACCAGAGGGGTTGATATATCCCCCTTTTGTGCGTCTTTCTTAAAATTACAAATTGAATGTTAGGACGTTTTATCTTTAAATATCACAAAATTTTAAAAAAAATAGCTTTAAGTGTAAGTGGTTTAAAAATTACTAGCGGCTACGCCCCTAGAGGCCTCTAATAAATAATACGATACCTATCTATGTTGCTTTCAAGTCTCTAATATACCTTGCTATGTTGAGTTCGAGTCTTTATAGGTAAAAAAAATTAGATTTTTTTCTATTTCTCTTGGGAGGGTGGTGGTACCCTCCCCCAAAACGCTTATAAACCTTCCCGGGACCTATTAGAAGCTACCCTGTTAAGGAGAGCCCGATCGGTTCAGCGGTTAGCGAGATCATACGGTAAAAACAAATAGACAGACAAACATCCTGTTACTTTATTATAAGGATACCTGTCCTTGCATTTAATTTTTCTATATGTCAAAATATCTTTTTAAAAACTATTTAAAGAGTTTTTAGGGCTAGGTCCCGGATTCTAAAAGTTTATTCAAAACAAGTAGGACAATCCCCCAATAGCTATGCTCAACAGACTGTCAGTCAAACAAACTTTGACAACCTCATTCAACATCATTTAGAAATTCAAACGAAAATTTCAAAGTTGTCTAGTTCGTTATATATTTTTAGATCAATTTGAAATGTAAATAAATAAACGATAAAAGGTATATGTTACGGATTTATGGAAGAACGGACTGGCCTTAAATGAAGAAAAGCTTCGCGTTTAATAAAAACACAGAATAATAATTAAATTCTGACAAAAATGTAACTCTTCTTAGCTTATATTCCTTCTTTTAGTTTTTCAAGTTTAAAATAACAAAATTTCTTTTTCTTTAAATCCGCTTAAATCCAATTAGAAAACATTTTTAAGTTATTCGCAATTTTTTTCTGGACTTGTGCTTTTTATTGTGCTAAATTTAAATATGATTTATCTTTTTATAATATTTATTTTTCAGGGCTAAAGACGAGGCTAACAATACCAGCTACAACCCCAAGTATCAGGTGAAAAAAATTAGTATGTTATATCTTTATAGCGGCTGCGTCCTAGCATATAGGAGCTTTGCAAGTGTAATGAAAGCAGAAATAATAAAAAACATCTCAAAACTTTACTCAGCCATTTGTTTTGCTTTGTCTTCATTATTTATTCTTTTATTCGCTAACAATCTATGTTTTCATCCTTGTTTGGTTTAGGTCCGTTTGAGTATGACAACAAACACAATGTTTCCAAACTACCATGCTCCGGAAACTGTTGTAGACGCCAAGTAAGTTTCAAATAATCTTCCATTGTCTGTTTGTCTGTCTACTTGTCTGTCTACTTGTCTGTCTACTTGTCTGTCTACTTGTCTGTCTACTTGTCTGTCTACTTGTCTGTCTACTTGTCTGTATAATTGTTTGTCTACATGTCTGTCTACTTGTCTGTCTTCTTGCCTGTCTACTTGTCTGAATACTTGTCTGCCTACTTGTCTGTCTACTTGTCTGTCTACTTGTCTGTCTACTTGTATGTCTACTTGTCTGTCTGCTTGTCTGTCTACTTGACTGTCTACTTGTTTGTCTACTTGTCTTTCTACTTGTCTGTCTACTTGTCTGTCTACTTGTCTGTCTGCATGTCTGTCTAATTGTCTGTATACTTGTCTGTATACTTGTCTGTATACTTGTCTGTATACTTGACTGTCTACTTGTCTGTCTACTTGTCTGTCTACTTGTCTGTTTACTTGTCTGTCTTTTTGTCTGTCTGCATGTCTACTTGTCTGTGAAGAATGTTTATCTAATTGTTGAATATGTATTTTAGATCATTGGAAAGTAAAATCAAGACTCCTAAAAGAAACTCTACAGTGAGCAAGGCATCCAAAGAACCTCACATGCATGTTGTTCAGGAGAGCAATAGCGTTATTAAGGATATTATTACAGGTAGTTTTTAAAAGCAAAGCATTTCTATAAGTAGGGTTGGTCCGTCCGTCCATTCGGGAGGTTACCTCTTTTCATTAACTTTATCATTTTAGAATTGTCCTATCGATTTCAAACTGTACATGAGAACCCGGTATTAGTGTCTTAGAAATTATCTTAGTGACGTAAAAAAAATAGGATGTGTCGATACTACTAGAATTTTTAAGAATTGTTAATATAGGCCTGAAATCAAGATTTTTTGTGCTTTTAAAAAATATTAAAAATATTTCTATAAATTCTACATTATTTTTGCTCACTTTTAAAAAACAAAATCAACTTTTTTTTATTTTTTTTTATAAAATTATCTTTCAAAATTGAAATAAGATCTATCAGCTGATATTGTACTTCTTACATAACTCAAGAGTTGACTTACAATGTGTAAATATTTTATAGATTATTTAGCAAAATAATAAAAAACCTATATGTAATTTCGTGATTAATAATTGGCTTAATCTTACATTAAACATTGAATGATTTTAAATAATTTTCAAATATTTGCTTTTATCATCATCATCATCATTGCCTTTTAGTTCTCGGCAGAACGTAGGCCATGCACAATGGTTCTCTTATCTTCCTTTTTTTGGGCACGTTTTGAGGCATTGCTGAAAGATGGAATTTTCTTTTCTTTCAGTTCACTTAAGAGTTCCCTCCTCCAGGTTGTTTTTGGTCTACCTGGTTTCCTCTTTCCTACGTGGGGGTTCCAAGTCAAGGCTTGATTGGTTATATCATCATGCCCTTTCCTTAGAGTGTGCCCCAGCCATCTCCATTTTCTCTGTTTTATTGTCAGTTTAATGTCTGACATATCACTGCGCTCTAGAAGCTCAGCATTTGTGATCTTATTAGGCCAAAAGATCTTGTGGATTCTCCTTAAACATTTATTGACATATGTCTGTAGCTTGGAGACCACTGCTGTGTTTAGGAACCAAGTTTCAGCCCCATACAGCAAAACAGAGAGAACATTTGACTTGAACAGTCTTAACTTGGTCTTTATGGAGATGTTGTTGGAATTCCAAATTTTGTTCAGGCTGGCAAAGGCTGTCCTAGATTTGTTAATTCTAGCTTTAACATCTGTTAAAGTGCCTCCAGCTTCATCAATTTTACTTCCAAGATACTCAAAACAATCTACATCCTCAAGAATTTGGTCTCCAATAGTAATTGGTTCTTGGGAATTTGCATTTAATCTGAGTATTTTAGTTTTAGGAACATTTATTTCTAGTCCAATTTTCTTGGAGGTTTCAGCTATCCTGTTAGTCCTTCTTTGCATTTGACTTCTATTGCTTGTTAACAAAGCGATATCATCAGCAAAGTCCAGATCTCCTAAATATTTGGGATTGCCAAATAGCTCCCAGCGAATGCCATCATTACTTTCACAGTTCTTCATGATCCAGTCAATGGCAAGGAGGAAAAGGAAGGGAGAAAGAAGGCATCCTTGTCTGACGCCTGTTACAATCTCAAAAAAGGTTGATAGTTTACCTTTATACATTACATTTCCACCTCCTTTGTGATAGATAGCTTTAATGATATTGATTATATTTTCTGGAATGCCATAGTGTCGGCAGATTTTCCAGAGAGATCTTCTGTCTAAAGAATCAAATGCTTTTTTGTAGTCAATGAAGTTTACAAAAAGCTCAGAGTTCCATTCCTTGGATTGCTCTATGATGATTCTTAGAGAGGTTATCTGATCAATAGTGGAACGGTTTGGTCTAAATCCAGCCTGATTAGGTCTTAGCTTTTCATTAACCTTCTTCTTTATTCTATTAAGAAGAATCTTACTAAGGATACGGCCAGGTACTGAAAGGAGCATTATCCCTCTGTAGTTTCCACATTGGGTCAAGTCTCCTTTTTTGGCTAGTATTGAGATATGTCCATTCTTCCAGTCCTCTGGGCATAACTCATCATTCCATATCTTTGTGATCAGAGGTAGGAATGCCTCAGCAGATGTATCTAGGTCTGCTTTTATGACCTCAGCTGGTATGTTATCAGGTCCAGTGGCCTTGTTATTTTTCAAACTTTTAATGGCCTCCTTGATTTCCAATAGATTTGGCGCTCGACAGTCAATGTCAAGTGCATCTGAGGGTGGAATCTCAGTTTCTTCCTCTGGAACTGGAAGATTCAGCAGTTCAGTGAAGTGCTCTGCCCATCTATTTAGAATATCTTCATCAGTTTTAAGGAGTGAACCATCCTTGTCCCTGATGTGTGATCCTGATTTGTGTACTTTACCTGCAATGCTCTTAGTAATCTCATAGACATCTTTCATTCTATTTTGATTAGCAGCATTTTCTGCTTGCATAGCAAGGTTTTCCAAGTGTTCTTTTTTGTCAATTCTGACACTTCTTTGGATTTCCCTGCTGAGCATCTTATACAGGTCTTTATCTTCTGGAGAGTTTCTGGAGAGTGTCTTTTGTCTTACCTCTCTTCTTTGATCCATGAGATCAATGGATCTTTGAGTGATCCACGGCTTTTGGTTAGCCTTTTTGAAACCTAATTTTTCTTGGCTAGTATCATTATAAACTTTTTTGATACCTTGCCAAATATCTTCAACTCCATCATCCTCTTGAAGAGTCAACAACTCAAATCTGTTCTTTAGAGTGAGCTTAAACTCTTGTAGCTTTTCAGAGTTTTGAAGGGTTGTTAAGTTATACTTTTTCCTGGGGTTAGGCTTTGTGTCCTGCTTTTTAAATCTAAGCCGAACTTTAGAAGATAGAAGATAATGGTCTGAATTAACATCAGGTCCTCTTTCAACCCTGACATCAAGGAGAGAACCTTTAAAACGTCTAGATATACAGATGTGATCTATCTGATTAAAGGTTCTTTGATCTGGTGATCTCCAGGTGGCAGTATGAATCTTCTTGTGTTTAAAGATGGTTCCACCAATGACAAGTTTGTTTTCAGTACAAAAACTTACAAGTCTATCACCATTGTCATTATCCTTGCCATTACTTAAGCCTAGGCCATATCTGCCCATAACTTCTTCTAAATTCTCATTATTACTCCCCACTTGAGCATTGAAATCTCCTAGGAGCATGGTCAGGTCCTTTTCTTTATGACAATTCTTAAATACAGAGTCAAGCTGGTCATAAAATTCGTTTTTGACCTCTGTATCTGCTTGTTCTGTAGGAGCATATGCTACTATTATTCTCAGATTGATGTTTTTATCTGAGGATTTGAAGTAAGCCTCCATGATTCTTGGACCATGGGGTTGCCAACTGATCATGGCCTGCTCTGCTTGCTTGGTCATCATAAGAGCCACCCCTTGGTTATGTCCTAGATCCTCATTCATATGGCCTGAGTAAAGTATTTTCAAGCCAGAATGATGTTTAAACTCTCCATTATTTGTCCACCTTGATTCGGTGATAGCCAGGATATCAACCTTGGCTTTAAGCATTTCTCGGCAAATGTTTTCTGTCTGGCCTGACTGAAACATTGTCCGAACATTCCAGGTGCAAATTTTTGCTGGTCTGCGGGAATTCAGAATCATCCGCCTGACTGGTCCTTTAGCGGTTTCCCAGCCAAACATCATATTGTTGTTTCCAACCTCTACTTCGTTCCCGAGCCCAAAGTTAAATTGGTCTTTACTTTGTGTAGATTGAACGTGAGCAGGTTTTTTCTAGGGAAGGATTGTTAGCCCCACCATTTGCTTTTATAATTATACTTATTGTATAAACCCTTCATAAGTTAGCGCAAAATGCTATATATTTTATTACATATGAGCTATTTTTTAAGCCAGCTTTTTAGTCAAAATTTCAAACCAATAACAATTAAATCAAAAGATATTAGGTTAAAACTATATATAAACGAGAGTAAAGAAATAAGATATTGCTATCAACAACAACAAAAAAGGGTTTTGTCTAGTTTTTGGTAAAAATAACGCATATTTATCATTTTAAATTAAAGCTATCTTTTCAAGATTACATCTATAAATTCGTCTGTATTTTATAACTTATACCTGTTACCATGAAAAATCAATTGATTTTCCATAATAATTTTATTTCTATATTAAATTTAGAGACAGCAAATTTTTCTTTAAATATAATGAGATGTTTATCAGAAATTTTTAATTAAGCATAATAATGTATATATAAAAAAGACAATTACGAATAAAAACAAAACAATCAATTATTAGATTATTTATATCAATAAATTTAACGGAATTTGAACGTAATTGTTAAAAAAGCTAGCTTAAACAGTTTTGCCATTAAAAAATAACCTTCTTTATGAATGGTACATTCTAACAAGGGTAATGATATCCAGTAGAGCAACATATTTAACAAATATGTCTTTAAATAATCAGTCTATTTAACAAATATCTTTTTAAAATGCATAAGTTATATTACCTCTCACAAGATTGTTTAGTCCTTTGACACTGTACATAATTATTATTTGATTGATCTATCCTTAATTTTTATTCATATTCAATTTTATTAAAATTTAATACCTGTATTATAATACGGTTATTATTTTTTTTGGCTATGTTTTTATAAAATAAATATCTAAGCAAATGTTACCAATTCTTATAATTATCTGGAATTGAAAAGAATTACTTTCATTCGGTTGCTAAAAAGAGGAGAAAAAGAAATGTATTGAGTCAGATAGTAGCCTTAACCTGTACAGCTTTACATTTATTTCATAGATAAATTGAAATTGAAATTAGATAAAATTATTAATTGATTTAAGATTATTAAACAAGACATGTTAAAATTATCCTATCAATTTCAAACTCTTCATGATGATTCCTATGACAGTTAGGTATAATTTAGAAAGTAACTCTATCATTGTTAACAGAAAGTCAGTACGTTCATTTAAAACATGCTTTGTGTGTTTTTTGGCTGCTATTGAAGAAAGACAACTGAAATTTTAAGTGAAAAGGTCTTTTAAGAGGTGTTTTAATGTATTTTTTTTTACAGTAGCTTTTGATGGATTATTTTAGGTTAGGTTAGGTGATTGCCCTGCAGGGTTAGGAAAATGGCCCCGCATGGATAGAGCCCCCCCCCCCCCCCCCCCGCAGTGGCTAGAAATAGGATAAAATCTACTGTGAAAATACCAAGAAACGTCCCTTAAGAGGCATTGTCATGAAAGGGACTATACCCAAGATATATGTGCATCTACTTAACGACTTCCAAAATTTGAGGGTGCCCTCAAGTAATCACCCCTTCCCCCCCCCTGCATCTACTCTATACATTATTTTGTCTGTCTGACTGTCGGTCATGCTTAAAAAACCTTATTGTTGGAGAAATGTTATTTTCACGACTGCTTTTTTAGATAGCCAGCTGTAAGTTTTAGTCAAGATACCTTATATTTATACAGATCTGCTCTATATATTTATTGTCTGTCTGTCTGACAGATATACTTAAAAGGACAATTTAGTTTTAAAAGAAAAAAATTTAAAAAATGTTGGTGGTTTTTTTTCTAAGCGCGTGAGGGTGCAGGTACCCTATCCTAAAATAGTTAAAAACCTTCCCATGACCTATGACCTATGTCCCTGCAAAGGAGAAGCATATTAGTTAGGAAGATCCTTCCATATAAATAGACACACACACACAAACATTCTTTTACTTTGATATAAGGATTAGCATTTTGTTACTGTATCCTATTACTAGCGGCTACGCCTTAGAGGCCTCTTGGGGCACTTGAGGAGAAGAGAGTCCAATTTAATAAACCAATTTATTTTTCTAGATTTTAAAAGAAAAAGACAAACAAACAAACAAAGAGACAGACAAACAGACATCCTGTTACTTTATTATATATTATTATATAAATTAGTAAGCTAAGCTTTTTTTGACTGTAGCAACGGATCTTGTTAACCGCTGAACCTAAAGGGTTCTTCTTTACAGTGAAGCTTATTATAGGTATAGAGAAGTTTATAACTATTTAGGAAGAGGGCTCTCCACTCTCCAAAAAAAATAACACCTAGAAAAAAAGTACCATCTCCGCAATTTTACTTCTTTGTTTTAAAACTTAAATTGAAAATTGGAAGAATAAACTTTCCCCCTTACCACCCTAAAAGCTTCTAGTGATGTTACTGCTAGTGATAATATATTATAGTTTATATCAACATAATATGCGGATTTTAAGAAAAATTTAATCAAATATGCGGACTTTTTTCAACCTTTTTTTGACAACATTTATTAGACATATTAGAATTATACTATTGATTTCAAATTTTGCACGGAAGTATGTCCTTTTACTGTATGCTATATTTACGCAATTTTGCAACAAATTTATGTGCAATTTCATTTAGACTTCAAAATTAATATTCTGCTTATTAAGTTCTGACACTCTAGCTATTGTGCGTTTGTTCTACCTTCTGATTTTTGTGCTTCGTTTTTATGGATGTTGTCATCCTTGTCTAGAAAATACAAATTAATTAATCTATGGTAGAAAGTACAGAGAGTATAAATTATTTCCTACATTTTCTTTATCAATTATCAATTATCAATCACCTCTATTATCCATCTCTTTTTTAGGGGTTACCTTTCCCACCTCCCCTCTAATCCCTCGTTTTTAGTTACGTCACTAAGATAATTTCTAAGACACTAATACCGGGTTCGTACATGATGATTACTATAACATTTGGGTACGATATAGGAAACATAGGATATAGACTTTAGTAACATTGGACAAACAGACTTAAAAGAAATTTATCTTATTTAACTTTTTATATAATATTTCATTTTTCTTCTTTCAGTTCTTGCTCTGTCTTTCCATGCAGTGTTTGAAGGAATGGCTATTGGGCTAGAGGTAAATTTTATATTCTTCATCCCTTCATACGTCCAAGGAAGGTGACCTATTCTTGGAGAGGGTATCTCCCCTACAAAAAAAAACCTCTCTCCAATCTTATTTTCTTTTAAAGCAAAATGGAAAATGAATGGTATTTTCTATAAGTACCTCTAGTATTTATGGATTTATATTAGTAATGTGTACCTATCTATAACGTAGTTATTATTACTTGGATTTTACAACAGATTATCATATTCTCTAATAGAGTAAAACTTTTAGCTGGCTTAAATAACTATCCCCTCCATCCACCCCATTTACCCCATCCATTCCCCTCTTCTGGAAGAACTAACTAACCAATAAGCGATGTCAATGTTGGCAACCTAAATTGACGACAATCTTTCCCCTGTCATGATACCCACGTATATGCTATATCCATTCTTCTATCTATTTAGAGTGAGATTGGTGACGTATGGAAGATGTTTGGAAGCGTAGCTGTTCACAAGTTTGTCATCACTTTCTGTGTCTGTGTCGAACTTATTCAATCTAATACAAAGGTATAACTTAGTTTGCTAAGTGTGAAAAAATCAAAGATTTTATTAGGAAAATCTTTTCTACAAAAAAAGTTAGCCAGTTTACCTTATTAAATCGACAAAGATAGAGACAAAGATTTATATTTTCTGGTAGAAAAAATGTTGTATGCTAGTTTCAGAATTTTTATTTTGACTCAGTTTTACTTTGTTGGATTTTATGATATAAAGACAGTTGTCAACGTATTATAATCAACTCTAAGAGTTTTATTTTCTTTTTCGTGGACAGTTTTTTAGAGTCTTTTCAATTCGATATATCACTTTTTAACATGGTTCAAAACAGGTTAAAAAAGGGATTATTGGGCTATAAATTATGCTGGTACTCAAAGTTTTATAACCACGTTAACTAATTTGTTGGCTTAAAAAGTTGAACTGTTATTGGTTTGTTCTAAAGTATAAACATTTCAACTATGAATTTTGTTATACAGAATGGTATAATTTTGTTTATTATCATCCGGGATGTACATTAAATCATTGTCTATTGTCTTATCCCTTAAGATCTATGAGCAGAAATAAGCTATAATGAAAAATATTTTTCTTTTTTCTGTTATGAAACATTATTTCCATTTTTTTGAGAAGAAAAAACTATTGGTTTGACTTATTACATCATAATTCAATTGATGAAAGAAAATGGTCTATTCTCTAGAAAAAATGTTTACTGTCATTTATATATTTTTCTAGACGATTTTTAATTTCTATTTTCACTACTACGCCCCTATAGATGCCTCGGGGGAGGGGGGTAGTCTGCCCTCTCCAACTTTAAATTTAATAATTAAAATAAAGAAGTAAAATATTTTTTTTCTTTTTTTTTGGGGGGGGGGGAGGGGGATTTTCTCTTTTAAGGATAATGGTAATACCTACCCTCCAAATAATTATAAACCTTCCCAAGACATATGCGAAGCTACACTGAAAAGGAGAATTATAAGTTTAGAAGTTAGCGAGATACTTTAGTGCCTTCAGAAAACACACAAATATCATACTTTTATAATATAGATCTCTCAATATAATCTATGATTTAATATTTCAGACGACCTTATATTTTCTGTATCTATGCATCATTTATATATCTACCTCTATTTCTATGTATCTATCAATCTAATCTATGATTTGATATTTCAGACAACCTTTTATTTTCTATATCGATGCATAATTTATATATCTACCTACCTGTATTTATATCGATCTAATCTAAGATTTGATATTTAGTAGGCCTTCAATTCTGAATCTTTTTGTTTTTTAATACCTGCCTGTATTTATAATCTTTGATTTAATATTTCAATCAACTTTCTAACTTTCTGTATCTATGAAATATTTGTTTAATACCTACCTGTATTTCTATGTACTCTTAATCTAATCAATGATTTAATATTTTATTTCACCTCAATTTTCTCTATACATAATATGATATTTAGCTACCTGCCTTTATGAATCTATCAATCTTATCTATGATTTATCATTTCAGACAACCTTCTATTTCCTGTATCTATGCACATTTGCCTTGGTTTCCCCACTTGGAGTTGGAATTGGTCTAGGAATAAGGTATTTATTTTCCAGTATGGATTCGAAACCTGATAATATCCGCTGAATGAGAACTGGATCTCGGTTATACTTATACTTATAGCATCGTATTACACACAATTTTCCACAAATATAAAAAAAGATAAATACCATTTTTGTTAGTCCGGGCCTGTTATTATGTTTGAATCTATACAAGCAAAGATAAATAAGGATCCAAGTATAAAAATTAAACAGATTTAAATTTTGTTTACTGTCCATTAAATAAGTAACTAAAATGCAGCCCTATGCAAAGATTGGCTCTGAAGCTTTGATACTAAAAATTAATTGATTGCAAATATTCTAAAATAACGAGGTTTGGTGAGGGAAATTGACATTCTAGGTTTCGTGATTTTAAAATTTAAATTCTGAAAATATTTTTAGTGTTCATGGAGGAGATAGCGAAGAGTCAACAGTTTTAGTTGCTGTTATGCAAGGTTGGTAGATATAGATAGATAGATAAATGAATTTTTAGATAGACAGATAAATATAGATAGATAGAAAGATAGATAAATAAATTGGCAAATATTTTGATAGACAGACAGAAAGACAGACGGACAAACAGACAAACAGACAGACAAAAAGACAGACATACACACAAAAAGACACACACACAGACAAACAGACAGATATACATACTTACATACAAACACATAAACATACAAACAGACAGACAAACAGAAAGACTAACAGACATACAAACATACAGACAAACATACAGACAAACATACATATAAACATACAGACAAACATACAGACAAACATACAGACAAACATACAGACAAACATACAGACAAACATACAGACAAACATACATACAAACAGACAGACAAACAGACAGACAAAAGGACAGACAAACAGACAAACAAATCGACAACCAAACAGACGTACAAAAAGACAGACAAACAGACAGATAAAAAGACAGAAATACAGGTAGACAGACAAACGGACAAACATACAGACAGTCAGAAAAACATGAAAATAGAAAGGCAAAACTTCATGTTAAAGTTATATACAGATAGATAAATGGACTGATAGACAGACAGAGAGAAAGACAGATAATAGTAACTAAATTATTCTATTTTTAAGGATTGGCCAGAGGAACTATAATCTATGTTGTCATGTTTGAAGTTCTATAGATAGATAGATGGACAGATAGACAGACAGACTATGGACAGACAGAAAGACAAATTAATTATTGTATTATTAAGTTATTGCAGTTTGAAGTTCTACAAAGTTAGATAGATAGATGGACAGACAAAAAGACAGACAAAAAGACATACAACTAACAGACAGACAAACAAATAAATATGTTTTTAAGGTTTTGCCGGAGAAACATTAATCTATGTTGTCATGTTTAAAATTCGATAGATGGACTGACAGACAGACAGACTACAGACAGATAGAAAGACAGATAATAACAAAATTATTATATTTTTAAGGTTTAGCCGGAGGAACTATAATCTATGTTGTCATGTTTGAAGTTCTATAGATAGATAGATGGACAGATAGACAGACTACAGAATACAGACAGAGAGAAAGACAGATAATAACTAAATTATTATATTTTTAAGGTTTGGCCGGAGGAACTATTATTTATGTTGTCATGTTTGAAGTTCTGCAAAGAGAAAAGGAAAAATTCAAATTTGAATATTTCAATAGCCTACAAGAAAAGTTAGACCACTGGGCCGATTGGGTTCTCCAATGTCTTTTTGTATTTTAACTTTCTGGGGAGAATAATAACTATCAGTAAGATTGATCCCCATCCAATATTTAATCCCTCTAAAATTGTATTATTAAATGTTGAAGGTTTTGAAATCAACAAATAACAAGCCTTAAACTTTCCCAGCAATTTTGCTATAGGAGGAATACCTGTAACATCAAAGTTAGAAGCAAAATAGTTTATTTTCAGTTTATATAACCCGGCGTTTTAATGCTTATATATATTTTAACTTGATTATATTTGAATTTATATGGTGTAGAATAAAGACGTAGCTGGCCTACCCCAGCTGTTAGCCGTGGCTATTGGATTCTCTGTTATTCTCGTCATTGAAATTTTAGGTCAGTTCTTTCTATCCTTATAAAAAAGTAACAGGATGTCTTTTTGTCTGTGTGTTTGTATGTTTGTACCGAAGGATCTCGCTAATGCTGAACCTCCTCCTCCCTCCAATTTTTTTTTTAATTTTTCTTTTTAAATCTAAAATAAAAATTGGGTTATCAAATTCAACCCCCCCCCCCCCTTGTCGAGTGCCCCTAGAGGCCTCAAGGGGGCGTAGCCGTTAGTAATGGTTATAGAATACATGCATATTGTGAGAGATTCTTGCATACCCTAATAAACTGTTTCCTTTAGCTGACTTATGTAATGATACACGCCCCTTTTATGACATTACCCGATATCCCCTTCCATGACCATGGAGGAACATATTGAACAATATTTTAGAATCATATTAGCAATCTAATCTCCCTGTGACAAATTATCACACTTATTCTATATCCTGAGGGTTTAAACTATCAGGGGGTAAAAAAAAGGTTATTTCAGTCTCTTGTTCTTTGTGATAAATACAATTTTTTAAAATTTCTATTATTGCAATAATGGTGTGAGACTTGTATGCTCTAATCAATCCTTCCTATTATCATTCTTTCCTCTCCAATATGATTTTTTTCTATTACTTATTATCTTTTTTCTTCTATTTTTTCGTCTTACTTATATGGCCTGTATGAAAACAATGTGTGAATACACATTACTGCATACTTCCTACTTTTTAGAAAACTGCCATTTGGGAAGAAATTTTTTTTATAAATTAACCATATCAATAAAATTTGACTGTATATATAAATGTATATATTAATCATTTAATTCATTTATTATTGTTATTTTATTTTCTATGTATGTACAGACCCAAGAATAATAAATCTAATCTAATCTAATATAATTATATTTAGGCGCCCACAGTCATGAGCACGGAGAACACGGTCATGGGCATAACCACACCAGCCATCTACTCGGTCAAACAGCTGTTGATAATATGCACAGTGACCACGACCATTACCATGACCATGAACACGATCATGACCACGACCACGGTCACAACCATGCCGGTCATGCAGATGATGACCATCCACACCCAGGCCCGATGCACCAACATTTTCATAATTCATCCACCCTGGACTTTGTTCCTATTGAGGTAACTACAACAACAACATAAAAGCAAAGCTTAGCAAATCTGATGGACAAACGACCATTGATTAATAGAGAGTAATATTCTATAGAAGTACCAACAAAAATTTCATATTTTTCTAAACAATAACTTAAAAATGGACATTCTTACATTTTAACTGTAAAGGTAAAGAATAAGTCTACAATTGCTTATTTCATATATTTTCTTTTGTTTTCAGGACCACGACCATCATGATCACCATGACCACGATCACAAGGATCCTGTCACTGATGGATATAAAGTGATCAAACAATAGGATCCTGTCACTGTGGATATAAACAATACTTTTCAACCAATGAAATTACGCCTCCATCGGTTTTGTCTAATAGTAATTATATACTTTGATTAAATTTTCAAATTCCTAAAAAATCAACCAATAAAAACAAATTATGGTTTTTGATTAGCCAATAGCAACAAAGCTTGTAATATTTTTGAGCCAATGAAAATGCAAAAAATATGGATTTTTGAAGAATAACAAGATTAGAAAGAAAATAAATAAATTTTCAATAGAAAGCTATAAAAAAAAACAAGTAATAGCAACTTTTTACACCATTAATTTGAAAAATAGATTTTAGAGAGAAAAGTTAGTCCTTTCTTACTGCAAGAAATTTAATGTATCTATTTAGCTTTAAGAAAATTCTATTTTACAATATAAAAAGTTCAACATTTTGTAAATAGAGTATTTAGAGTTAATGTAATTTTGAAATAATTTCTGAAGTTTTCCTTCCTTTTCTACCACAAGACAATACAAAATACACCTTTTTACATATATTGTCTTTTTAACTGAAATAACTTTTTCAATCATTTTAAGTATTTATAACCGTAAAGCAAATTTTCAGTTAATATAGATTGTATTTATTTTAATATTATGAAAGATTTTAAAATTTAGTTTTTATAGAAAACACTATTTATTTTTGTACATAAAAACAAATGCAATGATCACTTTATCATGTAAATATGTTATTAACAATACAAATACTGTAAATAAAGCATTAATTAATACAGCAATTTAATATTTTGGATTTTGATGTAATTTTTTGTCAAAAATTGCCCTTGAAATTTTCTTTAAACAAATAGCCATCTATTATTTGTGTAAAATATTTGTAGGGTCTCAGACTCGTTACCTATTTGGTGCCAATTTTAATTAATATTTAATTTAGAACTTTTTTATATGAATAAATTATTTGAAAGCCTTTATATAAGTTCAGAAAATATATGATATTATTTTTTGTAAATTATTGAAAATATGTAAATATTAATACATTTAATGTAATTAAACGCTGATCAGATTTTTAATAAATATTCTTCAGATATTTTCTTTAATTTTCTTTGTATTGGTAGACCTGAGTGTGTTCTGTATGTGTGTGTGTCTTTGTGTGTGCATCTCTATGTGTGTGTTTGTGTATGTGTGTGAGTGTGTGTATGTATGTGTGTGTGAGTTTGTGTGAGTGCGTGTGTGTAGAATCTTGTCGACCTTGATAATTAAGTATTTTTCCCAGGGAGGGAGGGAACTTTCGGCTAATTATTACACTAGCCCCTATAAATAATATAGTTTTCTTATTTATTAGCCCAAAAACTTTGGGGACTTTTATTTAATTTTGATTAGTTAGTTGATTAAGTTTAAAACACTTATTGTAATCTACATAATGGATTATTTTATGTATTATCATTAAGGATGTACATGAATTTAACCGCCATTGTCTTATCCCTTTAGATCCCTGTAGTTTTCCAGCTTGTACTATGAGTGCCACCCATAAAAATTTCTGTAATTTACAAAGTTACAAAAAAGTGTAATTCACTGAATTAATTTCCTTGATATAAAAAACACTAACGGCTACGCCCCTACAGGCCTCTAGGGGTACTTGGGGAAGGGGGAGTTTGATTCAATAACCCATTTTTTGGAGGGGAGGGGGGGGGTAAACTTTTAAAATAGTTAGAAACCTTTCTAGGACATGTGTGAAGCTTTCCTCAAGTAAAGCGCCCAATCAGTTATTGAGATCTCAAGCTTCTGAAAAAAATTACTACTTTATATATCCTAAAACCTATTTCTTTTTAAATTCAGATTTTTTAATAATTTAGGGGGGAGGGCGAGGGAATTTTTTGGAGAGGAAGGTAATTTTTTTTTAGGTTTTTTTTCTCTTGGGAGGGTGGTCGTACCCTCCCCCAAAATTGTTATAAACCTTCCCAGGACCTATGTGAAGCTACCCTGTAAAGGAGAACCTAAATTTGAATTAAGTCTCTAATTTACTTTTTGGGACGGGTCATTTTGATCAGAGCAAAAGGTCTTTTTTTACTTGGGGTAAAAATCTTAGCTTTTAGAGTGTTTTGCTTCATAAATATTGTATTCTGGTATAGAGTAAAATTAGGCCTTATCATTTTACTATAAAAATTCACCAAAAAGTTAAATCTTTACAATATACTAATGAATTAACATTACCATGTTTGTGTTCTATCACCTATTTTAAACACATAAAAATTGGCTGTAAAGGGTTAAATTTGATGACAACATGACAAGATGACAACAAATGTTTATGCAATACAACAAAATTATTTTTGTCACATATATAAATATGATATAAAATAAGATTATTCAAACTTATTTTTTAAAATATTTTTAAAAAGTATGTATCTTTTACGTGTATAGTTTTCATTCTTTTCATTTTAATTAAATAAAAATTATTTAACTACATTGTAAATAAGTCACTTTGTGAAAACACTCTTTTGGAAATTATAAAGAATTGAAATGAAACAAGAAATCTAATTGGTTTGACTTTAGCATTATGTGTTTTATTGTATTATGTTAAATTTTTCACTGAAATTATTTGTTTTAGAAAAAAATTATTTCCATTGAGCAGAATGATGTTTTTTTTATTGTATCAATATAATGTGAATTATATAAAATTGTTCTCTAAGCCACAATATTACCCAAAGTAAAAAAAACCTTTTGCTCTGGTCAATCTGACCAGAGCAACAGTAATAATTAATTTTTGAATCCCCCCAAAAAAGTTTATTGGGGACTTAATTGATCAAATCAACAGTAAGGTTTAGACTTTACTAAATAGTTGACTATAAAACTGCCAATGTGCGCGCCAACGCGCCGCAGTCTTATTCTCTCTCACTTTTACCTTGGCCTACTTTCACCACACCTTTTTTTCTACCTTCTATACAAAAAGTGAGTTCCATATAACATTTTTCTAGGTTATGCCAACTATCTGGTACAATGTTGCATGGAATTTTTTCTTGTAAAATGATATTTGTATCCTATATGAACTTGGCTTGGCAACTAGGTGGAGACGAAGTTCGGCCAATTCCATGCTAGGTACCTAATAATAGTTATTATGCAATTCGTTATACTATCTTTTGTCCAAACTTGAAACCAAATAGAACCAAACCAGAAGAACCAAACCAATCAAAGCATAGTAACCTTTAAAATGCCATATATCAAATAATAATATGTTGTACCTTTGAGGAAAATAAATCTTATCTTATCTTATCTAATTCAAATTTAAGTTCTGCAGTCTGATTCTACTGGTGTCATAGTATATTTTTAGTAATGAAGCTACTCTATAATTCACAATGTCCGTCCGTCTGTCCGTCTGTCCGTCCGTCTGTCCGTCCGTCCGTCCGTAATTAATGAATTGGGGGAAACGTGATTTTCTCGGCTCCTATAAAAGATAGAGAGCTGAAATTTTTGACAACATTTCCATCATTAAGGAGCAAAATTAACTATAAAACATCAACGGCGATCGGACTGCTTTTTAGCAGGTTTTAGGCTATTTTTTATATTTTCCAAATTTTCCCCATATCTTTGGTGTTTATGGTCCGATTTTCAAAAAATTTTCAGTTGAAGATATCAAAATTAAATTTCCCGTCATTTGAAGAAAACAACAATGACGGTCAGACTGCCTTTTTGCAGGTTTTTGGCTATTTTAATATTTTTCTCATTTTCCCCATATCTTTGGTGTTTATGGTCCGATTTTCAAATTTTTTTTAGTTAAAGATATCAAAATTAAGTTTCCTGTCGTTTGAAGAAAACAACAATGACAGTCAGACTGCCTTTTTGCAGGTTTTGGGCTATTTTTCATATTTTTCACATTTTTACCCATATCTTTGGTGTTTATGGTCCAATTTTCAAAAAAATTTCAGTTAAAGATATTAAAATTGAATTTCTGGCGTTTTAAGAAAAGAAACAATGGCGGCCAAACTGACTTTTAGCAGGTTTTTGGCTATTTTTATATGTTTGACATATTTCCCCATATCTTTGGTATTTTTGGTCCAATTTTAAAACTTTTTTGCATTAACAGTTTCAACATATTTTTTCCATTGTTATGTGCATCTAGTATGTAATTTACTTTAACCGTCTTCATCATACAAAGTAAAACAAGGTTTCGTGTTTATTTTCTCCAACAAATCTATTCTTGATTTTAAAAAATACACTTTGAATCTACTTCTACGTATTCCCATCCACAATTTTTGTGCTTCGCTACTATGTTGTCATCCTTGTTGATATACATTTTAAAAATAGGTTAAAAACAGTTTAAATTTGAATTGGATGTTTTCAAAGTATAGTTCAAACTGTTCAAACTTTCAAATCAATTATTTAAATCTACAGAAGGGGTAATTTTGTTTATCTTGATTGGGTTTGTAAATCAATTTATCAATTTTATCAATGATCTTAGCCACACTAAAAATTAAATATTAAAATTCGCGGAAAGCTGTCTATAATACAAAGTATAACTATTATATACTTTATTTGTTAGTTGTGAATATTACTATACTTGTTAAGAATAAATTGAACTGTGTATTTTTACAGTTGATTTATTTAATATAAACATACATATTTAAAAGCGAAGATCTTCTATTATTAGGGTTGGTCCGTCCGACTGTCCGTCCGTACATCACATACAGATAGCTCTTTTCGTCAATTTAAATAGGTTATAATTGTCCTATCGATTCAAAACTTTGCATTGTGATTCCTGTAGTAGTTAGGTACGATTTAGAAACCGTAGCAACTCTATAATCATTACCAACATGTTGATTTTTCTACTTTTTTAACAACAAATTTTTATGCGATTTAATTATCCGTTTGACCTGATTTTTGGTATATTGATTCCTGGGACAACAAAGTACAATATTGTAAGCGAAGCAACTCTATAACCAAGTCCTAAAAATGTAAGTATGTCCATAAACATTATCCAGTATCAAGCAGTTTTTCATCAAATTTACTTACAATTTTGCTTTGACTCTTATACTTTTATATTCTGACACTATACAAGTATTAATGTCCGTTTGTCCTACCGTTTCAGTGCTTCGCTTTTATGAATGTTGTCATCCTTGTTTTAGTGTAATTCTCAAAAAAATATATGAGTTTTGAAATTTATTTAAAAGAATTTATCTGGTTTAAGATGGAATAAAAGAAAATAGTATCTATAATTTTATAGATTATTTGTTCAAGAATATTTTATTTTTAAAATAAACAGTAAAAATATAAAAATAAAATGCTCAATAAATTACTAAAAAAATTAACACATTGGAATGTGAAACTCAAATTATTTCTAGATAATTAATCAGAAAGACAAACATTTTTATGGCATATTTAATAAATTTACTATTTACAATTATGCCATTAATCTGTTTGACTTACTGATTAATTATCCATATAAAATTAATATGATTTCATATGTTTTATATTTGTAGATATAAATCAATGGAATACTTATTATTGATTAAAAATAGTAATATATATAGCCATAGGTATAATTACAAAAAATATTTTTTATCTTTCAATGAAACTTATTTTACAATAATAAGTTTTTTTTCGACATTTTAAATCTTTTTGTTTTTAATTATGAGAAATATGATAACAATAAATATAATAATAGATATTTTAAATAAGATATACATACATTTTAAAAAAAAGTTGAAATAAAAACTGAAAATTATTTAAAAGATTGAAATTTATTTATCCCTTTATTCAGGTTTGTGTACTACACATGTCCTATTATGTTTGCTCTTTTTTAAAATCTTGAACAAATGATATATCATTAAATGTATAATTAATATTACTTGATGTATTAAATATGCATTTACATATAGAATCAATTAATAATTTTAATAATTTTCCCTACATTATTAAACCATTTGGGGCTATTAGTAAGTGCTTACTACAAGTTATTATTTTAATTTGTGAGATTTTAGATTTTGATATATCAATTTACAAAAACAAGATGTATATAATTCAAGTTGAATTAAGAATGATTTTAAAGTAAATTTTGAAAAACAGCCTTTAAAAAGATTTCAAGCCATTTTCTTCTATACAAACATGACATCAACTGATACAATTCCTTTTACTGCCATACCCTTCCAAAACATTTTGCAATAAATTTAAACTTCTTTGACTTGTAAAAAATTTGCAAAAGTTGTAGTAAAATAATCCCTTGTCACAAGTCTGTAAGTCATATTTCTTCTTTTATGCTATTTCTCTCTCCTTTTTCTTTTCCTTTTCTTAACCAATGCCCTTGTGTTTAGCTTATAATTTCAAAGAGCTCAGCTACTATTGGTTGTAATAATTGAAAATAATTTTTTTGACATTTTTTAGACATATCGAAAAAACAGAGTATACACCTATTTATTTTATTATTTCGCTTTTGTTGGTACGGCCTTCATAGAAGAAAAACAAATTATCTTAAATCCATTTTTGCTGCATATTAATTAATGCATCTTTTTAGAGCTGTATATGAAGGCCGTACCAAGAAAAGCGAAATAATTAAATAAATAGTTGTATGCTCTGTTTTTTCGATATGTCTCAGAAAAAAGTGATAATTCTGAATTTTAAGAGATGTCAGAGAATAGCTGATATTCAATTATTGCCCAAAAGTAAGTTTAACCATAATTTCAACTCAGTAATAGTATTCATGGATGTTGTTATTCTTTTTCTTAAAACTGTAGCTTTATACTTTTTCCTTACACCTAAATCTTAAAATAAAAGTGATGTACAAAAAATCTATCCAACAGAATGTTTTTCAGAACTATTGGAAGCAGTTCAAACAAGCAAATTGCGGATAATCCAAACAACATGCCTAAAAATAAACAAATTCATGTTGATATTAGAATTTGGTGGTTTCCCTCGAAGATCCTAGTCAAGCACAGAAACATTCCCTTCTTATTGTGAAAATATAGAGAAAATAGGGGGGGGGGGTTAATGAAAGGAAATTGATTCCCCCTAAAAAAATTATTGTAACAACTAAAGAAGTTAGAATATTAGCTTTCTAGTGCTTGTGAAAGACATTTGCATCAAAATTGGAATTGGTGGGTCTGAATCAAGTTTTATATTTAATTCTGGTTTGTCTGGCTGTTTAGTCTTAGAAGCAAGCATATTGATATTTTGAAAACTATATGGTAGAAAATTGAAATTCTTTAAAATTAGTTTAAACCATTGAACAGGAAAAAATATGCAGGTCCCTAAATTCAAGTTTAAATGCATTTCTTGCAACTACCCCTTTTGAATATATACTTAAAATTTAAATTTCCATTATTTAAAATCATAAATACCTACCTAGGCATTGTGATCTTTCCAATTGTGGATTCAGATATTTCAACAACAGTTTGGGGACTTGAAGTAGTGAAAAATGTAAAAGAATGATTGATGTATGAAAACGCATTAAGTACCAACATTGAAAATATACATGGATAACTTTATAACATTTATGGTTAACTATATACAATTGTTGAATAATACTTTTTACATTAATTATGTTTATGTACATACTTCCATGCAAGTAAAGACAATAAATGACACAATTATAGTTTAATTGTATTAGAGTTGAATTAAGTTTTATCCATTGTATTCTGATTTATTAAATGTATGTTTCACAGAAAACATTTTTAAGAAAATTCTAATTTGCTTTCATAAAATTTTTTTGATTGATGAAAATACTGCATGAGTTCAGAGTTAAAGTTTAAATTTATGTTACAAACTATATATCAATAATATAGGACCTAGAATGAATTTTCAAATAATAATAACCATAAACCTAACCCCTTTTCTATAAAATTTTTTTTTTGTCATACATGGGCTCTATATCTGCTTAGCCCTCATCAAACCATTTTTTCTTCAAAAAGTTTTTAAGATTTTGATTACAAAATAATCATTCTATTTGACATACAAAAATTTACAATAATATTTTGAACTAAGTGTACATAAGTTCTGTTTACCAAAAACTATTTTAACATAAAAAAAAATATAAGTAATTGGAAATTGTTAAGGTTGAAAAATAATATAAACTTTTACTTGCTTTGGTTTGATTTAGGGGAATTAAAAACAAACTTTTTGCAGCTAACTTCCTTGTTGTATATGTTTAAACTTTTCCATTACTTCTCTTATTGAGAAAAAGCTTAACTCCAATAGTGTCGTTGCTGATAGCCCTAACCAGAGTCCCAAAGAACTTCCAACCTCAACACATAAATTAAATATGTTGTAAGCATTTATCTCTTTATTGATTTTTGCTCTATCATTGAACAGTAGATGAATATGATATCCAGACCAGTTTCCAGCAGAAAAAGTTGTAAGATGTGTTTCAATTGACAGTTTATTACATGATGACATACACTGATCAGATTGAAAGCCAGTATCATGTAGAAATTTAACACCCTTCATTATTTCTCTGAGCTTTGTTTGAACTTTTTCAGCTTTTCTTTCATCAAGTTGAACTAATGATTCACATATGTCAACTGGATTTTTATCATTAAAGATCATCCATGGAGGAATACAACCCAAATTATCTTTCATATATTTAATCAAATTATGATTTGTGCATGCCAGATATTCATTTACGTTGTTATAAACAGTACAAGTTCCAAGGTCTTGCCTTTGTTCTGTTACAGAAAGTTGAATCTCATAATAAGAAGATTCACCTGAGAATTTACCCAATCCAAGCATAACAGGATCTTTTAACATTGCACTCTTAACAAGATGAAATGAAGGTTGACGGTATGGATCAGAGAAATAAAGAACCATCGGTCTATTTGCTTTTATGTATATGACCTTGCCAAAATGCTGAATTTCAAAACATCTAAGTGGAAACATTCCTATTGGTGTGGATAAAAGGTTTTCTGCATCCTCTTTAACAATAAAATCTTTAATAGCATCTTCAAAGAGCAGATTTTGCACACTTGCCCAAGTAAGACTTGTATTTCCAACCCAAGTAAAAGAATTTGGTTGGTTCATTATTTCCCCTTACAAGTGTGGTATCCGCCTAGGGTAAATGGCAGACACCAGAGTTCGAATAAAGACTACGGCAGTGTGAACAGACGTGGACACCTTACTATAGAGAAGCTATGCTTCTCTAGCATTCACTAGACAAGAATCAACATCTATTTCAGTTGTCACTTTATTGAAGGTGTGAAGGATACTAAAGTTATATACAACAAACAATAACTACATGGATAGGAATAAATGATCATAACATAAAAGCATTATAATACATATACAATAGTCAGTTTGGGCAATCATGATTCCCCATCCCTGGAAAGGGTGGGGGGGGATTAAGGATACAGTTAACCATAATATAAATACATATGGATTAGGAATAAAGATGGTTAAAGATAAATCATACAGTAAAACATAGATAATTGCAATGGTTAGGTAGATGGCTATCCCTGTCTGGGGCAGGCAGGATAGCCCATGGAGCAGCACAATAGGTAGATAAGCATAGAGGGGTTGAGTGGTAGGTCTGGGTACTAAAGAGGGAAGGTTTGATGATTACTTGTGACAACAACAGTCTGTGTGGGGGCAGGTTTAGATCCTTTATCCTCAGGGTTGAGGTGGTGCTGATAACTTGGTGGTTGAAGGGGAAGGTTCCGGTGCTTAAGATGGGAGAGGGAGGGTTAACACCCCTCCCTCCATTTGCAGGACAACTGAGGGATAAAATCAGTACCGTTATCTGACATCTTTTCAGGTGGCTTCATAATTGTAGAATAACAGGATTTAACTGGGTGCGTAGCATCACTATAATGTCTTGGTTTCTGCATGGTCCAGAGCTGCCGCATACCACAACTCTCCCCTCGGAAGGCTGGAGGGGTTGTCTGCACCGCCAGACTTCCGACAGTGGTTGCGGCCTTCAGTTTGTTGTCCTTGTGGAATGGGTCCGCCAGGATACCAGTTGCTGGACGGTGGTGGACTCCAGCCCTCCCCAGGTCTAACGGAATCGGCTATATCTGCTGGAGTAGCTGGTCCTGTTGGATCTTCTGGCCGTTGGATGTGTACCTCTGAGGCCACCCTGGCAACCTCCAGGGGTGGCACAGCACATGAGGGGGCTTGGACCAACAGCCGCCTGGTAGACACCTCTGCAGGTTTCTCCACTGGGCTGGTGGTCTCCATCGTGTTGGTCACCTTGCTGCTGGCAGGCTGGCTACTGGATGCAGGCGCAGTTTCTTCGCCCTCGGGGCTGGTCAGGTTCATTTGGCTTCCAGGGTCTCTGTCAACGCGGGCAGGTGGTGGTTGCCATACTGTAGGAGCGTTGCCTCCTTCAGGCTCATTCTGGACATTGGCAGGGTGGTGCATGGCAATCCGACCTGCGGGGTAGGGAAAGGTAACAGTCCACCCTTGATGCCGGAGGCTGTCTTGGATCTGCAAGGGTGGCTCCGCTCTAGTTGGCTGGGAGACAGGCCCATCCACGGACACTGCTGCTAGTGGACTGGAGGCACAAGGCTCCGGATTTCCTCCCCTAGCCTGAAGGGGTCCAGGCACATTGTCTCCATCTTGGGTAGACATAATTGTTGGGGATCCTCTACTTCTATGGTTAGGCTCGGCACTTGGCGCATCTAGTTGTGTTACTCCCCAGGCAGCGGTCAAAGCTTCTTCAGTTTGGCTGGTAATGGCTGATACCCTGGCTCCTGGGGCAGATGCAGGGGGCGCAGGCAAGTTTGGCCCAGCCCAAACGTCCTGGTACACCAGTGCAATACAATTACCCTGGCTTGGTTGAGGGAGGTAGACAGCTGGATGCAGTTGAGGGTGAGGGACAGCTGGACTCTCCCTGCTGGCTGGGGGCTCTGGCTGGCTGGGGGTGACGGGTGTCACCCCTTCCTCTGGGGCTGCGGGTTCATTCCGGGGTCCAGGTATCTCGGTGGCGGCGACGGTTGTCGCCCCAGGCACCAGTGTGGGGGCGCTGGATAGCACCCCCCAGTCTTCACAGGGGTCCAGGTCTCTCGGTGGCGGCGACGGTTGTCGCCCCAGGCACCAGCGTGGGGCGCTGGATAGCACCCCCCAGTCTTCACAGGTGGCGGCGACGGTTGTCGCCCCAGACATCAGCTTGGTGGTGCAGGGAAGCACCTCTCGTTCCTTCCAGGTGGCGACGCCGGTTGGCGTCCCATACATCGACTCAGACTCGCTGGCTAGCGCCTCTTGCCTCTCCCACTCGGCGGCCGCCAGGGCCTCCCCGTACACCGTCCCGGTGGCGCTGGGTAGCGCCCCTCGGCTCTTGCTGGGGGTGACAGGGGTTACGGACACCGGTCCCCTGTGGTTGCGGCTGAGGTCCAGGCCAACCCGGTTGGGTTCAGCCGCTCCTCCCAGCACGTTGATCCTGGCCACCATGGTCCCAATCTGAGACACAGACTCCTGGGTAGCCGCGGCCCCAGCGGCGGCAGCTAGTTGGGGTGACGGCTGGGCATCTCCCTCCAGGTGGACCTGGGTGGCAGACTGGTTGCCTGCAGGTTGTTGGGCGGCCTGGTGTTTCTTCATTGCCCGGTCCCAACCGGTTCTACACTTGGCGGCTGTGTGGCCGTTGAAGCGGCAGCGCCCCTTCGTCCAGCTGGGTCCCATCAGGCCGGCTTCCCCAGGGTGTATCAACCTGCCAGGTCTCTCCTCCTCCAGTTGGGGCACCAGCTGACAAACAGGGTCTCCCCTACTAGGGGTCAGGCGGTGCTGGGCTGCTTGTGGTGGCTCCTTGGTTACATTCAGCCTCCTCCCCATACACACAGGTTCCTTCCATCCAACAGCAGCTCTCCTCCCCTGGGTGGCGAGGCCAGCCTCGGCCTTAGCTTCTGCAGGTGCTTCTCCACATGAGGGATCCTGCCTCCGGGTATGCCAGGTGGTTGGTAGCAAAGGCTGTTGATGGTGCCAGTCGGAAAGGGGGCTATGATCTCTGGGGGGTACCTGTGGCCAGTGTGTGGACAGGTACCCACAGGTGGACCAGCAAGGCCCAGAAGATGCCATACTGCTGGTAGCCTGAACTGTATTCCGGACTGTCAGCAGACTGTTGGTAGCCACCTGAGTTGGGCCAGAGTTGCCAGCTAGTATTGCGTCCCTGCCAGGCTCCGTCAGCTGCTGGTGGGGAGCCCCTGCGGTGGTTCTGGTTTTGGCAAGGGGTGGCCTTCTTATTGACTTTCCTAGTTGGAGCTCTGCATCCTGGTGGGCCTCCATCTTCAGCAGCATGGGGGAACTTGGCTGGGACATGTGCAGTGGTTCAACAGAGTAGCGGCATCTGGTCTTGGAGTGTGGGGGAACAGCCTCACTGCTGCTGGTCAACCCTGCTCCCTCCGTGCTGGGTAAAGTCTTCCACTGCAGCAGGTCACCAGTCCCCATCCTTAGGCCGGTCCCCAGTCGTTCCATGCCTGGGGGCTCCCAGGGAGGCTTGGGTGGCGGCTCCCCCACCCCCAGGTACGCGTCGGGCATCTGGGTGAAGAGCCTATTCCCCTGGGACAGCTCCCCATCCTCCAGATTGGTGAGGCCAGTGCCAGGGAGGACCTTTCCACCCCAGAAACAGGTGGTACTGGCCCTAGGGCTGGGCCCCTTTGAAATCTCAGTTCTGGTAGTAGTGTCCATCTTGGGGCTGGCCACTAAGTCTCTGAAGCTTGTCACCTTCTCATTAGGCTCAGTTGCATCGTTCAACACCCCCAGGAGGACACCTACAGGTTCAGCAACCCCCAGTCCAGTATTGCTATTTCTCGTACGTTGAGCACCAACTGAACAGGAGCTGTGCAGCGGACATTCAGTCACCCTTCCAGACAAGGGCATCTCAGGGACCAGGGGTCTGTGACCTGGCATGTGTTTGATGTTCACTGTACTCAACACAGTAGGCCAAAGTAATAACAGAAGCAGTATCTTGTAGATATAGGAGCAGAGTAGAGTAGCCGCACCGCAAGGAGGTTCGAGCCGGCTCACCCCTAGTATAAATACTATAGCTGTGTAATTAGGGTGGTAGTCCATGTAGCCGTAGGCTCGGTCCTCCTGGCTCAAGAGTTTCTGTGGCTGGCGCGCCCCCATGATAAGTAGTAGGGGGTTGGTTTGTTGGTGCCAGCGTCTTGTTTAACTGTTGAGCCTGAGTTGTTCTCCTTTCCAGTATAGCTCTTGATTTCTGTGGTAACCAGCGGATCTTAGCTTAAAGGTAACAGGGAATATGTTAGGTATCACAGATGTCTCTAGGAGCGTATCCGCTAGTGGATATATGGATAGGTAGGTTACCTATATATATACATGGCTACACGCCCATATATATATATATACATGTATAGGAATATCCCCAGAGCTAGCTAGCTTTTCCTCCTTGCTTCAAAAAAAATCACGCTTCCTCTGTATATAGTTCACAACTATGAAGGTCGATGGTCCAGGTACACACCACCACTGCCCAGTGTGGGGCAGCAAGTCAGGCTATGTCCACAGGGTGGGCGTACTTTCGTTCAGTTACCATATCAGTTTCCAGTGTTGTTTGGTGAGGTTAGTATTCACTTACTTGTACCCATGATACAACAAAAAAACAACCTCATTTATCACTTGGGTATTTATATATACATATATTTGTTTCACTAACCATTCAGCTTTGAAGTAGGGTTGGCAGGATAGGAAGATGTTGAGGGTCTGAGCGGGTTTAAGGAACTGGTTTAGTTTTCCTTATCACACTGTAGACAGGGAGGGAGGAGCTTACAAGTTTTTCTCCTAAAAAAATATCTCTGATGTATGCTATAGAATGGCCCCTCTCCTGTGTGGGTGTGTGTGTGTGTGTGTGTGTGTGAAATCTCCTGTCCTTGCAACGCGCGTCCGCACCGTCAAATCCGCGCACACGGGGAAAACGCGCTCTCACCCCTCAACTCGCTCTCTCATTGGTCCGCTTCGTCCGTTGGATTTATGATATTTTCCGCACTCTGTTGCGCTACCCATGAATGGCGCTCTGTGTGTCCGATCGCTAGCCCCACACTACAGACGGACTTAGTCTTGTGTGGGTAGGAAGGGGGAAGCGCGTGAGGGGACGGGGGTAACTCCGTCCGTTTCCCCTGTGAGGGAGGGAGGTAACTGGGTGCTGGTATAATAGTGCCTTTTCTTCTTAATCCTAGGTTTATCTATTATATTCACCCTGATTGTATTTGCCTTCAATGGAGAGGGGCTTCTCCCCTTCCCTTGGAATAAGGGGTGTATTGTTATTGTGCTGTGGGCTTGAGATGTTTTGATTGTATATCAGGATCTTTATTATATTACATCTAGATTCTATTTTTGTCCTTATCACAATTGCATAACAGATTTGTTTACCAACTCTGTTCTATTTTTAGCTGTTATCACAATACACAATAATCCAAGCCTGTTCTAGTCTTAGATTTATCACAACACAACAATTTGTTTGCCAAGCTTTGCTCATAAATCTATTGTTTGGCCATCACATCAGGGTGGTAATCCCTGCAATGTAACATAATATCTGTTTTTCTAGATGGGTGGCTGCGTTGTAGCTTCTCAGGATACTTGGAGTTGACGTAGTTTTTCTCTGTTCTGGTGCACTACACTCGTATGTTGGCTCGCAGCTTGCAGCTATGTGGCGTGTTTCAGCCTATCGGCGGCAGGGAATGTCCCGTCCTGCTAGCGCCGCTTGCAGCTATGTGGCGTGTTTCAGCCTATCGGCGGCAGGGAATGTCCCGTCCTGCTAGCGCCGCTTATCCAAATCCAGCTGATGGCGGCAGGGAATGTCCCGTCCTGCTAGCGCCACTGGTTCGGATCCTGCTATCTCTTGCAGTAAAATTGGCCTATTTCCAGCCGTTTACACTTATTTGGCTTGTTTCAGCCGGTCCGCAGGCCTGTTTCAGCCCTTTTGGCGCTCAATTCTCCGTTAGATATCAGCGCTGCTCGCGGTTATTCGTCAAATTTCGCTGTCTCGCTTCCACAACTGCCGGATGCAGAGTTAAACTTTGCTGTCCAGGGTGGGTAATTCAGGTTGCTTGCGTCAGTTTTGCCAGATTCACTGCTGGGAGTACCTTAGCCTCAGATACGCGTCTGCTCTACACTTGTGGTTCGCCGTAATCTCACACAGCTGTCACCAAAGTTGTGGTATCCGCCTAGGGTAAATGGCAGACACCAGAGTTCGAATAAAGACTACGGCAGTGTGAACAGACGTGGACACCTTACTATAGAGAAGCTATGCTTCTCTAGCATTCACTAGACAAGAATCAACATCTATTTCAGTTGTCACTTTATTGAAGGTGTGAAGGATACTAAAGTTATATACAACAAACAATAACTACATGGATAGGAATAAATGATCATAACATAAAAGCATTATAATACATATACAATAGTCAGTTTGGGCAATCATGATTCCCCATCCCTGGAAAGGGTGGGGGGGGATTAAGGATACAGTTAACCATAATATAAATACATATGGATTAGGAATAAAGATGGTTAAAGATAAATCATACAGTAAAACATAGATAATTGCAATGGTTAGGTAGATGGCTATCCCTGTCTGGGGCAGGCAGGATAGCCCATGGAGCAGCACAATAGGTAGATAAGCATAGAGGGGTTGAGTGGTAGGTCTGGGTACTAAAGAGGGAAGGTTTGATGATTACTTGTGACAACAACAGTCTGTGTGGGGGCAGGTTTAGATCCTTTATCCTCAGGGTTGAGGTGGTGCTGATAACTTGGTGGTTGAAGGGGAAGGTTCCGGTGCTTAAGATGGGAGAGGGAGGGTTAACACCCCTCCCTCCATTTGCAGGACAACTGAGGGATAAAATCAGTACCGTTATCTGACATCTTTTCAGGTGGCTTCATAATTGTAGAATAACAGGATTTAACTGGGTGCGTAGCATCACTATAATGTCTTGGTTTCTGCATGGTCCAGAGCTGCCGCATACCACACAAGAACGAAGCATAGTACTTATAACCAAATTGTTTTGCTTGATCATAGTTAAATCCTGTGTCAGTTTCACACAAGAATATCCTTTAAGATTATCATTTTTTATCAATATTGCAAAGACATTCATAAATTCAAGGAAATCCTTAGCCTCCAAATCCAAACTTTTAATTTTCTTAGCCATTAAATGGTTGGGGAAGGTGTTATGTTTATATCTTTCACCTTAAAGACGTGAAAAGTGTAAATTCTATGCTTTTTCTGGTATGTGACACTAATAGTATGAATAGAGAAAAGGCCCTTGCCCATAATAGACAACTTATTATGATGCACAATTAGCACTTCCAGACATTTGTAACCCTATCAAAGGGCTGGTTATGCTTTGAGTGTTACTTTACTTGATATTATTTTTTTTCCATTGTGTTTAAAGGAGCTAAGGTCTTTAGACAATCACTTGAAGTCCTAGCACCTACTAGGTAAAAGGGCAATAAGTTACCTGGGTTTTGGTATTCCTTTAGCAGATTTTTCAGATATCTCAACAACAGTGGGTGATTCAATAAATCTAAATCATGAAAATTAAAACTGAATATTTTAAAGTAGTATATATCCCCAAAACATAAAGACAACTAAATAAAAAAGAATAAAGATGATCTTCTCAATTGTGTTGACAGTATTTTTGATTGTTGTAAAATATAACATAATATTTTTTATTAAATATTAGTTCGCCTGAAATTTGTAGGCAATAAAGTTTTTTTTATCAGGTGTCATATCATCTACTTGTTAAAGATGGATAGCTTAAAATTTATTTTCAAATTACCTTAAAATTGCAAGCATAGATTGATACAAAAATATTGCAGTAGCAACTATATAAAACAACGTTTTCAGGTTCCTTACTGAATTACCCCACATTTTTACAAGAATCTGAATTAACTTTGAAATGTATTTAAAGCTTAACCCCCTCATTCTTGATCTAAAATAAGTATCTATTATAGTAGTAAGGTTTTTTTTGTTGAAGCTTAAGATCTCAAAAATTACTGAGCCAATTCAGTTCTCTGTTTTAGGCAAGCTTTACATGACCATATGATGGTTTTAGGCTATTTCATTATTTGAGTTTCAGCTTATCTAATATTCCAAATTGGGCGAGTGCTCTAGTAATACGTATTTAGGACTTGCTTCAAAAATAATTTTTACTTAAAGACTATCTATCCCATAGTGCTAAAAACCACAATGTGTTACTGTTTACACCAATATTCTTTTTAAAAATTAAATTTATTCATAATTTTTGAGCTTCGCTACTTATGGATGTTGTCATCCTTGTTTACCCTTCTTGGAGGATAAATTCAAAAAACTATGTGGGTGGCCGGGGTAAGAAAAATGAAGATTACTGAAAATATTTTGTCTCCCTCCTTAGACAACTGAATTTTTCACGACTATTAAAGTACCAGTTTTGTCCGAACCTTTGGCCCCTCAAGGCTAACAAAACTGGTTTTGATCTTTTAATTTTTCCGCTCACAGATTTTTACTATGATGACCTAGATCTAGACCTAGCACTGGATGCTGTTGTTCAACTATGATGACCTAGCTCTAGACCTAGCACTGGATGCTGGTGTTCAACTATGATGACCTAGCTCTAGACCTAGCACTGGATGCTGGTGTTCAACTATGATGACCTAGCTCTAGACCTAGCACTGGATGCTGGTGTTCAACTATGATGACCTAGCTCTAGACTTAGCACTGGATGCTGGTGTTCAACTGCTTCCCCAACAATTAGATGATACTTTTAGTGATATACTAAAAACAAGGATGATAACATGCATAAATAGCGAAGCTCAAAATTTATTGATAGACATATGGAAAAAAAATCTTTTGAGTATGTTAAAAAGACATAAATGGAATAAATTACGAAACCTTTTAAAAATATATAATGTCTTTTGAGGCATTAAGCTAAAAAGAAAAACGAAAAATCTTGACTTAATTTATCCCTAAGAAATTCCAGCTTATTATCTTGAACAGTAGTCAAAAAAATCATGAAAACGTGAAAAACTAGGAATCGAACTAGCATCCCAACCAATTATCATATCTTTTAAAAAACTTTATAGAAATGAGTAGAAAGTTGACTTGATTAATCCCTAAAAATTCCAGCCGTTTATCTTGAACAGGAGTTTAGATAATGATGAAAACTTGAAAAACTAGGAATCGATCTAGCACCCCAACCAATGTACAAATCTTAATGAAACTTAGTAAAAATATGTAGGATGTAAATTTATTTAATCCCTAAAAAGCTCAGTCATCTGTGTTGAAAAGCAGTCGAGAAAATTACGAAAACAAAAAAAGCTCGAAATCGATCTAGCACCCCAATTAACAAACAGATGGACAAAACAATTTATAGATTAGATGCACATATGTAATAGGAATCTTCACTAAAAATTTCAGCTGTCTATCTTTAATAGGAGCCGAGAAAATCACGTTTCCCCCACTTTGTCTCTAACAGACGGACATTTCAAATTCTAGAGTAGCTAATAGCTAGAGCTACTAATAAGAAAACAGAAGAAAAAATGAGGTAACTAGAGGTTTTCATTTCTTATTTTCACATTTATCTTGAATTCACATTTTCTCTCCGTCCGTCAATGCCTCCGTAACGCTATAGCTATGGGGATAATCTTATTTTCTCGGTTACTATTTCAGATAGAATACCGATTACATTGTGCTTCGCTACTTCTAGATGTTGTCATCCTTGTTTATTATTATTCAATTGCCCTCTTTCCCCTCATCTTTTCCTTTCATTTATATTATCTGAGCTAAAATGTACTAATGATTTTACTCTTCCAATTAGATATTATCATCTTGGGACTTTCCGTTTGACTAAATGTCCAACAATCAAATGGAACGAATAGTTTTCAAAAGTAATTTATTATGAATAATAAGAATTAATTATCTTTAAACCATAAAGGTAATAACTATAATTTTATTTCTATAAAACTTTTCTACATTCATAGAGTGTTCTGCTGTTTGTCCATACGACTTACTAGTCTTCGTTGTCAGAAATTATGAAAGGATAATTATTTCATAAATTTTTTGGGGGTTTTAAAATCAGCATGTTTTAAATGGACATACGGACTTTCTGGTAACGATTTTAGAGTTGATAAGCTTTCGTACCTAACTTGTATAGGAATCACTATCCAAAGTTTGAAATTGATAGAACAATTTTAACTTATTTAATTAACAAAAAGTGGTAACCTAGACGTACGGACGGCGAACTTACATAAGCTTTGCTTTTCAAAGACACAAATATATCAAGGCATAAGAAAAATTAATAAATACTTCTTAAATAAAAAAAATCAAATCAATAAATGTAACCTAAATTATTTAATTTAGCCATTAAGATCTTTGGATTTTTAAATACATCGAATTTTATATTAATGGTTAAAATCCAATTTTTTGTAGCACCGATGGGCCGAAGACCTGGCTATCAAAACAGGAATATATATTATCTGATGGTTTAGAACTGGTTCTCATCGATATGAAAAACATATGTCCAGCATCGTATTATATCCAGTTTTCTACGAATATAAAAATGTACATTCATAAGATTAAAATCAGTTTTTTAGCCGGTGCCTTCGGCACCTCGGCTATATAACTGGTTTTAATCTTGCGATGCGAGAAATAACTATTCTATAATTTGTGAAATTTCTGAAGGTTCTGTGATTATTTACAACTCTTGGCAATAAAATGTCCATTAATGTAAAAACATATCACAAAATTTTTATGATTTCTAAATATAAAGAGAACTTTTTTGGATGTTATAAAATTAAAGTAAAAGAATAGAAGGGGGCATGTAACTCACTCAACCCTTATGTTAGGGACCCTGTCCCAATTTTGTATTGGGTATTTAAAATCAGCATATAGCGTCTGACATATAAATATTGCTGAGTCCCTACATAAATACAAAAAAAAACAATTTGATTGCAGCGAAAAGGGTCTCTGCCACTTGGAAAAGAAGGTTGTCTGGATTATACATCTATCTATAATACAAAGTAGAACGATGTCTGTCTGTCCGTCTGTCCGTCTGTCCGTCTGTCTGTCTGTCCCTTAAGATCTCGGTAACCACTGAACCGATCGGATTCTACTCTTCAGGGTATCTACCTATTGGTCCTGTGGTGGTTTTAAGCTATTTTCTTGTGGGTTGGGACACCCCCAACCCCCCCAAAAACCAAAAAATCCCCCCCCTAATTTTTTTTTTTTTTTTTTTTTTTTTTTGAAGGATATTTCCATGGTCCTTTACGATTTTCGCCATATTTTTTTTCACCTCTTGGGGCAAAGCCCCTAGAGGCTAGGGGCGAAGCCGCTAGTATATATATATTTATTAACATAAATTTATTTGCAGTTTGTTTTCAAACAATAAAAAATTTCATTGTGTTACTTGTTTTTATTCGCTTTGATAGCCATAAACAGTAGAACAACATGTTTGCTATTAACCTTGCCAAAACAATTATATTGTTCAATTAAACTGTATTTTTTCAAGAAAATATTTTCATTGCTTTCTAGGCAATGTTTTGATTTTCTAGCGTCCCTGCCTTATAACTACGATATGTGTGTTGTATCTATTGTTTCCTTACATCGCGTCGAAATAAATGGTCAAATAAAGGGGTTGAATAACTGTATGTCCCAACAACTTGGGCCCTGTGCCGACTTGCAATTGAGTCTTAGAATATTAGCCAATAGCGTCAGAAATAGTAGCAAAGCTAATTCGCTTCAAAAGAGAAGAGAGCAATTTGCTCGCAAACAATAAAGGTCCCCAACATTGGAACCAGGCAGTTGTCTGGGTTATACGTATATATACCTATACATGAATTGTTAAATTTTTGAAATAGAATACATATAAACTGTTTTATCCTTAAACTTTATAGAACAACTTTACTTTAAAATATTAAGTTGATATAAATTAAAAATTTTATTACAAAATATATAATACATATTTTTCATTGTGTATTACACAAATACTTTTAGATTATTAAATATTCGTAATACTAACAAGGATGACAACATCCATAAAAGCGAAGCTCTGAAGTGGAAGGACAAACGATCATGAACACTTGTATATTGTCAAAACTGAATAATCAGAATATGAAAGTATAAGAGTCGAAGCAAAATAGTAAGTAAATTTGTTGCAAAACCGCATAAATAGATGGTACTGTTTAAGGACATACTTACATTTTGGGACTTGTTGATAGAGATGCTTCGCTTATAACATTGTACCTTGTTGGAATAGGAATCAGTTTTCAAAAAATCAGAAGAATCGGATAATTTTACCATACAAAAATTTGTTGTCGAAAAAGTTAAAAATTAACATGTTTAAAATGGACGTACAGACATTCTGGTATTGATTATAGAGTTGCTACGCTTTATAGATTGTACCTAACTACTACAGGAATCATCATGCAAAGTTTGGAATTGATAGGACAATTCTAACCTGTTTAAATTAATGAAAAGAGCTAACTGTGACGTACGGACGGAGGGACGTATGGACGTACGGACCAACCCTAATTATAGAAAAGCTTCGCTTTTAAAAACCAGAAAAAAAGATAAAAAAATTATAAATATTTCATCGAATAAGCACTTTTCCTCTAAAACGACAGTTTGTCTATTCATAACTAGTAAAAAAGCTTTTGACATGTAAAAAAAGCTTTATCATGATAATAAAAAATTTCATTTATTTGTAAAAAAAATTTACAATATAAATTCTGATTCTATTTTGATTAATAAGTTAAAAAATTGCAGTGTCTATAGAAGACTTCCATTGGAAGTTTTCAAAATGTATTTTCTCGTATTCATTCGAATCCGGTGGATAGGAACCGGTTCTCATCCATACTAAAAAACTATGTCTAGCATCGTATTATATCCATCTTTCTACGAATATAGAAATGTACAATCATAAGATTAAAACCAGTTTTTTAGCCGGTGCTTCGGCACCTCGGGGCTAAAAAAACTAGTTTTAATCTCATAATTGTACTTTCTATATCCGCGGAAAACCGTTTATAATACGATGCGAGAAATAACTATTTTTTTTCTTCCTAAGTTTACTATATGGTAGCAAATATTTGAAACTTTTTTTTACACTTAATTGCATGAAAACATATATATGTGTAATAAAAAAGATTTTATTTAAAATTTGACTTCTCTTGTTGCATATGTCAGAATAAATTATCTCATTTCTTATTTTTCCATTGTATTACAGACAATTTTCCACGGTAATTAAAATATCAAAAAAATAATTTTAATAGCAGTTTTGTTAGCCAAGGCCTTCGATCTCTCGGGGCAAACAAAAATTGCTTTAATATTAAAATTTTCATTTTAATATCCGCGGAAAGCTGCCTATAATACGATGCGATAAATAACTATCATTTAACTTCTTTAGTAACTTTAGTAATAATATATTATTTTATTTTTTTTTTAATAATCTCAACTTTATTCTTTCTTCTTCTCCTGTTCTGGTTTCTCAAAGAATTTTGGGTCCACTGGTTTCACCATGAAGTGAAGGACAGAAGCTGCTGTCACGAGACCGGCCATGGTGTACATTGTACTGGTGTTAGGTGTTGGTCACTTATTGCAGGCAATTCTTTTCTCGTATTCATTCGAAGCCGATTAATATCCGGTGGATTAGAACCGGTTATCATCCATACGAAAAAACTATGTTAAGCATCGTATTATGTTCAGCTTTCTACGACTATAAAAATGTACAATCATAAGACTAAAACCAGTTTTTTTAGACCGTACCTTCGGCACATTGGGGTTAAAAAAACTGGTTTTAATCCTATAATTGTACATTCTATATCCACGGAAAGCTGTTTATAATACGATACGAGAAATAACTATTCTTTATTTAGGTTTGTTCCGTCTGTTTGTGTTATGTACACGAATATCGTGCTTGTTTTTAGCAATTTTTGGTATTTTAGCGAGGATTCCTATATAACAATAAAGCAAGTGTAGATTATCCAAACTCTATGATTTGGATTATGAGCGAAGCGACTTTATAATAACTTGAAGATGTAAGGACGTCCAAATTTAGTCCAATTTAGTGAAAGATATATTGTGCATCGAATTTTTGTTGATTTTTTAATAATTTTAAGTTTCTTGATGGTTATTAGAACTGTTACTGTAGCTTCGTTCATATGGTATATATTCTTTCTTATAAATTTAAATATAATAATATATAAGCAAAAGACGATATTAAAATCATTCATTAAAAAAGTAACAGGCTGTGTGTCTGTTTGTCTGTACCTAATGGTCGCTCTCATAAAATTCTCCCGCAATAAATTTTACTTTTCCTTTTAAATCTAAAATATAAAAAAATTGGTTATCGAATTAAACTCTCCAATTCTCAAGTGTCCCTAGAGGCCTCTAGGGGATTAGCCGCTAGTGTTAATTAAGTGAGCAACACTCCTGTTGTATAGGAATGGGCTAGGATCCATTGTTCCTGGTGGCATTATGGTCATCAGCTTGGAGATTGTCAGGGTTTTGGCTTCCACCAAGCTCTGAAACAGAGAGACAGGTACACAGAAAGTGTGTTAGGGGGGGTGGTGTACCTCTCCGAAACCCCACCAAAACTTATTTTGTGGCTAAGCCCAAAGGTTAATACCCTTTATATTTGACATTTCACATATAAAATGTAGGTTTAAATCCCCCTCCAACAATATAATAGAGTGTTGATTAAAACCCCTACCATGTAAATGTTATACCCGCGGGGTAGATTTTTTTTAGGGGGGGGTATGCCTTTTATCCACTTCCGCAAGTTTACAAATCACATTGTGTTCACAAACTCAGACAAATGAAAATCACTCAAAATGTATCATACATTTAATAGATTAGACATACATACAGATAAACTTTATTTATAGAGTAGATCAGTGGCGTGCATAGGATTTTGCAATAGGGAACCCATAAACTTCAACACCCAGCTTGGACCAAAATCTAAGAGGGTGTGTTTTATAGACAACAAGAGGAAGAGTGTTGTTTAAGATTTAGTGGGTGGATATAACCCCTAGTTTTAATCAACATTCTCAAAAGTAAAAAGTGATATTTGAGTGGTAAATAAACATGCGAAGCTCTCCTCATATTGCATAGTCATACCTCCTATGAAGGGTTGTATCAATAATCAGTGGATAGGGGGGGGAACCATTGTCATGAGTTGTGTAGATGTGCAGGGGGTGGATACACACCCCTTAAGCACGCCTCTGGACTCTGGAGTAGATGCAAATTTTTAAAATGTAACCTGTGCATTTGAGACGTCAACTCCAAATGTGTTTGTAAATTTTGTAGGGTCCACTTTTGATAACAGTTCTGAAAATTAACATTTTATTTGTTAGTAGGATGTATTTAAAATTAATTTAGTTTGTAAATAAAAAGTTAAAATTATCAATAACAAACTGTAATACGTGTAATATAAATTCCTAATTAATTAAGTTTCTTCAACATTTACAGATTTTTTCTTTTAAGCTTTAGTAGTTTCCCCAATAACCCCATAAAATTATCTTCATGAAGTGTGGAAAATTGCCCCAAAATCTTTGTTTAGTAGGGGGGTATATAATTTAAATTTCATTTTCGTTTTTCCAGTAGGCGGATAGGTGATGGGGTAAAGAATAAAGATAGTTGAAACGGGGAATTATTATTTTATCCTGCTGCGAGTTTCACTTCCTTAAAGAACAAGAAAATCGGACGTAAGATCCAAGTATTTATATACCCATTACCTTGCATAGCTGTAGATTCAGCTCCTCTCCTCAAATTTAGCAGAAGGCTAGGGCCGAGAACGGTGGCTACAGCCGCGAAAATCAGAAATCTGCCATGAATAGCTCCAATGTACTAAATACAGAACTTATTAAAATCACATCTATACTTGATTTCTTCTGCAGCTATTTCAGTATTTCAATTATTATTTAATTTTAGAATTAATGAATCAAAAGTTGAGATAGACTGTTTAGTGTATATGGTCTTATTGAAAGACTAAATATAGGTTTACTTTAAAATGGTTAAGACATTAGAAGCTATTTTTTTAAATAAGCCTTTTTTAACATAAACTTACAACTTAGAAATAAACCATTTATGGATATAGAATTATTCGATTTTGCGACAGGGGAATGTTGTCGTCAATCTAGTTGCTAATACATTCCTGAACTATTGGTCAGCACGTTCCTTTATGGTCAGGAGAGAGGATAGGATAAATCTTTAATGGATGGGGGAATCGTAATATCCACGTATTTTATACTCATTAAACCAAAGTTAACAAAAAATTGTCACCTTAGAACCATAAAGATCAGCTTCATAGGCAGGTAGAACTGAGAAAACTCCGCCCATGACCGACACAGCTAGCACTGTACTTCCACAGAAGGCAGCCAGGTAGTAAGGGGCCATCGGTCCTTACAATAGAAATTATTCCGTTTTAGTCAGCTTTATATCTTTAATTATCTATAATACAAAGTAGCTTGATGTCTGTCTGTCCATTCCTTAAGATCTCGGTAACCACTAAACGGATCGGATTCTACTTTTCAGGGTATATACCTATTGGTCCTGTGGTGATTTTAAACTATTTTCTTGGGGGGTGGGACATCCCGAACCACCTAAAAAACTAAAAAGAACAACCCCCCCAAAAAATAATTATTTTCATTTTTTGTAAAATCTCAGTAACTGCTGAACAAATTGGGCTCTACCCTTTTGGGAATATACATACTGGTCCTCTGGTGGGTTTAAGCTATTTCTATTTAGGAGGGTTGACTTCCCATTACTTCATAGGGCGAAGCCCCTAGAGGCTAGGACGAAGCTGCTAGTGTAGCTATAATATAGTAACAGGATATTTGTCTGTCTACCTGTACCGAAGGATCTCGCTAACTGGAAAGGTTTGAAGTTATTTTGGGATAGGGTACCACCAACTTTCCAAGAGAAAACACAAAACAAAACTAACTAACTCCATTTAGCAGTGAAAAAATATTTTTTGGTAACATAAATTCAAGAGAAAAACATTTTACGTGCCCCTAGAGGCCCCTAGAGTACTACATTTTCTTATAGCTACAAAAACCTTTACATGCATCTTATAAAATATTCAATATCTGTATATCAACTTCTCCATCTAATCCATTCATCTATTGAGATTTACCTATCTTCTAGCGGATAATTACCTAAAGGCCTTTTTAGGGGAAAATTCTCTTGAGAGGGTGACGATACCCTACCACAAAATAGTTCCCTGGACGTATAAGAAGCTTCACTGTATAGGAGAACCATATCAGATCCTTTACTAACCATATACCATACTAACATCCAATTACTTTTTTGGATCTACTGCAGTTCACGGTATAATATTGCTGGTAACGAATATTGCCAAAAATCTATGAATTTTAAAGGCTGCTAGCTGCCAAACGGCTGAACGTACAGATCATACCCGCACACCATTTTAAGCGGTATAAGAAGGCCTTCAAATAATCTGGAATAGCAAAGATTCAATGATGCACAGGGAAAGCTTCACTGAAGAAAAAACGCGTAAAATAGGCCTTTTTCGCGCATTTCTCTGCACTGCGAGATAATTATGCATTATTGATTTATGGCTATTCCATATTATTTGTAGGCCTTCCTATGCCGCTTAAAACAGTGTGCGGGCATGATCTGTACGTTCAGCCGTTTGGCAGCTAGCAGCCTTTAAAATTCATAGATTTTTGGCAATATTCGTTACCAGCAATATTTTACCGTGAACTGAAGTAGATCCACTTTTGTATAAGGATTACCTTGTGGATCCATGACACAGCTGTTAATTAGGAATGGAGAAACAGCAAAAATTGGAGCTGCTAAAAATGTGAAGCCCTAAAGATAGAATTTTAATAAAGGACAAAATCGTAAAAAACAATGTTTGCAAATTAGAATTTTTTGTGCAAAAGTTTAAACACCGTTTTTTTGTACCAACCAATCAAAATTAATCTAAGAAATCTACCAAATGAACGTGTTTATATAAAACATTGAGTATCAGTACAATATACAGTCCAATACAATATCCCTTCCAGTAAAACCCAATATTTTGAAAATTACTCTAATATATGAATTACACGTTGTTCATTTGTTAGATCAGATTGGTATAAGCCTGGGTATCGGAAAATGATTAACTCTTGATTCACATACAAACTTTTAAAAATTATAATCTAACAAGGATGCTACATCCATAAAAGGTAAGCTCTGAAATTAAACGGTATAACAAACGGATATAAACACTTGTAGAGTGTCAATAAGCAGAATATTTATTCAAACTCATATATAAAATTGTAGCAAAGTTGCGCAAATGCAGGTTTCAGTTTAAGGACACACTTACATATTTAAACTTGATTGTAGAGATGCCTTTCTTAAAATATTGTTCCATAAATAATTGTACTAAAAAACAAATCAGTAGGTTAGTTTTATATTTTTAAAATGTTTTCAAAAGTTTAAAAGATTAAATGGACGTACGGACTTGTTTGGAAACAATTATCTAGCTGCTACGCTTTCTAAATCGTACCTAATCATTACAGGAATCACCATTCAAAGTTTAAATATATAGGAGAATTCTAAAATGCCTAAATTAAAAATACTGAATAACCTGGAATGTGTTGAAGCGTCCAACCTTATCTGATACTGTTGCCCAAACAATCCTAAAATTTAATTAATAAAAATTACTTATTCATCCTTTTAATATTTTTATATAAAAGTAACAGGATGGTTGTATGTGCTGTGTGAAGAAAAGGAACTTTCTAAACCCTAAACCGATAGGTTCTCTTTTACAGTGAAGCTTCTTGTTGTTCCAGGGAAAGATTATACTTATCGGCCACAGAAAAAAATATACCTTCCAACACCCCCCCCCCCCAAAAAAAAAACAATATCAAAATCAAAAGTCAAAATGAATTGTCGATTGTTTGTATGCATGTCCAATATTATCTTGTGAAGGGATGTACCGATCGTTTAACAATTTTTAGGTATTATAAGTATTCGCTCTGGGCAGGTTTAAGTCTATTTAGCCAACTCGTACTTCACCACTCTGGTTTTATGTTCATAGAATCAAAATTTTTCATATACAAAAATTGTTTCACCTTCCACCTAGATTTCCAGCTGCCAACGCCATCAAATAGGCGGAAGCAAAAGTTGGGGTCACTAAATCTGGCATTGAACCTGCAATAAGGTAATTTAAGAATACTTCCAGCTTTTTTATCAAGATGTAGGGAAGGTTGGTTCTTTACATAATCTCTAAATTCATGTCTTGATATTATATACATAACTAGCGGCTACGCCCCTAGAGGTCTCTAGGGGCACTTGAGGAGGAGAGAGTCAATTTAATAACCCAATTTCTTATTTTAGATTTTAAAGAAAAAGTTAAAAAAAATTTGGGGGGGGGGCAAATTTTTTTTTTTGGGGGGGGGTTGGACGTGTCCCACCCCCCAAGAAAATAGTTATAAACCTTCCCGGGACCTATGAGAAGCTGCCCTGTAAAGGAGAACCCGATCGGTTCAGCGGTTAGCGAGATCCTTCGGTACATACACACAGATACACAGACAAACATCCTGTTACTTTAGTATAAGGATTTGTTATAATAGTTTAATGTTTCCACACTTAATATTAGCTGAATATCCATATGTTTTAAAACCATCTGACAAAGCTTAATTCTTGGCATATTGATAGTTAAAAAATTAAATAAGTGCTATATTTATATACAAACTGGAAGATTTTTTATAGAAGGTTTAAAGTTTGAAGTTTTGATCACTAATTGTAATTTAAAGGAATGGATATTTTGTGTATTATCATTTGGGATGTACATCTATTTATCGGCCATTGTTTTATCCCTTAAGATCCCTGAGATTTACCTGTAAACACATTCTGGATCATAGGCTTGGCAACGGACATCAAACCCATACCACCTAAAAATTTGTTTGTGTTTTTAAACAATCTATTTAGAATAACAATGAACAATTATTGAATGAAATTGCTTCGCAACAGATTAATAACCACTGCAATAGAACCGCCATAACGAAAAATCACCTATAGCATCGTATTATAGACAATATTGAAGTAAAATCATAAAGATAATACAAGATTTTTTTTAAGTCCGGGCCTTCAGCAACTCGGGTCTAACAAAGTTAGATTTGATAATATAATTTTTCATTTCAATATCCGCGGAAAGCGGTCTATAATACGATGCAATAGATAAATATTAAAGGGATATGTCATTAGAGAGGTATTGTCCTACAGACAACTAGCATTTCCTTAACAAAATCAATTTATGAAAATCAAAAATACCTGTAGCTAACAAAGAAGCAGTAGAGAATAGGAGCCAGAATTGAGGAGTTTTCAGCAGGTTGTCAACTGGCACATTCAGACCAGAACCTATAAAATTATGAAAGTTAATTTTGTTCAATTACACATTGTATATAATAGATATATAATATCTAGATATATTGACAGGAAAAATTTTTCATGAAGTTTTTGTTGCCAATGTGGAGCTCATGCATTTGTTAGTTCATTAATCTAGTAGGTGGGGAGGGGATTGGGGTACCATTATTTTAGTCAGCTGCAAGTATTACTTTTTAAAGTAAATGAAAATCTGGTGCAACTTCCAAGTAATAGAATATTGATTCTGTTTATATTGGCTATTACAGGTACATGTCACTTTTACAACTATCTAAAATATAGTCACTGTGTTTTTGGCAAAATTTGTTAACAACTGCAAATTTGACAAAATAATGCATAACTTCAGATTGTTGTCTAATATACACCTGAAGAATATCAATGATTATTTACTTTTAAATTAATTTCACTTATTTTTTAGCGTTTGTCTATATATTCTATTACATTTAAATATTCTGTACATCCAATAAACATTCTATCTTTTTGCATATTTGAACCATCTATCCACTTATTTATGCATCTATATATCCATCTATATTCTATATATCATATCCAGCTATTGATCTATTCCTGTAACTGTGTATATAACCAGGAAAGTAGGGGACAATGGTCTGTTTATTACACTAGTCAACAAAGTTTTAAAATAACGATTTCCTATTTGTTGGTTTAATTACTCTAAGGACATTTATTGAAATTTGATTGATTTGTTTATTAAGTTTGGTGTCCAAAAGTTTTTATAGTTTTTTTTTGTGTATTATCATTATCATTGTTTTTTTTCTGGTATATACCTGCGCTGGCTGGAGGTGTAAACCCTGCAGGCAGATACCCGTCCGCAGGTCTTCTGATCATCAAGGATGAGGATATTATGGCAGTTGAATAAATAGCACCTAAAAAAAAAATTAGTAGGTATTATCCTCTTAGAATTTCTTTTCAATTTTAGGACTTGATTACAGAGTTGTTTCACTTTTGATATTGTACTTTGTATTTCCCAGGAATCAGTAAACCAAAAATCAGATTAATCGGATAATTAGATGACATAAAAATTTGTTGTTTGAAAGGGAAGAACGGACATTCTGGTAATGATTATAGAGTTGCTACACAGAGTTGCTTTCAAAATCATAACTACTACAGGAATCACCATGCAAATTGAAATCGATAATTCTAAAATGCCTAAATTAACGAAAAAAGCTATCCGTTACGGACGGACGTACGGTCGGACGGATCGACTCTAATTATAGAAAAGCATTGCTTTTGAAAATGATTTATTTAGTATAGAAAAGAAATGCTCACCCATAACAGCCAGACTTGTAGCTATTCCAGTATTACCCGAACCAACCACATAGAAACCTTCAGCCAAATCCTAAATTTATTTTTCAATAGATTCTTAAATATAAGTTTGTTTATTTAAAAATTTTAATGACTTTATTGTGCAAGAGTCTACATCTATCCTTAATTTCTATTATTTTGATAGCAAGGTTCTTACTATTTCGGTTTATTAATACAAAATTTATCTAATACCCTTTTTGGTTTTGTTCCAACTGAAAGGTGGAATACGATTATAATACATACGTTTTTAGGGCAGGTTAAAAATGATAATCATAAAATATTATTGATGGCTGATATTGAAGAATATACTTTTATGTTTGTTCTATTTGGTATTGTATTGTATTTTGCATAAAATAAATTCGTGGTTTCCCTCAAAATACCTCAATGAGCATAAAAATCCCGATCTTATTAATTTTTTTGGTACAAGGTATACCGGCAGATTAGGCATAATAAAATTCATCCCTTACTTCCATTACCTTCAATTGAGTTCAAAAATAGGGGAGCTTGGGGGTGTCTGTGCTTGCTAGACTCTACGAGTGTAAGTACCAAAAAGAATTATTAAGATTCAAAATACCTGATAAGGCAGTTTGGCCAGATCTGCGGCAGTAGCGTATACAACTTCCTGGAAAAATTTTAATTTTCAATTAATAATTCTAGACTTTGTACATTTGTACACATGTCAAAAACAAAAATGGTCATATGCTTAAAGACGAAATTAATGTTGACTTAAAGACGAAATTAATGTTGACTTCAAAAATATAAATTCTAAATTTTTGGACTAAATGATGACTAGCAGCTACGCCCCTAGAAGCCTATAAGGCGCTCTAGGTGGTGGGGGGGGGGGTGAGTCATTTTTAAGACTAGTTTTTTAAAGAAAATGATTTTTTTGGCTAGGAGTCATTTTTATTATGGGCGATTTCTTTTTAGGGGTTGCTGGTACCCTCTTGAACAATAGTTATAAGACTTTCCAGGATCTATGAGAAGCTTTATGTTGCAAGATCCTTCATTACAGACAAACTGTTACATTTACTCTTACATAAGGATTATAGTACCTGTAATTGGCCTCCAAGCTCAACAAATTGTCTACCTTCCTACTAAACCAACCAGTATTATTAATCATCAAAATGTATAAAAAAAAATTGTAATTATTTGGAGAGTAAGTTTGAATTTAACAAAACATTGGTGTAAATGAATTTCAATATTTTAACATTGGTAAGGGGGAAGTGGAGTATTACTTTTTCTTTTATAGGAGTTATATTTTTTGTGAATTTGGAGGTACCCTCTCCTAAACTCCCTAGACCAGAAAAGGAACTTTTCCGGGATCTGTAAGAGCCAAAATAATCTAGGTGTAAAAATCAAATCTTTCGGTACTATGTCTACCATGTATAATACTGTTTTGGCTTTTTTGAGCTTCTAAATATTTTTTAAATGCGTTGTTATTCTACTTTTATTTGTTTAATGTTCGATTGCTTAATTTGTTAAGATTTACTTTTATGGACGTTGTCATTTTTTTTATATAAGCATTACAAAATATTTTCTAGGTTAGTTTTCCTGCATAATAACATCAGCTCTGAAAAAATCAAACAAAAGAAGTATTATTAAATCAGATACTTTGTTACTTTGACAATGGGAAAAAGTTAATTTTGTTGCTAATTTTTAAATACACCTCGGATAACTTATAATATAGATAGATCATGGTAATCATAAGCGAGCAGAGGGGGAAGGGAGGGTTTATCCATTCCCCTGTACTTCTCTATACGCCTTCTAACAGGGTCTTTACCCCTTCTGACAAAACTCCTATTCGCTGCAAATAAGCATTTTTGAGAATTTTTCCAACCACCATACTATTAGCTTAGGTTACCCAGCTAATAACAAAACCTATGAATTGTAGAGTAGCTTTGCTACAAGAGAATTTCAAAACATGTTTATAAAATAATTTGACAATTTAAAGAATTTATCAGCTAGCATGTTAGGTTAAGCTGCGAATAATAAAAGCTATGACCTATAGAGTAGCTTTGCTACAAGATATACTTACGTGTTTCCCAGATAAGTAGGCATCTGCGAGAATTTGTCTGCCAGCATATTAATGGCTGGGGTAAAGAACAACGCTCCGGATCCAAATCCACCAATAACTAAAATAAAATAAACATTTTGTAGTTAAATTTGTATGTATGTCCGTCAGTCCACAATGCTATAGGGGAAATGTGATTTTCTCAGCTGTTACTTAATATAGACTGCTGATTTTATTTTAGAAAGATCCCCTTCTTTTCAGAGATTCACTTGGTCCGTCTGTCTGTGGGTCATGCTATGAAAGGTTTTGTGATTTTCTAATATGCATCGTATACTTATTTATATTTCCCCTCCCTTTTTCTATTTAATGATCACTTGACATCTGCTATGTAACTCACTTTGACTGTTTGGCAAATAAGAGTGTTAGCAATGAGCATTACGATATAAGCTTATATGTTAATATAATCTTTTTTTAGGGGAGCTTGGTGTATTCAGGCTAATATGCAATTTAAAAAAATTGAAGCTTGATTTTCAGTGATGTTTTTAACTGATACAACTCTTGACTCTATTAAGGGAGTTTTTCAAGGAGGTGAAGAACCCTATCAAGAGGGATGGAACCATAAGAAAGTTGGTTCCTCCCCCTTAATTTAACTAATTAGTTTGATAAACTCCCCTTCTGTAAACTTCTGCCTACAAGCGCCTGCAAATAAAATTTACCTAAGCCACTAGCAAGGCCACGTTTATCCGGAAACCAATTGATCAAAGCCTAAAAAATACAATCTATCATGAAGATTACAATAGAAGAGTCTTTTGATAAAAAGTGAATATAGGACGACATATAAGAAAGTCAAAGTTTTCATTTCTATCTTTATGAAAAAGATAAAAAGTTACAGGGACAAAAGATATAAATATAATGTTAGAATCAAATAAAATACATCGGTTGTCACTGTAAATAAATCATTTACTTCTGAGCTGGATCTTTATATCATTTCAATGGTGCGCTAAATCGGGGTGCGCACCATTGAAATGATTTAAAGGTCCAGCTCTGTATTACTTTTAAAGTTCATTCTATTTTAACTATATTTTTTCTTTATATTACTTTATTTTGCAAATAGAAGCGGATAATAAGGCGAGGTTTTTGCTATTAAATTGCCGTTAAAGTCTCTTTAAAATATATTATTACTTTAGATTAAAACTGACAATTATAATCTTGTATATGTACTCAAAGACCCGTTTTGCAACATATTTTTACCTTCAGCATAAATATTATTCCTTATTGATAACTACTTTCATTGATTTTCTCGAAATTAATTTGGATGATTTTCAATGTATGGTAAGTCAGAATATTTGTTTACAATACAGAGCTGGATCTTAAAATCATTTTAGTGGTAAACCAGATCGGGGTGCGCCAAATCACCATTAAAATGATTTAAAGATCCAGCTCAGATAAAAGTAGTAGAGAATCAAAGAAAATATTATAGATATGATGCAAAATTCAATCTAATTGAACAACTGGAGCAAAAGCAATCAAAAACATTACAAATACATTTTTTCACCGTTTTTGGTCTAATTTCAGAAAAAATAAAGAACAATAAATCATAATTATGTTGCTTATAATTATCTTGAATATAATAACAGTGGATATAAAATACATGGATTTGTGAGTTGATAAAATTATTCTACCATTTGGATGATATCACAATACTCCCTAATTATTACTTTACCAGATCCCATCCCCTAAATATGAAGGAGGATATGGGCCAATATCTGAGGTCTATATTAGCAACTCAAGTTGACAAAAAAAAGTTTCCAGTCACAATATCCCTTATGACTTATTTGTGTTTGCTCCAACTTGTACCAGGTATATTTTTACCTGAATTGGAGGCGTATAAGCACAACCATAACCAAGTCCAGAAATCATGGCACCAGCATACAGTAATCCTTAAAGAAAAACATTTGTTCATTAAGATTGTGCAATCATTTTCAGTTGATTGATTGATTATCCACAGTTTCTTGATGATTTGTTTTCATTGTGAGTGACTAGTCATGGCTTAATATAGGAGTATGGATAATGTACACTTCTATATTCGTAGAAAACTGGATATAATACGATGCTAGACATAGTTTTTTCGTATTCATGAGAACCGGTTCCTATCCACCGGATTCAAATGAATACGAGAAAAATCATTAATCAATAATTTCTCTGGAATTGTCCTGTAAAATTAAAATAAACAAAATATTTTATAAACCTGCATTATGAATATGTGCACCAGCGCCAGCAATGGCAAGACCAGAACCAAATAGGGCTCCACCTGACAGCATAGCTTTACGCACTCCAACCTGAAGAAAAAAATAATTTCAGTAGCTTCATTTTCATTGCATATCTATTTGTTTGATTAGCCATAGTTTGTTAGGGTTTGAACCCAAGACTCCTGGAGTATGTTGAGACACTTTTGTATAGCCGTAAGGGCCAGCTTAAGCTCCATGTTCAAGTATGACTTGACACGCTGCCTCATGAGAGCTCCTCGTTATTACTTCACCCTCGTCGATTTTGAGTATGGCAGGTGTCCCAGATTAAGTCACCGTAATGAATGTCACTCTCCACAGAGGAGCCTGGGATTAAGGGATGTGTTGGTATTATACAATATTGCAATATAAACCAAACTGGGCACCATTTGAATTCCAAAGTGTATGCTCTGTTGTGTATTTTGCATTACTGTACTTAGAAAAAATTAATTTTTGCTTCAAAAGTACATATTATTCTATCTAGCTTATTCTATAATATATATAGAAAAGGTGTTTAGAATTATAATTTGACTCTATAAAGTTGATGATTTAAAAACTTGTAATAAAATTCTGATTGAACCTCTATTATATTTATAACCTTTATTACCAAATATTAGGGAAAACCTTTACTTCAATTTTTTTTTATTTTGTCTGTTTTACTTTCTAATTTTTTTGGGGAGAGTGGTGCAAACCTCCCCCAAAAATAGTAATAAACCTTCCCAGGACCTAAAAGAAGCTACCCTGTAAAGGGTAACCGTATGGGTTAGCGAGATCCTTCGGTACACACATAGACAGACAAACACAGATCCTATTACTTTATTTTACTTTTAATTTCTGACCTTGAGAGTCCATTTTCCAACTAAAGCTGCTGAAATACCACCAACAGCCATTATAACTAAAAGTAGCAAAAATGGGTATAGTCCCTTTCGTGACATCGCATCTTAAGGGGCGATTCTTCGTATTTTCACAGTAGGTTTTCTCCTAATTCTAGGGGGCTCTAACCCTGCGGGGCCAATTAGCCAACCCTATGGGGCAATCACCTAACCCAACCTTATCTAACCTAACCTTAAATAACCTATAAAAAGCCATTTTAAAAATAAGACAAATCGCCCCTTAAGGTGCGATGTCACGAAAGGGACTATTCCCGAAAAAATAATGTTATACGAAAATCTTTAATAAATATCAATTCATAATTTTTTCTATCAATTCTAAACTATTTTTGTTATAAAACTTTGTTGATTATCTATAACACAAAGAAGAATGACGTGTGTCTGTCAGTCTGACCTTCTGAAGTTTAAGATCTCGGTAACCGCTGAACCGATTGGACTCTACTATTCAGTAGTCCTTCAGTGGTTTCATTTCGTTTGGAGGGGGATACACCCAACCTTCCCAAAAAGAAAAAATACAAACAAAAAATTACCCCCTCCCCATTTTTTACGAATTACAAAAATGTTAAATTTTGGAGAAGCTTTTATCCAGAGTTTAATTTTGCCAACATATTTATACCTGACATTGGATAGGTAGCTGTTTCCAGAGACCAGTCAGTAGCTGCTGAAACAACCATACTGAAAATAATTCCATATATAAATTAAGGGTAGGTTAACTATATTTGTTTTCAATTCAAATACCAAATATAACCCTTATATAAAAGTAACAGGATTTCTGTTTGTGTGTGTTTGTAAAACTTCTCAACGATATGGTTCTCTTTTACAGTGAAGCTTCTCATATGTCCAGGTGAGATTTATAACTTTATGAGGGAGAGTACCACTATCCTCATAGGAGATATTAAAACTTAAAAAAATTACCCTACTCCCCCCTTCAAATTTTTTTATTATCTTTTTCAACTAAAATTGAAACTGGAGGGTCAATTTCCCCCCCTCCCCTTCACTCATATATGCCTCTGATAAGGTATTTTTTCAGATAAAGGCATTGGATCTCTTTTTTTAAAGGGTGAGCAAAAAAATGCGTACTTTTTTTAAAATTGAAATTGCGCGGCTTGTGTTAACAGTAGAAAAATGTTATGCATATCGTTAGAACCGCTAAGAAGTCTATTTTTTGGAAATATAAGATTCCTCTGCTACTTATAGTTACGGAGCTACGTGTTAAAATGTCCCAACTGATGTAAAACTTGACTTGCGAGTAAATTTTAAAATATAACTAAAAATTAGAGAAGATATTTTGCAAAAAGAGATGCCTACATTTTTTTAATTTTAAATTGCGCGGCTTGTGTTAATAGTAGAAAAATGTTACTCCTTTCGTTAGAACCGCTATGAACTGAATTTTTTGGAAATATAAGAACGGATTCTGTGCTACGTATAGTTAGGGAGCTACGTGTTAAAATGTCCCAACTGACTTAAAACTTAACTTGCAAGTAAATTTTGGGACATTTTTCCATCTGGCTCCTAGATTATTTGTAGCACAGGAACCGTTCTTATATTTCCAAAAAATACAGTTCATAGCGATTCTAACGGTATGCGTAACATTTTTCTACTATTAACACAAGCCGCGCAATTTCAATTTTTAAAAAGTACGCATTTTTTGCTCACTCTTTAGTTAGAGGTTATTAAAAAGTGTAACCTTTAATTGGCAGGTAATGTGTGTAAATCACTATATTTACTTACCCATGGTCCCTGGCCAAAGCTGCTGATATAGCCGACCATCCATAAGGAGATCCCAAGCTAAAATATTTAATCACTATAATTAAGAAACACAGTGACAACATAACCAATAGGCCGAGAATGAAAGAAAATACACAGATAAAATGACACTAAACGTTTAAATTAACAGAAAAAAAATAGTTATTTTACAACATGGTTTCGATTTATATCTAGTGGATTAAAAAATCATGTATAACATCGTATTACAGACAATTTTCCTCAAGTATTGAAATATAAATCATAATTTAATGCCAGTTTTGTTACCAAAGACTTCGGCCCTTGAGGCTAACAAAACTAGTTACAATCTTATATTTTTTATGATATCCGCTGAAAGCTGTCTATAATACGTTGGGATATAAAAATTTTAAAAGTTGTATCTTCTTTAAATAAACCTTTTAAAATAAAGATATAAATTTAAAAATATTGATAATATACAAAATCAGAACCTGAATTGGCCTGTCATCACAAAATCTTACAAAACTTATCTATAATACAAAATAATACTTATCTAAAATACTCCTTTACAGGGTAGCTTCTCATCGGTCCCAGGAAGGTTTATAACTATCTTCTTGGGGGGGTAGGACACCCCCAACATCCCCCCCCCCCATTAAAAAAACCCTCCCAAAAAAATATAAATTTTTTCTTTTTAAAACTAAAATTAAAATAGTGGGGTTGACTCCCCCCCCCCCCAATTTTTTTTAAAATTTTCCTTTCAATCTAAAATACGAAAAATTGGTTTGATCAAACCTCTTGGGGCAAAGCCCCTAGAGGCTAGGGGCGAAGCCGCTAGTACTTTTTATACAGGACTGACTTATAATTAAGAAAAATATTATTTTACTTATCTATTATATAACAAGGATTATTAGAAACAATAACATGAAACCAATAATAAGGACTATACTAATACAGGCATCTAAAGGGATAAGAGAATAGCCGATAACTTGTTGTACAATGACATCCCCAATGATTCTACACAAAATTGCCCCTTCTTTAGATTGCAATCAGGGGTGTGGATACTCAACTTAATGAACCAGCCAATCAAAAGTTACGAAAGTTGTCAGGTCAACGAATAAGAAAACAGTATTATAAATCTTAGGTGACTAGTATAATAATTGTCTTTTAAATTCCTTTAAAGCTTAAAGTTAATTAAGAATAGAGGAGGCAGGGACCCAGTCTCCATTTTGTATTGGGTCTTTGAAAATAGCCTCGGAAATATCAGGGGCTGTGATTCAGTCAATTGATTCCGTTTGAAATTGCCAAAGCTTTGTTGTTTTGTTGGCGTAGAATTGGCGTAAAACTTCTTTTTTTTTTATGTAGCTGAAGGGAAGTAGGTAAGAAGAGGAGATATAAGGAAAGAGTTTAGTGGGAAATTTGCATTTAAAATTGCTTGTCTGAATCACATACACTAGTCCTAGTCCCAGGAAAATATATACACAGGCGAGTACCTACAAAAGAAAAAAAATAGCAATTTGCTAGTTTCTGTTCTTTTTTATGGAATTATGTGTTTTTATATTTCCGACGCTAGTAGCTGATTTAAAAGACCCAAAATACAAAATCTGTACAGGGTTCCCGCCCGGTGGGCAAAGTTTCATACAGCTCATGTTTCCTTAATTATTACACTTTAATTTGTCTACAATCCTGTCCCTATATTCTTGGGATAACAAATACTTATTCTAAGAAATCATCAGCCATTTTTACATAATCAAAATCCTTTACTGAATAAAAATATCGTTAGCTATAAACAGAACAAGGATGACAACATCCATAAAAGCGAAGCTCTGAAACAGTAGGACAAACGAACATTAACACTTGTAGAGTTTGAGAACTAAATAATCATTATATAAATCTATAAAATTCGAAACAAAATTGTAAGTCAATTTTTAGGGAAACTGCTTACAAGCAGGATAATGTTTAAGGACATACTTACATTTTATGGCTTGATTATAGAGATGCTTCGCTTATAACATTGTTCATGTTTGTCCTAGGAATCAGTATTTCAAAAATAAGTACAATCGGATGATTATAAAATATTGTATTTAAAAATTAAAAATCAACACGTTAAAAAGGGACGTACGGACATTCTGGTAAAGATAACATGAGTTGCTACGCTTTTCAAATCGCACCTAACTACTACAGTTATCACCATGCAAAGTTTTGATTAGGGAAAAGCTTCGCTTATAAAAGAATGTTAGTATGTATTAACAGAAACGAAGCTTTTCTGCATAGATAGCCCGTCAAAACGACCTTACTGGATAACCCTACGTGGAACTTTAGATATGTTAATATTAGAGTAAAACATTAGAGGGGGAAGGGGTTAAATGTCCCCACCCCAAAGACCTTGTGCCGACTTTCAAGTGGGACTTTGAAAATCAACCAATAGTGTCGGGAATATTAACACAGGCAAGTCTCTATTAAAGAGCAGAAAGCAAGTTGCTAGCAGACCTAAAAGGTCCCCAAAACGGGGATAGAGGTAGTTGTCTGGTTATACATCAATAATTATAGATTTATTAATTTGTTAATGTCATTTCGATCTCAAAGTTTGCTTGGTGATTCCTAAACTATGGAATAAGTTTACCTGATGTGTGTAAGGATAGCTGGAACAAACATCGTCCATCTGGAGGCATTCGATTTATGGCATTCTCATAAAAATTATAAAAATAAAATCATGCATTGCTATGTAAATTATTAGCAGTTAAGCCCCCTAGCTCTATAGGAGCTCTGTATTCATAAAGGTTGGAAGAGGACAGAAAAATATCCTAAAACCATCCAAAGGTTTAATTTGGGAGGGTTATAATAAAAAAGTTATATACAGATGACGTCCTGATACCTATTTCTTTTAAATAAGGTTTGGGATTATAACAGGTTTAATTATCATTAGGGAGAATAAAAAATTTATTTCATGGTAATTTTTTTATCGTTCTCAAAGTTATTATTAAAAGCGAAGCTTTTCTATAATTAGGGTCGGTCCGTCCGTACGTCCGTCCGTACGTCCGTCCGTAATGGATAGCTCTTTTCGTTAATTTAGGCATGTTAGAATTGTCCTATCGATTTCAAATTTTGCATGGTGATTCCTTTAATAGTTGGCTACGATTTAGATAGCGTAGCAACTCTATAATCATCACAAAAATGTCCGTACGTCCATTTTAAACATGTTGATTTTTTACTTTTTTGACAACAAATTTTTATGTGATCTAATCATCCGATCTGATTTTTGGTATATTGATTCCTGGGACAACAAAGTATAATGTAATAAGCGAAGCAACTTTATAATCAAGTCCTAAAAATGTAAGTATGTCTATAAACAATATCCTGAATTAAGCAGTTTTTCAACAAATTTACTTACAATTTTGCTTTGACTCCTATACATTTATATTATTATTATTCAGTTCTGACACTATACAAGTGTTAATGTCCGTTTGTCCTACCGTTTCAGTGCTTGTTTTATGGATGTTGTCATCCTTGCTATTTAATTTTCTTTGGAGACCCATGTGATCTTCCAAACGTATATCAATATTAATCATTGAATATCAGCTACGTGTATTTATTCTTTAAATTTTAGTACCAAAAATTTCCTGTTTGTAGAAGGCGCAGCAATATTTGATTCTACTCCAAACAGACGGTCAAACCATCCCTTCTTTTCTACCTGGATTAATATATGTATTAATATATGCATTTTGTTTTAAATTGATTTACAATAAAAATTTATTCAATAAACTTTTTAAAAATTCTTAGTCAATGTCTGTAGGGTAGCTTGTAACAGCCGTGCATACTACATTATTAAAAACCAGCGGCTACGCCTCTAGAGGCCTCTGGAGACCCTTGAGGTGGAGGGGGGAGCAATCTTCATTTAAATTGTAATTATAAAAAGAAAAAGTTTCGGCACCCTTGACCGAAGATTGTACAGGGGCGCCGCTATCGGTACTTCTTTTGTATTTCCCAGGATCTTTGGGAATCTCATTGTAAAGGTGAACTATATCGGCTCTGCGGTTAGTGAGATCCTTCGGTACATACATACATACACACAGATCCTTTTATTTTATTATAAGCTGCACTACTAACAAGAAATTACCTTATCTGGAGTAGCGGTAGAGCTTCCTCGCAGAATAATCTCATGGCTAAGAGTATTATTATTTATTCTTTTGATATTATTGACCAAGCTTAGTTTACTACCAGCCGTGCGACCACTTAATAAATGGTACATTTTTACTTCTTTAAATACAATGGATTTATTAATACTTGGATCTTATTTTCTTGTTCTCTAATAGAGTGAAACATGCATTGGGCTAAATTTACAATACCCCTCATCCACCTCATTTATCCCATCCCCTCCTTATATTGTACAAGCGGCTACGCCCCTAGAAGCCTCTAGGGAACTTAAGGAAGGAGGAAGAAAAGTCGACCTCATCCAATTTTAAATTTGAGTTTCAAAAGAGTAGGTAAAAAATATTTTTTTTGGGGGGGAGGGGGTGAAGATACCCTCCCTAAAAGTAGTTTAAAACCTTCCCAGGATCTATAAAAAGCTTCACTGTAAAGGAGAACAATATCGGTTCAGCAGTTAGCGAGTTCTATATATTGGGACTGACAAAAAAACGCTTACTACTATATATAATAGGATATTATATATTCATTGAAAATACAAATACGAATTATCAGATATAACTAAACAAGGATGACAACATCCATAAAAGCGAAGCACTGAAACGGTATGACAAACGGACATGAACACTTTTATAGTGTAAGAACTGAATAATCAGAATATAAAAATATAAGAGTCGAAGCAAACTTTGTAAGTAAATTTGTTGAAAAACTGCCTAATACAGGATAATGTTTGTGGACATACTTACATTTTTAGGACTTGATTATAGAGTTGCTTCGCTTATAATATTGTACTTTGTTGTCTCAGAAATCAATATACCAAAAATCAGATCAATCGGATAATTGTATCACATAAAAATTTGTTGTTAAAAAAGGAGATAATCAACATGTTTTAAATGGACGTATGGACATTCTGGTAATGATTATAGAGTTGCTACGCTTTCTAAATCGTACCTAACTACTTAAGGAATCACCATGCAAAGTTTGAAATCGATAGAAAATTCTAACATGCCTAAATTAACGAAAAAAGCTATCCATCTCAGACGTACGGACGGACGGACTGACCCTAATTATAGAAAAGCTTCACCTCTAACAAGGATGATTACATTCATAAGTGCAACAAAAACACAATAGATATCAACTAAATATAAATAAAAAGTAAACGGCTTATCTAACAAAGAAATGTAAAAATCATGTCAAACTTTGAGAAAATTATCGTAAATAACAGCTGAGAAATTGAAAAAAATAACTGTTTTCTAAAAATTAATTAAAGTTTCTTATTATGTATATTGTAACTTCGATACAAAAACAAAATTGTAAAAATAACAATTATACAGATCAAAATGAAAAGCATAAATAATTAAGAAAGAAGTGACATAACGGTTTTTAAAAAGATATATAATACCTATAGAAAAAGGCGAAACACTTTTTTCAGTTAAAATATCCACGTTTAATTGATTCAAATCACAAAAAAAATCACTAATTCGCCTAATTACTGTTAAAATCATTAGAATATAATTTTCAATTCATGCCTAAGTACAGATCACGCACTAAGTTAAAGTTGAGTAGACTATTTCGCTCTCTATAGAGTTATGCGGTTTCAATAATATTTTCATACACACAAACACAGTAAATTTTCTGATCTAACAGGCTGTTGTTCAAAGGTGATTATAGAAAAGCTGATTAATTTTAAAACGCCATGAGTGTGTATTCAATAAACTCGGGACCGAGTTAAAACACAACAGATCAAAAAATGATTTATCTTAAAATAGCTAAATTACAAATAATTACTTATTCAGCCTGTATAATGTTAATTTTCTAACTTAATTTCAGAAACTAACCCTTAAGATCTATTCGGGCCTTTAAATACAAAGTAGAATGATGTCTGTCCGTCTGTCCGTCTGTCTGTCTGTCTGTCTGTCCGTCTGTCCCTTAAGATCTCGCCAACCACTGAACCGATCGGATTCTACTCTTGAGGGAATATACCTACTGGTCCTGTGGTGGTTTTAGGCTATTTTCTTGGGGGGTGGGACACCCCCAACAACCCAAAAAACAAAAAAAATCCCTCCACCATTTTTTAAAAAAAATATTTAAAATAGTGGTGGAGTGGGTGCATCTACAGGTAATAAAAGATGTAATTATACCTATTGGGGCAAAGCCCCTAGACGCTTTGGGCGAATCCGCTAGTTATTGATAAAGAGTTCATGTTTTATTAAGAACTTTTGATTATGAACAAAGTGAACGAAAACTGCTAATTTTTGTTCAGTAACGAGGTTTGGTTAAATGCTTTATTAGAGTCCCAAACATATTTTTGCTCTGTTGATAAAACAAAATGTAGTGTGTTGTATGTCCCCAAGGATTTCATTTTCATATGATTACTTATGTATATAGAGGCATCTAAGGAAGGAGAGAAGGGAGGGGGGCACTCTAAAGTTTAGTTTTGAAAAGAAAAAGTAACGTTTTGTTTGGGAGGGGGGAAGGGGAGTAATTATCCTTTGAGGGCCAATTTATCTTGGTAGGATGGCGGTACCCTCACCCAAAATAGTTCAAACCTTCCCAATGCCTATGAGAAGCTTCAATGTAAAGAATTATCACAACGATTTAGCGGTTAGAGAGATACTTCTGTATACACAGACAAACATCCTGTTATTTTTTATTTAAGGATGATATTAAAAGAAAATCACTTTCAGATAAATTTTGTTCGTTTACATATGCGATCAAAGTAATGGACATATAATTTTATCAGCATAAAAAAAACTTTCTATAACTTTATTCAAAACAAACAATTAAAGTTTGCTACTGTGGAACATTGACTGTAACGTATGAACACAACTTGAGTATAGATAAATTCCTACCCTGTAAAACATATGATCAAAAACTCGGAGCTTTCTTTTTTACTCCTAGCGAGCAATTATCCTTATCATAAGCCGCTTTTAAGGTAGAGTATCCTTATTTACTAAGTATATTTGTGATAACTTTTATTTAATGAAATCTTCCAATTTTTAACCTGTACAAAACGGCCTGCTTAATTGATTCAAGATCCATGTCAGATCTATATAGGAAATAAATGTCTATAAACGAGCTCAAGTTTTCCAAGGACTATTCGTTGAAAACTCATTGTGCTCCAATAATCCATAATAAACTCTCATTGCCCAGAACAATAAGACCCATTATTTTACTTTATTAAAAACAAATTCATTTTTTTCATTTCATGTTGCTATTTACATTATAATGAAGTATTTAATTTCTAATCATAAAAAAGAAAATTTAAATTTATGATATAATAAATTTAAGAAAACTCTGTTTTAAAAGAATTCGATTGTGGCGACACTTTGTGTGTTCAAATATTGAACTAAAATTGTAATCATATAATAAACCCTTTGGTGATGGCAATGTAAAGAAAAAAATATAATTTAAAAGATCTTTTTAAGATCATTTAAATTATTAAATATTTACTTCCATTTAAATAGTAATGCCGGGTGAGGAAAATAGATTTATTGAGAAATATATATGCATATAGAAAACTAGCCAATAGGGAGATAGTTATATCGAGCCAACTCTAGTATATTATAAAAGTAACTTGATGTGCGTCTGTCTAGTTTTACACCGAAAGATATCGATAACCACTGTACTATTAGGAGTGGGGACAAAACACCTAATTTAAAAATGCCTAACTAAAAATGCCTAACTAAAAACACCTAAGTTTAAAAATACCTAATGTTAAAAACACCTACGTTAAAAACACCTAATTTAAAAACACCTAATTTATAAATGTCTAATTTAAAAACGCCTAACTAAAAATGCCTAACTAAAAATACCTAATTTTAAAAATGTCTAATTTTAAAAATGCCTAATTTAAAAATACCTAATTCTAAACTATCTAAACGCCTAATTTAGAAATGCCTAATTCTGGAATATATAATTTTTTCACTAAAATACCTAAAATTTTGATAACATTAATACAATTGGCTAATGACTCTTGCTGAAGGAGCTCAATAATCGATGAAACAATATGATTCATCTTTACAATGAAGCTTCCCATAGGTCATGGGAATGATTATAACGCTTTTGGGGAGGTTACCAACACCTTCCAATGAGAAATCGCCCTTTGAAAAAATCCTCCCCCCCATTTTTTTATATCTCTTCAATCATTCTTTATAAAACTAGAATTAAAATGGGGGATTGTCAACTACCACCCCCCCAAAAAATCAACCTACTTTTACCTTTACCTCTATTACCCCTGACTGACCATCCCCTTGAGGAGTTTGTAAAGCGACGCTACGGCTACTTAGGTTAGGGAAGAAACCCCCCCAAAAAAAATCATTTGTTTTCTTTGTCCTTCAACCTTTGATTTTACTAATTAATTTATTTCTCACTTGAGGTGCCACAGCTTATACCAACAATGAAATTAATTCGGAAAAAAATCACGAAACCTATACATGTTTTTCAGCTGTCATTGGGGGGCAACACATCGTAAAATTGACGACCTCTCCATTTGCCCCCCAAATATTATTTTATATTTATTTCGCTTGTTAGTTATACCTTATACCTGGAGGTGCCACAAACTAATCATAAATTTAACATCATTTAACAACAGTTTTAAGATATGCTAAAATTAGGTTTTTTTAAATTAGGTATTTTAAAATTAGGTATTTTTAAACTTAGGTATTTATAGTTAGGTATTTATAAAATTAGGCATTTTTAAAATTAGGTGTTTTGTCACATTAGGCATTTTTAAAATTAGGCATTTTTAAATTAGACATTTTTAAATTAGGTATTTATAAATTAGGTGTTTTGTCACATTAGACATTTATAAAATTAGGCATTTTTAAATTAGGTATTTTTTAATTAGGTGTTTTGTCCCCACTCCGTACTATTAGAACCCGAGAAAAAACGCCCTTTAGCCCCCCCCCCCCTCCTCCATAGACTAGCCATAGAAAATGAAATTCTATAGAATTAAGACGTCTAACTCTTTGTGATTCCACCTATTCTTTACATTAGAGTTGTTTGATGCCAAAAGTGCCAAGAAATCAAAGAAATTTAAATTATAAGAGGGTGTTTTTTTCTTTATGTCAAACTCCTGCGGAGAGCCCAACCTTGCTGGCTTACCCTGTAACCAATATAAACTGACCTAAAGTAAATCACAAACACACGAAAAACTACCATTATTTATTTTAAAATAAGGGGAAAGGTGAGGTATTTGTTCGACTAGGCACTTTTAGTCATACCTATCCTTAATCCTTGATAGATATATAATAATGTCCAGCATATACCAACAACTAAATTAATTCGTAAAAAAACACGAAACCTAAACGTGATTATTAGCTGTCGTTGGGGGGCAAAACATAGCAAAATTGACGACTTTTTTATCTGTCCCCCAAATATTATTTTAGATCTATTTCGCTTGTTGGCTGTACCTTAATCCTGAATTATTCATAAAATACTATACAAATCCTGATAATTCTTGATTATTTCCTTACATTAACTAGGACAATTGCAACCCTCAGTAGCGAAACTTGAAAGACTTATTTATTCAGAAAATTGAGTTCGCTCCATCGACCTTCAAACTAACACCCAACCTTACAAAGGACTAAACCAATCGATAAATAATTACTTGGATGTTGCACCAGAGTTTAATATGCTGTAATAAAATAAAACTTAGAGCTGGTTAGAATAACGATATCCCCACTCAACCCCCTTTTCTCTCTCCCCTTCTAATAACTAAACGAACTGACCAATAAATGAGGTCAATATTAGCAACATAAATTGACGACAAATTTTCCCTGTCAATATATCCACTTGTTCTATACCTATTACTGAAAAATTAAACTAAGGTAAATTCTTCACAAAAAAATAGTGTCACTTAGTGAGGCAAAAATATGTTTGTGAAAAATCTTCCAAAATCGCAAAAAAAATCTACAAAAATTAAATAAAATCATAAAAGTGTTATTAACGTAATATTTTTTGTGTGATTTTGGAGGATTTTTTACAAAAATAATGTTGCCCCTCTTCTACATTTGCCCCACTAAGTAACCATAATTATTTTAAAAATCCACCTCTGATTAATTTTAGATCAGCTGAAAATGGATTCCCTATTCGAGCACTAGTTTCCTAAAGTGTACAGCAGATAACCCAATTATTGCAGACCCTATTTTCAGCGACTCCGGTCAAATGGAAAAGCGATTTAATGTATAAACGATTTATACATTACACATTCAAAAATTTAAATTTTTCAAATTTTGATTTTTTTTTTAAGTTTGAAGCTTTTTTAGCTAGTAGCAAATATTGAGATAGGACGCGGAAGCTACGCACACTTTCGGAAACTAAAATTCAGTTCATCTAATTTTACTATGGTTAATTCGGCCAGGCGTTTGTTATAGAGTATTTTCTTCAATAAAAACTATAAACTTAATTTTATATATGTATCACCACCAACAAAATAATGAAAAATACTTGTTTTCACTCTACACACTGAGATAACACTGTACTGGTTTAAAAATAGCGGAGATTTTTCTGATACTTTTCATATGACTAAAAAACTCATGGATCTATAGGGATAAGCCAATGACCGATATAATGGTCTACATCTTTAATGTTGATACAAAAAATAACATTTCTGCAGATTACAATTAGTAACTAACACGATTGGACACTCAACTAAATGAACCAACAAATCAACCCGTTGTTAACCCAACTTTAAAAAGTTAAAAGACTTTGGGAACTGGTGTAATTAACAGCCCAATGTCCTCTCCCTCCCTGCTAAATACTAGTCATATAGAACTACATTTTAGTGTAATTACAATAATTTTCAAGTCTTAAAATCCTGCTAAGATGGTGGTATCAAAATACAATTGACTGTCTTGAAAATCTTTATAAGCTTAAAAGATAAATAACGTTCATACAAAGAAACAAATTTTTGTTGCAAATCTTACTTTTATACTTACTGTATAAATATAGGTAAAATTACTATCAATATTCAATTATTAAAAAGTTTTTAATCTGTTTCTCTCAAAACAGATTTTACCTTAAAATCATTTTTTATTTTGATTTGATAAACATACACTTTGCTTTTTCATCTTCGTGAGTTTTGAGTCATGCTATTTAGTAATAAAATTTCCTTTTTCTAAAAACACTGCAAAACTGGTTGATTTTTGGTTTACATCAACTGTTTAATCATTATCCTATAATATATGAAAAGTAGTAAAGGTTTTTAGTCAGAAGGAGAACAATATCGGTTGAGTGGTTAGCGAGATCCTTCAGGAGAGACAAAAAATGCTTACTACTTTATATAATAGGATGTAGAAATACTTTGCTATTAAGATCACACTTAAGTTTTTTCATCATAATCGTTGTAGAACAAGGATGACAACATCCATAAAAGCAAAGCACTGAAACGGTAGGACAAACGGACATTAACACATAGTATCTGAACTGAAAAATCGGAACATAATGTATAAATGTCGAATCAAAATTGTAGGTAAATTTGTTGAAAAACTGCTTAAAAACAGGATAATGTTTATGGACATACTTACATTTTTGGACTTGATTATAGAGTTGCTTCGCTTATAATATTGTTCTTTGTTGTCCCAGGAATCAATATACCAAAAATCAGATCAAACGGATAATTAAAACACTTGAAAATTTGTTGTTAAAAAAGTAGAAAAATCAACATGTTTAAAATGGACGTACGGACATTCTGGTAATGATTATAGAGTTGCTACGCTTTCTAAATCGTACCCAACTACTACAGGAATCATCATGCAAAGTTTGAAATCGATAGAACAATTCTAACATGCCTAAATTAACGAATAAAAGCTATCTATCTCGGACGGACGTACGGACGGACGGACGGACGTACGGACGGACGGACGGACGGACCGACCCTAATTATAGAAAAGCTTCGCTTTTAAAAAGAAAGTACATTCAAATTCGAAAGTTTAAATAGCATTTAAGAGATTTTTATAAATAATGTTGAGGACTATATAAATTTTCAGGGATTTACTGATAGTACAATAAAGGGTCAACTGAATTTGAGTTGCCGATTGTGTACATAGTTTCCTCATCCTATCTCAATATTTACTACTAGCTAAAAAAAGCTAAAATGTATAAATCGCTTATACATACAAAATTATAATTTTTAAAATTTTGATTTTGTTGGAAGTTTGGAGCTGTTTGAGCTAGTAGTAAATTTTGAGATAGGATAAGGAAACACCGAGGAAACTGTGTACACAATCGGCAACTCAAATTCAGCTGACCTGATAAAGGATACATTTGTAGAAATAACAAGAGATTGAACACATTTTCGTAGACAATTCTATGACTCTTCAAAATAAACAGAAAGCTTTAATGTTTAGTATTTTATATGCTTATTAGGGTATATAAGTTTTCTGGAATTTTAAAGTTAGGGGGAGTTTTGAAATCTGCACCAAATTTTGAGGATTTTTTTATAAAATTCGTTTTTTCTATAATTCTTTATCTAAAAGCGGAAATGCAATTTAAGTTAAATAATTTTGGCATCTGTGATTGGTGGATTTAAAAAATCTGCGCTCTGATTGGATGGCGTACATCATTCAACCAATTAGAGCGCAGGTAGTTTAAAATCCACCTATCCTATTAGTCAAAATTAATTAACTTAAAATGCATTTCCGCTTTTAGATAAAGAATTATACAAAAAACGAATTTTATAAAAAAAATCCTTAAAATTTGATGCAGATTTCAAATTTTCCCCTAACATTAAAATTCCGGATAACTTATATATCTTAATGCTTATTCATATAAAAATATTCCTTGGATAAAAAGGTTTTTTTCCCTCTTTTAATGTATATATAATATGTACGTATTTGTTTAAGATGAAAAAGAATTTCATTAAATGCTCTTACGTTCATTTTATAAAGGCTTTTGCATTTTATTAAACTCAGGAATAAACAGGTAATAAATTTCTTTTAAAAAAGGGATGGGGGGACAAGGTTGTCAACATCAACAATAGCAATTCAAAAAAAATTATAGATATGCATATAGTTAATGCTTGAACGTTGAATTACTTTTATTTCTCAAATGTAGAAAATATTTTCTTGTTCAATGTGCCAGAGTCAAAATATTTTTTTAGTGGGTTAATTGCTGCTTATGCCCTATCTCACAAAGGCTCTAGCTTCTTATAAAAGCGGGAAGTTTGTAAATATTTTACTCAAGACACTAAATCGTTACAATTTTCATGAGAAATACGCATTTTATAAGGCATACAAAACGCTCTAATTTTCGTTCTATTTAACGTAATTTTGTAATTTTTTTTGCTGGTTATTTCATTTTACATATACTTTTATCATTTTATCAAAAATAATTTTATCTTTTTTCATCATTTTTTGGAGAAATTAATGCTTAAACTAAGGGTATCTTTAAACGCAAAATTGACGCACTTAGAATAAAAAATGCGTATTGAGTACAAAGGGGGGATAATTTCAAGTCATGCATGTTCCAAAGATATCTTTTTTTCCATAAAATTTTAATGTTTAGTCCACCGGAGATTACCCTGAAAATCATATATCAATTTAGGAAGGTAATTTTTGTAGAATAGTTACTGAATTTACAACTTTGTGTACACTAAAAGTATAGTTAAGATCAAAGGCGTGCAAAAGGTTGGTGTAGGGGTTGTTTACACCACCCTTGTAAAATTAAGGGGGATGGATACACCTCCCTAGGTGTCCACCCATGTCCACCCTCTTGACAAGAGCCTACACCCTCAGATACACCCCTCTATAAATTCCAAGGGGGTGTAAAGGAAATAAATTTACACCCCTTAAAATAAAGAGTGGGGGGGGGGGAGGTGTTTAAGGCGGGTGTATAAAATTAAGCCACTGATTAAGATAATTCTATGCTATCTATTTTTAGATAAATTAATCATTAATTTCCAGACTTAACTAAAAAAAATCTTGCAATATTCTGTACAACTGTACTGTACAAATTTTAATCAGTAAATAAAAGTGATTGACACAAGAAGGAGCTCTCATACATTTGTAATTAAACCACAGTTAATACCTCTAAAGATCTTGATTGATATATATTTATAACTTTTAATATTGTTTACAATAGTGATTAAAGTTAATGTTGGGGAGGGAGATATTTCCCAATCCTCTTTTTAAAGTTTGTAAAAATGTATTACTTATGTAATGAAGTTTTGGTGACATACTTAAATAAACTATCCTTGATTTTGGTTAAAGGGAGCTGTTAAAAGTTGTAAGTGTCAAAAAATTTAGGTGGTTATAAATTAATGGAATATAACCTGATATCATTATCATTTATGTACAAAAAGATTATAGATACAGTATTACACTTTTTTTCATAAGTAAATTGGATATTTTTTTTATTTTTTATTGCAACACAAGGTTATTTGTTTATCTCCTGGTACAAGATTCAACATTATTATTAGTTAAATCTAATTTTCTATTGAAACAAGCATTCAACCATTTTTACAGTATTATCGATTTTAATATGAATTATTAAATATGTATTATTAACCCTTAACAGTCGGGCCCCTTGCCGCACCTTAATCGGTTGGTGATGGGGTGGGCATTCAACGCTCCCCCCCTATTATCTCAGTTCCTATTAGACCTAGAGGGCTAAATCTTTTTTGTGCAAGTCCCCTGTTTGATAATAAATTTCCGACCTTTTATAAGTCAAAGTCAATTTTTGCTTAGTTCACCTTTTTATTTAACAACCTTTTTTACTTAAAAATTTTAAACGGCTGTAATTTTCTTATTCTTGAAGCTAGAAGAACAATTTTTTTATAGAAAATGTTTATCTTTAAGTAAATTTTATATTAGAAATATCAAATATTAATTTCAGCGGCCGCAGCAGGCGGTCAGCAGGGAAAACGGCTGCGGATCTCTATGAAATTTAGATATGTTATGTTGACATATAAGAAAAGCTTACGTTTAAAAGGGGGACGTAGCTGAAGCTTTTTTGATGCTGGGGGGGGGGGGGTTCTCCGGAACCACTTGATGAACCATGCAAATTTTTTGGACTTAAAGGAACCCTGCAAAAAATACCACGCTTTAACTGCTGAAAGACTGCCACAAGTAGACCAAATACCCCAAATTTGAAGCCTCCAGCTTCTATAACAAAAAAGTTCTAGGCATTTTAAAATGACATTTTATGTACAATGGAAATTTTGAAAGAATTGCAATGCTCATGTTGAAAACTTTAAAATTAAACTACGTGGCCTAGAAACAAAATTATAAGCTTATTTTTGTCAAAAATTTAGGTTTCCAGTAACTAATTATATTTTTACAATAAAAATACCCATTTTTATAGTCAAAATCATTAAAAAAAATTAAGTTTTACTTGCGTTGTACCGAATGTACTGTAGCCAATCAGAAGGCTGAATCAGATTAACAACCAATCACAGCTAAGCTTGTATTAGTTTACCCCTTTGTTTCCGCTATGATTTTCGTTTAAAAATGCAATTTAAATCGAATTTTTTTCATAGATTTTGACTATGAAATGTGGTGTTTTTATTGTAAAAATGTAATCAGTTACAGGCAATCTAAGTTTCTGACAAAGATAAGGTTATAATTTTATGTCTAGGCAACATTTAATATTGTTTTTTCTTTTATGAGCATTGGAAATCTTTCAAAAATTCTATTGTACATAAAATGCTATTTTGAAATGCCTAGAACTTTTTTGTTATTGAAGCTGAAGGCTTATAATTTGGGGTATTGGGTCTTCTTGTGGCAGTCTTTTAGCAGTTAAAGCGTGTTATTTCTTGCAGGCGTCCTTTAAGCTTTTAGGGGTATGAACATCTTATGGTTTCAAAGTCAACCCCCTACCCCCATCCCATAGCCCCCTTGGGCTCAAAACCCCCCTAAAAATGAACATAACCTTAATTTTCTCAGAAACCATTTGACCAATAGGGATGATTTCTTAAACTTAAGCTTTTATGGTTATAAACTAACTTCTAGTTTAGAAGTCACCCCCCTGCCGCATACTCCTAGCCCTCCGGGGCTCAAAAAAACCCTAAAAATGAACCTAACCTTAATTTTCTCAGAAACCATTTGACCAATAGAGATGAATTCTTAAACTTAAGCCTTTATGGTTATAAACTAGCTTTTGGTATAGAAGTCACCCCCCTGCTGCTAACCCCTAGTCCTCCGGGGATCAAAAAAACCCATAAAAATGAACCTAACCTTTATTTTCAAGGGGGTGACTTATAATCTAGGAGTTAGTTTATAATCATAAAAGCTTAAGTTTAAGAAATCATCCCTATTAGTCAAATGTTTTCTGAGAAAATTAAGGTTAGGTTCATTTTTAGGATTTTTTGGAGCTCCGGAGGGCTAGGGGTTGGCGGCAGGGGGGCGACTTAAAATCTAAAAGTTAGTTTATAACCATAAAAGTTTAAGTTTAAGAAATCATCCCTATTGGTCAAATGGTTTCTGAGAAAAATAAAGGTAGGTTCATTTTTAGGGTTTTTGGAGCCCTGGAGGGCTAGGGGTTGGCGGCAGGGGGTGACTTATAATCTAGGAGTTAGTTTATAATCATAAAAGCTTAAGTTTAAGAAATCATCCCTATTGGTCAAATGGTGTCTGAGAAAAATAAGGTTAGGTTCATTTATAGGATTTTTTTAAGCCCCGGAGGGCTAGGGGTTGGTTGCAGAGGGGTGACCCCCCCCCCCCCCGACTGATTAAGGTGCGGTAAGGGGCCCGACCGTAAGGGGTTAATTAAGTGAATAAGTCTGTTAGACCAATGGTAGAAACTCAGCAGATAGACGAGACAGACAGACAGGCAAGAAGAATGATCAAATTACAGTTTGACCATAATAGACAATTCATTAAATAAAATCCAATAGAGAACCTGTGAATGATCAGACAGACGGAGGGATAGACAGACAGACGGACAGACAGACAGTTTTTGAGGCATTAACAAATTAGAATTAGGCTATGCTAGATGATTCATTGAAATCCGAAAAAGAGGCAGTTAGACAGATAGACTGACAAGTGGAGTGACAGACAGACAAAAAAAACAGACAGACAGAGGGACAGACAGACAAAGGGGTATTGCCTAAAAACAGTTTGGCTGCTATATGAATCATTAAAACCAACCATAAAAAGAAATTTACATTAGTTTCATTATTTCGATACTCAACGCCCCCCCCCCCCCTCCCCAACTCAAAGGGGTTTATTATTTCTTAAAACCAATAAGTGACTTCTCAGCATAATAAAATTGAAAATACTTTTTATTTCATCAATTTATCTTAAATAGAACGAAAGTTATAATCATTTTATTGTCTACAAGAAAAATGCTTTGAGTAAAAATCAACCTAATTGTCAGTAAAAACGTCATATTTATGCATATTTACACAGTAAATAAATCTTAAAATTGTATTCTATTGTAATGAATAACTTAAGGGGGTTGTATGAATTATAAAAAACCTAAAAAAAACCTAATTTGGTTAAATTAGTCCACGTAAAGATTGATTTAGTACAGTACGTATGAATAAGTTGTCAATTTCCTGCCAGAGTCCTTGTGATCTGTGTGTTTTAATCTTATCTGTCCAGGGATTCAAGAAATTTTAATGTTTCATTATCCTTTATTCTAAAATTGTTTAACATTTTCATTTTATTTTCTATGTACAGTACACATAACAACGCAAATGTGTAGAAAGTACACATTTTTAAAAAAGCGAAGCTTTTCTATAATTAGGGTCGGTCCGTCCGTCCGTCCGTCCGTCCGTACGTCCGTCCGTAACGGATAGGTTTTTTCATTAATTTAGGCATGTTAGAATTGTCCTATCGATTTCAAATTTTGCATGGTGATTCCATTAGTAGTTAGGTACGATTTAGAAAGCGTAGCAACTCTATAATCATTATCAAAAATGTCCGTAAGTCCATTTTAAACATGTTGTTTTTTTTTACTTTTTTAACAACAAATTTTTATGTGAACTAATCATCTGATTGATCTGATTTTTGGTATATTGATTCCTGGGACAACAAAGTATAATGTAATAAGCGAAGCAACTTTATAATTAAGTCCTAAAAATGTAAGTGTGTCCATAAACATTATCCTGAATCAAGCAGTTTTTTAACAAATTTACTTACAATTTCGCTTTGACCATTAAGAATTTATATTATGATTATTCAGTTCTGACAATATTCAAGTGTAAATGTCCGTTTGTCTTACCGTTTCAGTGCTTCGCTTTTATGGATGTTGTCATCCTTGTTTAGTTTTGTTTTGTTTATGGACGGTGCGACCCGCAAAGCTTTCATATTTAGGCATATTAAAATCGTCCTATCGTTTTGAAACTTTATATTTCCAGAAAAAAAATTTGAAAGCAACTCTTTAATCTTTAACAAGGATGACAACATCCATAAAAGCGAAGCACTGAAACGGTAGGACAAACCGACGTTAACACTTGTATAGTTTCAGAACTGAATAATCCTAATATAAATGTATAAGAGTCAAAGCAAAATTGTGAGTAAATTTGTTAAAAAACTGCTTGATACAGGATAATGTTTATGGACATACTTACATTTTTAGGACTTGATTATAGAGTTGCTTCGCTTATTACATTATACTTTGTTGTCCCAGGAATCAATATACCAAAAATCAGATCAATCGGATAATTAGATCACATAAAAATTTGATGTTAAAAAAGTAGAAAAATCAACATGTTTAAAATGGACTTACGGACATTTTGGTAATGATTATAGAGTTGATACGCTTTCTAAATCGTACCTAACTGCTAAAGGAATCACCATGCAAAATTTGAAATCGATAGGACAATTCTAACATGCCTAAATTAACGAAAAAAGCTATCCGTTACGGACAGACGGACGGACGGACGGACCGACCCTAATTATAGAAAAGCTTCGCTTTTATTAATTTTTAAACATGTTGTTATATTTTTAAGTGTTGTGTAGTGCTTTATCCGCCTGATTTGTTTTTATAGATGTTGTCATCCTTGTTGAATTTTTATTTCATTTTTAATGCGACACTTTCGATTTGCTGGCTTATTTTGGTACCGTGTTTCTAAAAGTAATATTCCTATTTTAGTAAGGTAAAAAAGAACAATGTTTTTTATCGCAAAATTCCTTATTTTTCAGCAAAGCCTTAAACCCCTTGATTTTTATTATTACAAGAAAATGAAATATTTGCTATGACTGTTTAATTTTAGTTTTAAGTGTGGGGGTAAAGGGGTGTTTACGCCCATTAAACTTTGAAAACTCTTCTTTTCCCTCCTCAAACCTTTGAAACCATTCATTTTACCTCCCCTGAAAATAATAAGCTTGGACGTCCCTTAAGGTTGGGTGTCCTTTTGAGAACATTTGGGCTTATCTTTTGCAAAATTAGACCCTGCAGTTTTCTTTAGGATCTAGAAACAGCTGCTTTAAAAGGGGATAGGTAAAGGGTCAAGTTTTCTATTTAGAAAAATAGGAACACTACTAACATGTTATAAGATGCAGAATACTGTCAGCAATACATCAATTACATTAGTAATACATTTTCTTTTTTGATATATCCTTATAACAAAGTAAAAAGATGTTTGTGTGTGTGTGTCTGTTTGTACCGAAAAACCTCGCTAACCACTGAACCGATCGGGTTCTTCTTTAAAGGGCAGCTTCTCATAGGTCCCGTTATTTTGGGGGAGGGAACCACCACCCTCCCAAAAGAAATCGCCTCTAGAAAAATACCCCCCCAAGAAAAAAAAATTAAATTAAATTTTTTAAATCCTAAAATAAAAAATGGAGTCGGGGGGTGCACGCCAACCCCCCTTCTCTCCAAAAAACTTTTTTTTTACTTTTTAAAAAATTTAAAAAATAGGTTTTGTGATTCAACTAATGCCCCTAGAGGCCTCTAGGGCGTAGCCGCGAGTCCTATTATAAAGTAGAAAATAGAAGTATCCAAAAAATCTTCAAATAATTTAAATCTTTATAAGGGGTAATTTTGTTTTCATTAATCTATCCTCCATTATCTTTTTCCTAAATATCCCTGACAGAAAGTCTATCTTCTTAATCAAAACTGTTCAAAAATAAAACAAAATTAGTCAGACGAAAAATACGGGAATCAAATGGACCAATGGATATAGTATACAAGGATATTGTGACAGGAGAATTTTTGTCATCAATTGAGGTTGCTGATATAGTCTTTAGATAATGGTCAATATTCTCCTTCGGGGTCAGAGTTGGGGAGGGGGTTATCTTAGCAAGCTGGAAGATACATTTTGTCAGGTTATGTGAGAATCTCTGACAATATCCATGTATACTATATCCATTAATACTCCCAAAAAATATTCCTCTTTTTTTTAGCGCTTTTATATTGACATTGTTGCTCTACTTTTCTTCATGCTAAAGAATAGTACATGGAAAATAGGAAACCAAAAAATAAAAACAACATAACATAAAAAACAACAACAACCGTTGTTCCATTAATATATGTACATTCCACCATAAAAAATATATTATTTTTATTTTTAAAAGGGGGTTCTTCCTTTTAAAAGAATCTATTAAATTGTGGCTCTCTTAGACTGTTACCAATTGGCTATTTTTAAAGACTTTGGATACTATCACAAAATGCCTGTTTTTTTTAGCAGAATGGGTCCAATACAATTATTAAGCAACAATAGTAAACAATTTATAAAATTATCATAAATTACAAAATATTATATATTTCATTATTTAATACAACTATAATAAAAATTGGCTTTGCTGTATTTTTTCTATTTATGTGATTTTCAAGGCTTTTGAGCTTTTTTCAAGTCTACAAATTAAATAATTACCTATTGACCTATCTATGTATTCATGTATTTCATGAACTCTAATAAAGTAAAACTTGTAGCTGGCTAAAATAACGACTCCCCAAGCCCCATCAAGTTCCTGTATTACATCCCCATTGATTTTAGTTTAAGTTGGGTGTCAAAATCGTAAAGGGGCTGTCCGAAATTTCGGGTGCTCTTAACACATCCCACTCGCAAAACCCTGTATCATAAAAAAGCTTTTTTTACAAAAAAAAACAGATCCACATTTACTTACTAGCAGCTTCACCCCTTGCCTCTAGGGGCTTTTCCCCAAGAGGTAATCAAAAAAAATTAAGTACTTCTGGTGCTGCAAACACGACATTTCTAATTAACTGCCTAAATGGGGGGGGGGGGGTTGTTTTGGTTTTGGTTTTGTTAGTGTCCCAAACCCCCAAGAAAATAGCCTAAACCACCACAGGACCAGTAGGTATATTCCCTGAAGAGTAGAATCCAATCGGTTCTGTGGTTACCGAGATCTTATGGGACGGACAGGCAGACAGACGGACGGACAGACATCAAGCTACTTTGTATTATAGATGTAAATGTCGTATTGTACTGTGAATCCTCTTATCCTCTTATCATTTCATAATTAATAATTAAAAAGCATGCAATGTTGGATGCAGCTTTCATAATGTCTGAGTTCTGTTTCATAATATCATCAAATATTACTTTAAATACCATCTATATTTTCGTGGCTGTCTCTTGATATGATTATATGAATTTTAAATATTTATTAAAAAGCGAAGCTTTTCTATAATTAGGGTCGGCCCGTCCATCCGAGACAGATAGCTTTTTTCGTTAATTTAGGCATGTTAGAATTCTCCTATAGATTTCAAACTTTGCATGGCGATTTCTGTTGTAGTTAGGTACGATTTAGAAAGCGTAGCAACTCTATAGTCATTACTAGAATGTCCGTGCGTCCATTTTAAAGATGTTGGTTTTTCTACTTTTTAAACAAGAAATTATTATGTTATGTAATTATCCGATTTATCTGATTTTTGGTATTGATTCCTGGGACAACAAAGTACATTATTATAAGCGAAGCAACTCTATAATCAAGTCCTAGAAATGTAAGTATGTCCATTAACATTATCCTTTATCAAACAGTTTTTCTTTACAATTTTGCTTGGACTCTTATACATTTATATTCTAATTATTCAGTTCTGACACTATACAAGTGTTAATGTCCGTTTGTCCTACCGTTTCAGTCCTTCGCTTTTATAGTCATCCTTATTGTCATCCTTGTTTAAATTCAATTTACATTAAGCATATTGTACAACTTTTGATAATGTACAAATATTGATTTTATAAATGTAGAGATGCCAAGCGTGCATATGTGGTTTGAAACCATCTCTTGACAAAGGGGGTTGGATCCACCACCCTTGATAGGGGTCTAAACCCTCTTTTATCACTCCCTGATTGAGCTATGGATTTGTTAGTTAAAAAAGTCACACACCCCTTAATATTAAGGGGAGTGTAAAACTGCGCGCAATTTCAAAAAGCTTTGACATTAATCTTATTTTTTTTTCACTTTCTGTAGTCTCAGATCCAACATCCAAAAGAAAATGTTATATTTTAAGGGTGAAAAGTTTTGATTAAATAGTTTTTGCTTAAGATAAACAATCCCTGTAAAATTTTAATACTGGCCCTATATATAAATCAAGATGAATATCATATGAATACATACAAAGCAAGATCTCTTAAACGGCTGGATATTTTTATTTCACAAGAGTTACACTTTTAGATAAATTTACCCTGAAACGCTCCCTACGGCTAGTCGTCTTTATTTCATATGAGTGACACTTTTAGATAAATTACTCCGGAAACGCTCCCTCCCCCCTTTAATAATTCTTGGAGCCCCATAAGCGTAGAGAAAGTATCCAGTTAATATAAAAAATGGTTTATATTAAAATAAAATTTTCATGAGATGAATTCAAAATAAATTGTACAATTTTTATAAATATCCTGGTTCTCTAACAGACGGAAATATCAATTGAACTCCCATGTAAACACGCGGGGCCTAGTAAATACACACATTTATACGGGCACATGGTGCCCAACAGAATATTTAAAAAAGAATATAATTGTGTTTTACAAACTTACCTTTTAAGATTTAATTCATTAAAGTTTTGTTTGAGTGTTATAATTATTTCTGTGTAAAACTTATTCCTTATTATTTAGCCTAAGTCATGTTTCAGATTTTTTAAGATCTTATACTATTATCTTAATAATTGTTTTTTTTTGTGGGGGTTGGGGTAAATATTTAATAAAGGAATGTCACGCCCTAAAAAAGTAGCTTAAATCAATCCCAACCTAATCGATTAAACTATTATCGAGATCTTAAAGTATGAACGAACAGACAAACATCGTTTTGTATTCTCCTTATATTGGTACTAGCGGCTTCGCCCCAAGAGGTGATCAAAAATAAAAATTAAGACTAAATTCGTAAAAGGACCAAGGAAATCTTCAGCAAAAAATAAAAGAAAAAAAGGACCAAGGAAATCTTAAACAACAAAAAAATATTTTTTTTTGTTTTTTGGGGGGTTGGGGGTGTCCCACCCTCCAAGAAAATAGCCTAAAACCACCACAGGACCAGTAGGTATATTCCCTAAAGAGTAGAATCCGATGGGTTTAGAGGTTACCGAGATCTTAAGCTTCAGACGGACGGACGGACAGACATCATTCTACTTTGTATTATAGATACTCTTTATGGGACACCTTGAACGTCTCAACACACACACACACACACACACCTATACTCTGAGAGTATAGATGTGCAACATCCTCTAATCTTCTCCGACAGATTTTCTCCGTCAAGGAAATTGAAGTAGGAAAGAGTCCAGTAGTATTTTAATTTGGGTAGGTGGAGCATGTGGATTCGCAGTGCTATCAAAATGTGTAAAAACAAATCAATCTGTTTTTAATTCATTGCTAATGAAATTCATTCTTTTAAGTAAGTCTTTAATGTCTAATTTATTTTGTAATTTCGTATTTTAAATATTAATGGTTTATTTTTTATTGTAATGTCTCAAGAAATAATGGTGCTGCCAATTTATGTGAAGTAACTGCCTAAATACAATGTTTTGGGGGGAGGGGGAGAGTTTCATTTTTGGGAGGGTTGGGGGTGTACCACCCCCCAAGAAAATAGCTTTATACGATATAAGATATAAAAGGTTTTCTAAGATATGAACCAAACTTGAAAATTATAATTTTGGGTAAAACAATTTTAACAACTTTATAGCAGTTTTTCATCAAATTTTTGTTCAGACCTCAAGAAAAATTTCCCAGATTTCTTAAATGTCATTACAATAGAAGATAAATGGATGTACTGTACATCCCCGAGTATAGTAAACAAAATTACCCTTTACGTAAAATATTTTTTTTTCTCAAAAGTTTGGACCATATTAGTTTGTACAAACCAATTAAGATTAAATAAGCCATGAATGAGAGAATTTTAGGGACTAGTAATATTTGCAGCCAATTATCCTCTCCTTGGACTGATTGTTTTTTTTTTATCTTTGCTTATTGGATTTTGTCACCCTTGTTATTTTGTTTTATATTGAAAGTAATTTTGTTGCTTTTACGATATTGACATTCTAATATTTTGTTTATATATTGTTTTACAACAAAATATTTTCTTGGATATTTTTTCAAGATTATATGATCCTTCAAAAAATAAGATGTGGTATGTGTTCTTGTCTGTCTGTGTGTAACAAAAGATCTCATAAACCAACACACTGAAGCGTCTTATTGGTCCATGGTCCTTGCAAAGGTCTATATCTATTTAGGGGAAAGGGAACTCCATCCTCCCAAGTATAATCGCCCCGTGCAATTTTATCGTTACTATTTTACTAAAATCAACATGTTAATCATTAATTTAACAAGGATGACAGCATCCATAAAAGCGAAGCTCTGAAACGGTAGGACAAACGGACATTAACACTTGTATAGTGTCAGAACTGAATAATAAGAATATAAATGAATAAGAGTCAAAACAAAATTGTGAGTAAATTTAATGAAAAACTTCTTGATACAGGATAAAGTTTATGGACATACTTACATTTTTAGGACTTGATTATAGAGTTGCTTTGCTTATAATACTGTACTTTGTTGTCCCAGGAATCAGTATACCAAAAATCAGAACAATCGGATAATTAGATCTTATAAAAATTTGTTGATGAAAAAGTAAAAAATCAATATGTAAAAAACACGTACGGACATTCTGGTAATGATTATTGAGTTGCTACGATTTCTAAATAAAAACTAACTACTACAGGAATTACCATGCAAAGTTTGAAATCGATAGGATAATTCTAACATGCCTAAATCAACGAAAAGAGCTATTCATCTCAGATGTACGGACGGACGCTTTTAAAAATTATGAAGCAGATGTGATTTACGAATGAACGGACAAACTATAAATGTAAAAAAGATTCGCTTTTAAAACCCAAACGTTTTTTTCCGCAATTTTCTGAACCATTTTCTATTAAATTCCCAATCACCATAAATATTTTTCTAATTGCTTTTATAAAAAAAGAAAAACTATGGTCATAGCTGACGCAGTTGAAACTTATTTGTACTTATGTAGAAATACTAACCCCTTTCCCCTGAGGAAAGGGAGTATTTAGTTAAATCATAATTGATATTTATTATAAACAGCTTTCCGCGGATTTTAAAATGAAAAAAAAATAATTTGTTAGCTCCGCCGTGCCAAAGGACCGTGCTAACAAAACTTTCATTAATTGCAATTTTAATATTCGTGGAAAATTGTCTGTAATACCATGCTATTTAAGATTTTCAATTTGGCTGTGAATTTTTGTAAATATATAGTATTAAATGTGGTGGTGCAAAAAAGACAAAAAAAACTTTCTAAAAACCAATAAGAACCGACACAGACCTTACTTGTGGAATAGACTTGCTATGAAATATTAATTAAGTGGAAGACGGAACTATGGAAATGGAAAAAAGCGAGATTATTTCCTTTCCCCCCAATTATTCGGCATGTGCGTAGCTTCTTCATAACTCAATATGTCATCAATCTGAGGATAAAATAAACTGAAATATTACAAAGGATGACCATAATTGAAAGTGAGTTGTGGTGGATCTTTTTTTTTTTATTCTAACAAGAAAGAAATCACATCTCAGTTGGACGAAGCTAGCTTACAAATAAGTAGTGTTATGAATACCTTACAATTTCTAGCTGCTTGGATGTTGCCCTGGATCATTGAAAATGAACGACTAACCTTCACTTGTGCGACAAAAAGGACGGCTTGGCAAAAAATCGTTTTAAGCTGTTATATTTTTTGTGACTGTGGCAGCAATTTGTTTAGAATGTGGCCATGACGCGACTCTGGATTGTAATGGCGGCTGTCTTTTTGGCCACAGATTTGTAAACATTTAGTCATAACTGCGGTATTGCAGATAATTTTCAGAAGCTCCGTTTTATATTTTTATAATATATTTTCCATGAATCGAAACCAATTAATATCTGCTGGATAAAGACCGTTTCTAAGCCATACAGAAAATCATTATCAAATCGTATTAGACAGTTTTCTATGAATAATGTTATGAAAATCAAAAGATTAATTCCATTTTGTTAGCCTTAAGGATCCGAAGGCAGTTAATCTTAACAATTTACATTTTACTATCCGCGGAAGGCAACTATTCATAGTATGATGCAAATAATAACTATTTCTTTCCTTTTTACAAAAATCAAATCTTGAAGTAGGTTCGCTACAAAATAACATTTTGTAAATACCTAAAATACCCTGACGCAAAAATTCATTTGATGCAATGAAAATGGAATTTTCTAATTTTGCCTTTTTCTACACAGCTATATGGGTGCTTTCCTACAAGGTGTGTTTGAGTACTGATACCCCCCCCCCCCCCTACCCCTATTTTTTTAATAATTTGAAAATAAGGGGGGAGGCAAACCCTATAAAAGCAGGCTCTGAACGTAATCAAATTATGTAATCAAAAGCTTTACTAAAGTCTAACTGTTGTTTCATTATGAATACGGTACTTTTAGAACCTAGTAAAAGTGTCTGAATCTGATTATGACGTAAACAAAATTAGCCAATGAGAGGCCACTATAAATTTTACTATTGGTCAATTACAGTGTAAACTGGCCTCGTATTGGCTATTTTTTTACGTCATAATCAGAGTCAGACACTTTTACTAGGTTCGTAATTTTACATAAAATGCCGTTTGAGAACTGTTCTAAAATATTTAAATATTAAGAAGTCATCAAACAGCAATTTTGTAGTATGATATACACATTTAATTTCGTATACATTACACATCACACTTTTCTAAATTAAATTGAAAATAAGGAAGACTTTTTTCCCTATGCCTAAACACTGCAGGGTTACCTAGTATCCCTAATAACCTAACTCTGACCTTGCCTGAAGGAATAAAGAAACAAATGAAAAATAACTCCCCACTTACTTTGATTTTATTTCAAAATAAGGGGGGGGTGGGGTTATCATAGCTCAAGCAAATAATTTGAGTGATAACGCCTCTATGTGTAATTGAATGTGTTTATCGTACTCTAAAATTGATTTTTGAACATTCCATAATATTTATAGTTTATAGGACAACTATTCTGTAAAAGAAATGACATACATATAATATACATCATGTTACTTATATAGGAATATTTTGTATGTTGAATACAGGTTGATTTTGTCAACAGAAACGTAAAAGTTTGAGGCAAATTAATTTATTTTCTGGTGTCATTTCCCTGGCCTTGGAAATATTTCTGTTCTTGACATTTTCATCCAAATTTCAAACAAAAACAAATAAAAGATGTGTATCAAATTATCCTCAGGATTTGTCTAGCGGTTGCGCGTCAGCAGCCGCCGGAGCTGCAGTCGCGGTCTCTAGATTATCTATTACAAATAATAATTAAGCTGGTTATCCACTAAAATCTCAAATGAACATTTTGAATTTAAGGGCTGAACAATTGGTATAAGTCATACACAATACGAGAGAAATTACGCAATTTTAATATGTTAATTTTCGCGTCTTATGACATTTGCCAAACCCCCCATTTTAAAATTCATTGATGGGTCTTTCACCCCCCATTTAAAACTCAGTTCTTCACCCTGGCGCCTATATACATAGCTACGCAATTATGTAACATGTATTTGCATTCATGGTTTAAGGGACAGGTAAAAAAAGGATGATAAATTAATAGAAATTTCAGTCACTTCTAATCTACATATTATTCAGATCTATACAAACAAGGATGACAACAACCATAAAAGCGAAGCACTGAAACGGTAGGACAAACGGACATTAACAATTGTATAGTGTCAAAACTGAATAATCATAATATAAATGTATATGAGTCAAATCAAAATTGTAAGTAAATTTGTTGAAAAACTGCTTGATATAGGATATTTTTTATGGACATACTTACATTTTTAGGACTTGATTATAGAGTTGCTTCGCTTATTACATTATACTTTGTTGTCCCAGGAATCAATATACCAAAAATCAGATCAATCGGATAATTAGATCACATAAAAATTAGTTGTTAAAAAAGTAAAAAAATCAACATGTTTAAAATGGACGTACGGACATTTTGGTGATGATTATAGAGTTGCTACGCTTTCTAAATCGTACCTAACTATTTAAAGAATCACCATACAAAATTTGAAATCGATAGGACAATTCTAACATGCCTAAATTAACAAAAAAAGCTATCCGTTACGGACGTACGGACGGACGGACGGACGGACAGACGGACCGACCCTAATTATAGAAAAGCTTCGCTTTTAAAAAGAAATTTGAAAAGTTAAAATAGGGATAAACTTTATTTTCTATTGCCTATAGCAATATACCTGTTAGCAGAATAGATAAACATACTTTACGAGTAAATAAACAGTCTAAAAGAAAATATAATTTTAATTTTTTCTTCCTTTGTAGCAAGATGTATATCCTATTCATATAAAGTAGTAAGGTTCTTTGTCAAAAGCATAAGGCTTCAATAACTAATGAATTGATGGAAGCTAGTTCTCCTTTTTAGGGAAGCTTCACATTGTTCATGGGATGGTATTAGGCTATTTTTCTGCCCCTTCTATCCTCTTTGAATACAAAGCCACAAGATGCTAAGGACGCTGGCGCTATTGTCCTATAAGTTGTTAAATTTTATCGTTCCTGATAAGGTTTTTCAATTCATTTTTTTTTAAATATGGGGGGGGAATTCTTTGCTTCATTAGGGAAACCGCCCTATTTTTCTTCTTTTTGAGTGCTATAGCATTTGTTGTTTTTTTAAAAACTACTGCAATTTGGCTTAAGTTTGAAAACCCAGACATATTTATTTGCAATAAATATGAAAATAATCTTATAAATGTGATGAAAACAAGAATGACAACATACATAAAAGCGAAGCTCAACACAGCATTCAATTAACAAACGCACATTCATATTAAAATTGGAAAGTTTTAAATCAATATGACGATTCTAAATAATACAAAAAACAGACTAATATATTATATATTTTTCAAACAGATATACAAATTTCTTAAATAATTGACTTTTAAACATTACATTTACCTAATAAAACCCAATATTTTTTCATCGACTAAACTGTTCTTGTTTTTTAATAAGTAAAAAATGTCAAAATTTTCTTTTTTGCATTTTAATCTAAACATCTTTTGTTTTCGCTCTTTTATAATGATCACGTTTTTTTCTTTACAAGTGTTCATTGCTCTATCTCTGTATTTTAGCAGAGAACACCCTTTATTTTTTAAATAAGTTGAAAATAAGGAGTGGGTGAGTTTTTCGTGTGCTACCTCAGGTTAGGTTAGGGCACTGCAGGTATAGGCTCAGTAGGGGTATGGCCCCGAGTAGTAGTGTTAATTTAAATAAAATAGTTGTTTTCACCATTATTTTAAATTTATTTAAATTAAATAAGTTTCTAATTTACTGTATTGTTTTGTAATTATACAAAAAAGTAAACGAGTACGGTTATTAACAAAAAAAATATTTTTTTTTCGATAAATATATTGATAGAGGACTATTTTTATTTTTTTTGTGCCCTATATTTAAAGGGTGTGGTATCATCCCAAAAAATAGCCTTAAACCTGACCTTCTCGCTATATTGTGAAACGATTAGTCAAGCCGTTTACGAGATCTTAGAGGACATACTTAAGGTTAGAGAGACAGACAAACTTCCTGTAAAAAACAAGGATGACAACATCCATAAAAGCGAAGCACTGAAACGGTAGGACAAACGGACATTAACACTTGTATAGTATCTGAACTGAATAATCAGAATTTAAAAGTATAAGAGCCGAAGCAAAAGTGTAAGTAAATTTGTTAAAAAAACTGCTTGAAGCAGGATAATTTTTATGGACATACTTACATTTTTGGACTTGATTATAGAGTTGCTTCGCTTATAATATTGTTCTTTGTTGTCCCAGGAATCAATATACCAAAAATCAGATCAAACGGATAATTAGAACACTTGAAAATTTGTTGTTAAAAAGTAGAAAGATCAACATGTTTTAAATGGACGTACGGACATTCTGGTAATGATTATAGAGTTGCTACGCTTTCTAAATCGTACCCAACTACTTCAGGAATCATCATGCAAAGTTTGAAATCGATAGGACAATTCTAACATGCCTAAATTAACGAATAAAAGCTATCTATCTCGGATGGACGTACGGACCGACCCTAATTATAGAAAAGCTTCGCTTTTAAAAATAAAATGATGAGAGGAGGAAAGGAGAAATGTAGAGCTTGTAGTGCAGCTTTGCTTCTAATAATGTTCTATGTGCAATATTAAAAAGTGAAAAATTTGCACAAAGTTGATGGAATTTACAAGATTTAGGTGAAAACCTAGAAGATAATCCAGAATTTTTTTATCAAGGTTTTAGGTTCAGGTGTATTTTACCAGCGTATATATAAAGTAGTAAGGATTTTGTTGTTTAAAGTTTGAGATTTAAATAATTACTGAACTGATTAATCTTTTTAGGGAAGCGTCGGTATTGTTTTAAGTCAACTTATTTTAAGATTTAAGCCATACTGGGTGGTTATAGGCTATTTTTCAACCCCTTTCTTATGTACCCATTTGAATTCAGAACAGCTAGGTAAATTAACCCTCCCTCCTACTTGATGAACGATCTAACCCATAATTGTTGTCCACTTTAGCAAGATGAATTTGACATGAAATTTTTATTTGTTAAGATATCCATTGTTATTATGAAAATCCACCTGTATTTACTAGCTTTACTAATCCATAAATATGTATGAGATTAGGCAAATTTACGACGGGAAAAAAAAACTTTAAGCGAAAAAACTTTGGATTAAAGGTTGTATTCAGTTCAAAGTTGCAAAATAAGCAAGCTTTTTTCAATTTTTTTTGATTGCATTAAACAATAAGCATTATTCTCATCAAAAAGCTAAAACATCAACATTATCCATCATATTGGTAATAATTATAGAGTTGCTGGACTTTAGAATTGTACCTTATTGCTATTTAAATCACCTTTAAAATTTTTAAAATTTACAGAGGGACTATTCTACTTTCGAGATATACACTGCATTATGTAGGTCAGCTGAATTTTAGTTTCCGATTGTGTACGTATCACCCTCATCTCAATATTTACTACTAGCTAAAAAAGCTTCAAACTTCAAAAAATTTAAATTTGAAAAATTAAAATTTTGAATGTGTAACGTATAATAAGTCGTCTTATTATTTATTTTTAAATTAATTATGATGTAGTTGAAAATATCTGTCGTACAACTCCGGAAGTTAGGGAACAAATAGAAACTCAATTTTCAGTTGATCATTATTTGTGTATTTTGCAGCCATCCGCGAAACTTAAATTAACAGCCACGGTAACTCAATAACTAGCAGCCGATATGTCGCATTAAGAATTTGTACAAAATGCAGCTAAAAATCTATAGATAAGCAGCACTGAAATTTGCTTCAAGAGCCTTTATCTGTTTTTAAAAATACCTAAATTTCCTACAAAGAAGACTTTTAAATGAGAAACAATTTATCATTTGTGAAACTTGTTTTATGTTCATACAAAATAGCGAATAATGAAAAAATATTTTACAAAATAATAATACAAATAATCATACATAACGTACATTTATTTTGCAAACTGAATTGTAATTCTAAATAATTTTAAAAAGCATTACATCTTTTGATGACCCATTCAATTCAAACATTAGATAGGTTGTAGAAATCCTTTTTAATAAAGTTCAACACTACGTCACTTCTTTAATGAAAAGTAACAAGTAATCAGAAAAACAGAAAAGTCTGCTTTGGTTAAGTTCATTTTATCAGATAACAGATCTATAGTATAGATCATTTTTCAAAGACCTCTTTCGTGTGCTTCTAAATTATTTTTTGCTATTTGGCTGTTTAATAAAAGTTACCCCATTGGTTGATTTTCAATGACCCAGTAGAAAGGTTGCACAAGACGGTGGCGATGGGGAGATACAGTTATTTAACCCTTTCTCTTTCTAGTGTTTTATTTAATATCTAATATATTAAACCCCCCATTTTTAATTTTTGTTTTAAAAAGAAAAGAAAATTTTCTTTTTTGGGGGGAGGGTATTTTTCATTTTTTGGGGGGGTTGGGGGTGTCCAACCCTCTAAGAAAATAGCTTAAAACCATTACAGGATCAGTAGGTATATTCCCTGAAGAGTAGAGCCCAATCGGTTCAGTGGTTACTGAGATCTTAAGCTTCAGACAGACAGAAGGACAGACAGACAGACATCGTACTACTCTGTATTATAGATATTATAAGACAGAATTATACCATGAACTTGGGGGTTGAAAAATTAAATAATATGTCCTATTTCCAAACTCCCAATCCTTGAAATTAAATGAAAATAAAATTAATAAAAATTATATATTTTCATGATGAATTTCTGTGTGCCCAACTTCATTATATCATCTTTATAGAAATCATTTATCAACGTCCTTCAAGAATTTAAGGGATTTTTAAAATTTTTAGGCACAGAAACCCTTTAAAATAAGTAGTGTGGGGTAGCTAGGTCAGGTAATCATTGGGTATTTCTAAGTCTTGCAGGGTTAAGGCAAATCAATTATAATCCCCGCAGGGTTAAAGCATCTTAAAGCGTTAGGCACAAGAAAAAAACTACCATCCTCCATTATTTAAAAAAAGGGGTTTCAGAACTTGCTTACAAACACATTGAGAGAAAGCACCATCTAACTGAACTCTTGCCGCGGTGCTCGGCACCCTCTTCTGCCTAGCCGCGGGCGCTCGGCACCCTTGCCTATAACCTATCCTAACCTAAAAAAAGTTGTTATCTGCAAGAATCATAGTTCTGTTGGGAGGGGGAGTATACAAATTTTAAAAATATTTCTAAGATAATACGCCGAAAAATTTTATTGTCTAACAATATATCTAATTATAAATTCTATTTTCAGAAAAGATAAAATGTTGAACAAAGTGAAGAAAGATTAATTTTGAAATCAAGAAAAAATGATGGAACACAATAATTCTTCAAACATCATTCAAATCCTAGGAAACATTTATAGAAATTTAGTTCATTTATTTTAAAACTAGTGGCTTCACCCATAGAAAAATAGGTTAACACCTTCAGAGGAACATTAGTAATATTTCCTGGGAAGCAGTACCTAATCGTTCCAGCTTCTGATGGACAGACACCGTGTTACTTTGTATTATAGATGGTACAACATACTTAGGTTAATCAACAAATATTTTTCTAAATAATCATGATTGAAAGATGTAATTTGGTAAGCAGTTCCCCTTTAAAATAGCCCAAAACTTGCAAAGTAACTCCTTACCCTACACACAATGTACTACTTTCCTTTACAATAGCGGCTGGGCCCTAAGCATTTAGGGGATTTATATTAAAAATAACCCAAAAGGAACAAGTTTAATAACAATATTGCCAAAATCATCTCAGTGAAGCTTCTTAAAAAAAAGAAATTTATTAAAATCTTAAGCCTCAAACAACGAAAACCTTACATAATAAGCTATGAAATTGATTACTGCAATTCTCTGGACATTTAAGTCGACCGTTCATTGTTTTGCCCTTAATCTTCGATAAACCTGTATAATAATGTAAATGGCAATAATTTAATGACGGAAACGGATATAGGATATATGTGGATATATTTACAGGTTAAGATTTATCACAATTTAGCTTGCTGATATTACACTCGTTTATTGGTCAGTTCGTTCATCCAGTAGGAGTGGTGAGGATGGGGTAAAGTTGGTGGATAAGGGGGGAGGGGGGGTAGGTATCGTTATTTTAGCCAGCTGTAAAGATTAAAATCTGGTGCATTATGTAATAATATATCGATTTATATTTTTAGGGGAGCTTCACATAGGTCAAAATAGGTTTTAGGCTATTTAATTTTGATATGTATTTAAAATAATTTTCTGTACACTTCATACTCCATTTTGAATGGAGACCGTACGGCAAAGCCGCTATTTTTCTACCTAAGTACTCAATTTTCTAATATATCACCAAATAACAGATTTAATTTTTAAAAATTACGAAAAGTGTTAAGATGAATTTATGTTTATCCCTAATGATAATAATCATACTAACCACGTCTGTAAATTAGAATTATTGCTTGAACTTTTTTGACACCTCAAAATAAACCAACCCATCAATATTCAATAAAAGTACACATATTAGTTTTTAATCCAACAAACGAAAGACCGTGTTTATGAAATTTTGGGAACCATTATAATTTCCAGTCCAATATCCCCTCCCTCCCTGATTATTTCTAAGGGGGGTATTAACCCCGATAATAAGTAGAAACTAATATATTTCATAAATAATAATTACAAATGGTTATCAAAAGGAAATAGACAAAGGGGGAGGTAGGTTGTGCTAAAATTGCGTAAAGGTGTGAGTTTTAAGGCTAAAAACAGTAGTAGAACAATAAAATTTATGTTTACTTTAAAAAAAAAATTTCTATAGTTATTTTCAATAAGGAATGCACATATATAGTGAATATTATCGTTCTACTACTGTTTTTAAGCTCTTAACTCACACCTTAACGGAATTTTAGCACAACCTACCTCCCCCTTTTATAAAATATTCTTTAACTTTCTTAAAGAAAAAAAATATGTAATGTATAATAATCTTACTATAAAATAATTTTTTTTTGGGGGGTTGTGGTTAAGATTAATTTATCGTGCAGTGCACTATTCGTGTATTCCTGATAAACACCATATAAGCAAATCTAATAATACTCATACTCAACTCTTTGGATGACAGCAAACAAAGGTTCCGATGTTGTACACTACAAACTCTGTACATATGGGTTTTATTCCAGTCTCATAATATACTTAAAATGTACATAATAAAGAAATCTAAAACTAATAATCAATACAACCTTTAAAAATTAGTTTTTTTTTGTGGTTATTTCACCTTGTAATTTTTAGACCTGCGTACATTCTCGTACTACAAGGTAACTCTTACCACTCTTGAAATAAAACCAAAAGGGATCTAAAGAGATAAGACAATGGCCGATAAATTGATGTACATCCTTAATGAAGTTACACAAAATTACCCCTTCTGTAGATTACAATTAGTGGTTGAAATGATTGGACACTCAACAAATCGAAAATTAAATTAAAGTCCCCAAAGTCATTAAGCCAACGAATAAGAAAACGTTACTATAAAACTATGGGGACTAGAGTAATAAACAGCTTATTATCCACTCCCTCCCTGAAACTAGAGAAACAAAGAGGGGCAGGGAGGTAGGAATAAGAAAAGTGAATATAATTTAATCTTTACCTAATCTTAACAAACAAACTTCCTTATTTGTTGGATTAAAATTTAAGTATAAAAAGTTTAAAGAACATAAATAAATGCAATTTTTTCTCCTCTTACCAATAATCTTAAGCTTCTATAGGCAGAAACTTAATAACAACATTTTATGTTAATGTAATAACAGATCTATAGTATAGATGTATATACAGACAACTACCTCCCTTCATTTTTCAAAGACCTCTTTCGTCTGCTTCTAAATCATTTTCTGCTACTTGGCTGTGTAATATAAGCGATACCATTGGTTGAGTTCAATGACCTAATAGAAAGGTTGCACAAGACGGTTGCAATGGGGAGATACAGCTATTTAACCCTTTCTCCCTCTAGTGTTTTTCTAATGTAATGTAATGATATTTAGGTTTAGGTAACTTCTGTTTTGAGGATAAGAATAGTCCTTAAAACAAGTTTTTTTTAATTTCTACGCATATCGGTTGTCCATTTATCTCTTCTTGTATCCATTACAATAAGCAAACCAAGCAAAAATAATAACTATAATATAATAATCTTAATAACAAATAAAATTATTATATATATTCTTATTTACATTAATAAAAGGGTAATAAAATGAACATTATGAAGACAAAACTTATTGCTATTTTTATTTACTAGCGGCTACGTCCCTAGAGGCCTCTAGTGACACGTAAAATTGTTTCTTGTCAATCTATTTTAAAATCAGCTATTTACCAAAAATATATTTTTCGCCGCTAGATTGCGTTATGTGTTTAACTAATTGCAAAAATGTCTGCAGGGCGGCATTTTCTTATTTTCTATATTTTTGTCGATTTCTGTGGGGTGGGTGGTAGTACTCTTCCCATAAATAGTTATAAACCTTCCCGGGACCTATGAGAAGCTACCCTGTTAAGAAGAACCCGATCGGTTCAGCGGTAAGCGGGATTCTTCGGTACAAACAGACATACAGACTTACAGAAATACAGACAAACAAACATCCTGTTACTGTATTATAAGGATTGTATAAAAGCATACTTTATTTTTGTACAAAATTTATAAATGTTTTATAATTAATCAGAGTTAAATGAGTCTTTTCAAGAGCACAAAGATGAAACAATTAATATGGAACAAACTGCGCTTACGGTAACATTTATCTATCTATCTATCCACAATCTTTTTCGTTTTAAAAGCGAAGATTTTCTATAATTATGGTCCGTCCGTCCAGGACAGTTAGCTCTTTTCATTAATTTTAACAATTTAGAATTGTCCCATTGATGTCAAACTTTGTATGACGATTCCTTTAATAGCTAGGTACGATTTAGAAAGAAAACAGTAAAAGTGTCTGACTATGACGTCAGAAAAAATTAACAATTAACCAATGAGAAGCCAGTATTCACAATGGTAAAATATATAGCGGCCCCTCTCATTGGTTAATTGTTAATTTTTTCTGACGTCATATTCAGACACTTTTACTGTGTTCTTTAGAAAGCCTTCGACTTACCAGAAAGGCCGTTTGTCCATTTAAAACTTGTATAATTTTTGGAATAATGATTCGTGGTACATCAAGGTTTAATGTTATAAGCGAAGTATCTCTATCAGGTCCTAAAAATGTATATTCATAAAAAGGACTTGTTTATGTTGTTGGTATGATGGAAGGGGTCCTAAAAATGAAAGTATTTCCTTAATCAGAATCATGTATGTCAGCAGTTTTGCAACAATTTTACTTACAAATTTGGTTAGACTTATGTATTTATATTTTGCCTATAAAGATCTGACACTCTACAAGTGTTAATGCTAGTTTGTCCTACCGTTTCAGAGCTTCGCTTTTATGGATGTTATCATCATTGATTTATCTGTGATTTGTATATCTATCTAATGTACCTAGACATTTGACCTCACATAAAATTGATTTATTGTTAAAGTTACTTTCAAAGTTGGATAAATCTCTAACCGGAAGTGTTTCTAGTGTTATCACACAAATTGCCTTTTAAACCCCCCCCCCCTCCCCTCCCCCAAATTTTTAAATTAAATTGGAAATATGAGAGTTATTTGGTCTATACCTTACCCTGCGGGACTACCCAGTAACCGTTATACCCTAACCAAATCAGCCCTAGAGTAATAAACAAACAAATTTAAATCCCTTCTTATTTCAATTTATTTATTGTGATTTTATAAATTAAAAATTTAAAAATTTAAAATCTTGTATTATTTGTAGACAATCTACTGGTTGGAAGGAGTTTTAATGCCTGTTGTTGGAATACCAGGACTTTTTGGTGAGACAATAATGTTTTTCGGTAAAAAATCGGTCAACTGAATTTGAGTTGCCGATTATGTACACATTTTCATCGGTGTTTCCTCATTTATCTCAATGTTTACTACTAGCTAAAAAACTTCAAACTTCAAAAAAATCTAAATTGCCGATTGTGTACATAGTTTCCTCATCCTATCTCAATATTTACTACTAGCTAAAAAACTTGAAACTTCAAAAAAATCAAAATTGCCGATTGTGTACATAGTTTCCGCGGTGTTTCCTCATCCTATCTCAATATTCACAACTAGCTAAAAAACTACAACAAAAAAATTTAAATTCGAAATTTTAATTTTTCAAATTTAGATTTTTTTGGAGGTTTAAAGCTTTTGTAGCTAGTGGTAAATATTGAGATAGGATGAGGAAACACCGAGGAAACTATGTACACAATTGACAACTCAAATTCAGTTGACCAAAAATCATCAAATCGTTGTTATTAGAGATGTGCGTTTAGTTCTGCATGTTATCACATTTGGACAGTGATCAAATTCGCAAGGGTAAACAATAGCAGATACATATGAAGGGTACTGTTTTATTTACAGATATATTTGATAATTTGATAATGACTAACTACAACAGAGGTGAGGTAAGGGACCCAAAAATTTCCCTTCGGGGCGTTTTCAACCTTTACTGTAAATAACCTAACCTAAAATAAGCATTAAAAATATCAGGGTTCGGAAGCCGCGCCTCAGCTGCGCATAAGCCTCAGTTTTAAACCTACTTGTGAGCAGAAAAAGAAATTTTTGAAAGAAGGATTGTCTACTAAAGAGACAGTTTTATACATCCAGCTAAATTTTATAGTGATAAAATGACGATTTCACTGAGGCTTACACGCGGCTTACGCGCGGCTTCCGATCCCTGAAAAATATGACAATAAGATAGCAGCCTATTTTTTTTTTATCAAAAACGTATCTTGCTTTATTATGATAAGAAAAAAATTATTAAAAAGAATTAGAAAAGCAAAAACAAAAACAAACACAAAATGATATTAATAAAGTTTTCAGCTAAAGATTCTACTTTATCAAGTTTTATTTCGTATGTACTGTTACAGATCTTCAAGAAATATTTCAAAGGTTTACACAGTTTAAATTGCTCCAAGAAACGAACATAAAAGGTCATATACATTATTTATTCCGTTTTTCTATGGAAAATGCTAAAGCTGTAAAAAGCCAATTGATAAGGAAAAGCCTTTGTCCGAAGCAGGTGCAATTAATTCGTATACAAAAATAGTGCTTCCAAACAAAGGTCGTGCAATTAAATGAAAGACTAATTTATTTCCGACTGTACATTTATCACAAATAGATTATCTGCACTTTTTGTCTGCAAAGTTGAAGCCATTAGTAAATGCACAATTTAAACTGTGCTTTTAATTAAGGGTACAGGAGTAGGTTAATTGAATATATTTTGCATCCAATGAATCTCTGTTTTGCCTCTAACATTTCCACCAATTAAATATAAACAGTATTGGAATTATCTCATAAATTTAATAAATTGTATTTTTAAATAGCAGAATTTTCTATGCTAAGAAAATTGGGATTAGTTTTATGTTAATATTCGTGAAAACTTGTCTGTAATTGGATATTTCAGTATGTCTGAGAAACAGTTCTAATTTACCCGATATCAATCGGTTTCGAAGCCATAACCGAAAATATTTTATTTTAAATTCTTTTATCCATGACAGTCACCTGTACTTTAAATACTTAAATGCTCTCAAGAGATAAATTAAACAAGTAGATTATGTCAGTACTAGCGGCTTCGCCCCTAGCCTGTAGGGGCTTTGCCCCAAGAGGTTTAATCAAACCAATTTTTAATATTTTAGATTTAAAAAAAAAAAAAATTTTTAATTTTGGGGGGAGAAATTTTTTATTTTTTTTTGGGGGGGGGGGGTAGTCGACCCCACGATTTTAATTTTAGTTTTAAAAAATAAAAAATAAATTTGAAGGAGGGGTATTTTTAATTTTTTTGGGGGGGGTTTGGGGTGTCCCAGCCCCCAAGAAAATAGTTAAAAACCTTCCCGGGACCTATGAGAAGCTACCCTGTAAAGGAGAACCCGATCGGTTCAGCGGTTAGCGAGATCCTTCGCTACAAACAAACAGACACAGAGACAATCAGACATACATCGTTCTACTTTGTATTATAGATATCATTAATATAAAGTAATGGGATGTTTGCTTGCTAAACGTATAAATATAGCTTAGACCGTGTCATAACTAAAGACGATTAAAACGTATTGCTGATTTGCTTTTCCGATAAGGGTTTTTCAATCAAAAAGATTGTTTGGTCATACGTTCTCTATAGGTTATACATGTTCAGGTACACCAAAATAGATATAAATGTGTAAACATCCTCTATAGGTTATACAGGTTCAGGTTCACCAAAATAGATATAAATGTGTAAACATTCTCTAGAGGTTATACAGGTTCAGGTTCACCAAAATAAATATAAATGTGTAAACATCCTCTATAGGTTATACAGGTTCAGGTTCACCAAAATAGATATAAATGTGTAAACATTCTCTAGAGGTTATACAGGTTCAGGTTCACCAAAATAAATATAAATGTGTAAACATCCTCTATAGGTTATACAGGTTCAGGTTCACCAAAATAGATATAAATGTGTAAACATTCTCTAGAGGTTATACAGGTTCAGGTTCACCAAAATAAATATAAATGTGTAAACATCCTCTAGAGGTTATACAGGTTCAGGTTTACCAAAATAGATATTAAGGTGTAAACATTCTCTAGAGGTTATACAGGTTCAGGTACACCAAAATAGATATAAATGTGTAAACATCCTCTAGAGCTTATACAGGTTCAGGTATAAAATAAAATAATAGCTTTAAGAGCACACCACCTCCAGATGTTATCAATGTTTAGGTACACCAAAATCTCCAGATTTTATCCAGGTTCAGGTTTACCAAAATAATAATGGATAAACATCCTCTAGAGCTTGTCCAGGTTCAGGTACAACAAAACAATAATTTTAAGTGTACATCACCTCTAGAGGTTATCTAGGTTCAGGTACAACAAAACAATAATTTTAAGTGTACATCACCTCTAGAGGTTATCTAGGTTCAGGTACAACAAAACAATAATTTTAAGTGTACATCACCTCTAGAGGTTATCTAGGTTCAGGTACAACAAAACAATAATTTTAAGTGTACATCACCTCTAGAGGTTATCTAGGTTCAGGTACAACAAAACAATAATTTTAAGTGTACATCACCTCTAGAGGTTATCGAGGTTCAGGTACAACAAAACAATAATTTTAAGTGTACATCACCTCTAGAGGTTATCTAGGTTCAGGTACAACAAAACAATAATTTTAAGTGTACATCACCTCTAGAGGTTATCTAGGTTCAGGTACAACAAAACAATAATTTTAAGTGTACATCACCTCTAGAGGTTATCTAGGTTCAGGTACAACAAAACAATAATTTTAAGTGTACATCACCTCTAGAGGTTATCGAGGTTCAGGTACAACAAAACAATAATTTTAAGTGTACATCACCTCTAGAGGTTATCTAGGTTCAGGTACAACAAAACAATAATTTTAAGTGTACATCACCTCTAGAGGTTATCTAGGTTCAGGTACAACAAAACAATAATTTTAAGTGTACATCACCTCTAGAGGTTATCGAGGTTCAGGTGCACTAAAATAATAACTTTAAGTGTACATCATCTCTAGAGGTTATCCAAGTTTAGATACACCAGACTAATAATTTTAAGTGTACATAACCTCTAGATGTTATCCAGATTTAGCAACATAAAAAAGATATTTGAGTAATTTATGCCTGTTTGTTAAAAATTAAACATTTTCGGTAATATTTTATTTATTTTTAGGTAATATTTTAACAACCATGACGCTAAGAAAAACAGAGCTTGATCTGAAACCAATTTTTAGGTAAAATTACAATCTTTAATAAGAAGTTGTGATGTCATTGTTTATCTGTTAATGGATATCACTAAAACAGCTTTCATTTGTGCTATCAATAATTTATAATACTTCTAATTTCTTGTTTTGCTCAAGAATTAGAAAACTTGAAAGTGACAAATTTTCATAATTAATTTTTAAATCTAAGATATCAATATAACTATTTTTGTTTTGGCGCTACTAATGGTCATAATTGTCCTGTAAAAATAAAAAAAAAATATACATGAAATAATATCTTTTTATTGCAACACTACTTATTGTCATAACTGGTCCCATTTTTAGATTTATTAACTAGAGTTTAATATTTCTAGAGTGCTGGTAACCTCCTTATTGGCCTGAGACTCTGTGTGTCCATTTCTTATTAACTAGAGTTTAATATTTGTAGAGTGCTGGTAACCTCCTTATTGGCCAGGGACTCTGTGTGTCCATTTCTTATTAACTAGAGTTTAATATTTGTAGAGTGCTGGTAACCTCCTTATTGGCCTGGGACTCTGTGTGTCCATTTCTTATTAACTAGAGTTTAATATTTGTAGAGTGCTAGTAACCTCCTTATTGGCCTGGGACTCTATGTGTATATTTCTTATTAACTAGAGTTTAATATTTGTAGAGTGCTTGTAACCTCCTTATTGGCCTGGGACTCTGTGTGTCTATTTCTTATTAACTAGAGTTTAATATTTGTAGAGTGCTTGTAACCTCCTTATTGGCCTGGGACTCTGTGTGTCTATTTCTTATTAACTAGAGTTTAATATTTGTAGAGTGCTTGTAACCTCCTTATTGGCCTGGGACTCTATGTGTATATTTCTTATTAACTAGAGTTTAATATTTGTAGAGTGCTTGTAACCTCCTTATTGGCCTGGGACTCTGTGTGTCTATTTCTTATTAACTAGAGTTTAATATTTGTAGAGTGCTTGTAACCTCCTTATTGGCCTGGGACTCTATGTGTATATTTCTTATTAACTAGAGTTTAATATTTGTAGAGTGCTTGTAACCTCCTTATTGGCCTGGGACTCTGTGTGTCTATTTCTTATTAACTAGAGTTTAATATTTGTAGAGTGCTTGTAACCTCCTTATTGGCCTGGGACTCTATGTGTATATTTCTTATTAACTAGAGTTTAATATTTGTAGAGTGCTTGTAACCTCCTTATTGGCCTGGGACTCTGTGTGTTTATTTCTTATAACTAGAGTTTCATATTTGTAGAGTGCTGGTAACCTCCTTATTGGCCTGGGACTCTGTGTGTCTATTTCTTATTAACTAGAGTTTCATATTTGTAGAGTGCTTGTAACCTCCTTATTGGCCTGGGACTCTGTGTGTCTATTTCTTACTATTCTAATCTTCAGGTAAAACTATAACCTTCTTAGACGAATTAAAAGATTGACTGCTGCTACGGCAAGCGCATTACAAAAGGCATATGTAACATAAAAAAATTCTCTTCAAGGGGGTCTTTGTATAGGACCAATAAAGAGCTATCTTAAAGTGTTAAGACCGAACATCCCAGATTTTTTTTAAAATAAGGGTCATGCATACATACAATCAGCTACTATTCTTAGATTTTCATAGGTCCTAGGAAGGTTTATAACTATTTAGAGGAAGGGTTCCACTACCCTCCCAAGAGAAAACGCCCAAAGAAAAAAAAGTATTTTACTTTTTCTCTTCAAAACTAAAAATTTAAAATATTGGGGGGTTGAACTCCCCCAACCCCCCACCCCATCTCAATTTTTTCTTTAGGCCTCTAGATCTATAGTATAGATGTATAAACAGACAACTACCTCCCTTCATTTTAAAGACCTCTTTCGTCTGCTTCTAAATTATTTTCTGCGACTTGGCTTTGTTAATATAAGCGACACCATTGGTTGATTTTAATGACCCAATAGAAAGGTTGCACAAGGTTGATTCGATGGGGAGACACAGTTATTTAACCCTTTCTCCCTCTAGTGTTTTACTCAAATGTATCATCCGTGTTGTTAATTGCTTATTGAAGTATGTGATTGTGGATATGTATTGATTAGAGAGAATCTACCATGTTCAAATAGAAACTTTAAAGAGAATATATATATTCTTAATACATTGTACTTTTGGCTGTCCTTTAAGATATCGCTAACCGCCAATCCAATTAATGTATCTATTTGAGGGTATTTTTACATAGAATCAAAGAGGCCGATAGTCAAATTAATAACGATTATGACCAAACATTTTTTATTTTGATTTGCTGATATAATTCTTTAGTGCAAATAAACAATAACCATTTGGTTATGATTATAGGGTCAGCTGAACCTTAGTTTCCGATTTTGTACGTATCACCCTCATCCTATCTCAATATTGTATAATAAGTCGTCTTATTATTTATTTATAAATTAATGATGATATAGCTGAAAATAGCTTTTGCAATAGTTGGGATATCTGTCGTACAACTTCGGATTTTATGGAACAAATGGGAAATCAATTTTCAGTTGATCGAGTATAGATTATCTTGATATGTTTATACAATACAGTTACTAAGACAATGTAATACATTCATCATCATCATAATATATTGTACATATAAGAAAAAAATATTTAACCTTAATATCTCATAAAATAACATTTCTGTTCTAAAAAAGAAATATTTACTTTATTGCCAATAATTATGGAATACATTGAAAAGTTATTTTTTTGGGATACTTAAATCTTGGTATGTTTTAGACAATTTTGCAAAAGGTGCGTCACTAAATTCTAAAAAAATTCTCCCTCCCCACATTCTTACTGATTAAAAGAAACTTATTTGGGCTTTTACAAATATAATCGCCCCTTTCTTCTAGTAACGAAGCCACTAAAAAATTATAAATATTTTTTTTTCAGTGTACCTCGCCTCTCAGTGTACTACGATATGTACTTGATGCCAAGACTTATACCTCACCTGCTACCCCTTGCACAGGTAAGCTTACATATAGTCATATGCAGTAATGGATATAGTATTACATGGATGTTGCAACATACCTAACTTACTACCCCTTGAACAGGTAAGCTTACATATAGTCATATGCAGTAATGGATATATTATTACTGGGATGTTACACCAGATTTTCATATTCTCTTATGAAGTGAAACTCGCAGCATCTTTACCCCCATCCCCTCTGATTCTACTGGATTAACTAATTGACCAAAAAATGAATTCCATGTTAGCAACCTATATTGACAACCATTTTTTCCCATCACTTTCTTGTTTTTTAAGTCAAACAACTTTTGATCATTTAATTTTTTAAAAAGTTCTTTTGCATCTTTTATAATAAAATATTGATTTTTAGAAATATTATTGGTTTGATTATTAAGATCTCCCTAACAGCGAGTATATACACAACAATGGCTGTAGCTATGGAGAGATTTATCTGTGTTTGCAGACCTCATACTAGGGTATATACATAGATAGATAGATAGATAGATAGACAGACAGACAGACAGACAGACAGATAGACAAATAGATAAATAGACAGATAGACAGATAAAAAAGATAGATAGATAGATAGATAGATAGATAGATAGATAGATAGATAGATAGATAGATAGATAGATAGATAGATAGATAGATAGATAGATAGATAGATAGATAGATAGATAGATAGATAGATAGATAGATAGATAGATAGATAGATAGATAGATAGATAGATAGATAGATAGGTAGATAGATAGATAGATAGATAGATAGATAGATAGATAGATAGATAGATAGATAGATAGATAGATAGATAGATAGATAGATAGATAGATAGATAGATAGATAGATAGATAGATAGATAGATAGATAGATAGATAGATAGATAGACACATAGACAGACATACAGACAGACAGACAGACAGACAGACAGACAGGCAAACAGTCAGACAGACAAACAGACAGACAAATAGACTGAGAGACATATAAAGTTAAAGACATAGATAAACAGACAGATACTCAGTTAAAAAGACAGAGGTTTAGTTTACAGACAGATAGACAAAAACTCTTTATATATTCTTATATTTTATTTTAGGTGCCTCCAAGGATAGGACTTTTCTTAACCCTGTTTATCTTCCTATTCTCTGTATTTATCAACAGTGCTAGGTAAGCTGACTTTGGATAGTGTCTCGCTCTCGCACGTGAATGCCGCAACATCGGAAATAAAGTTAGAAGAAATGTCGTCTTTTCTCTTACATTGGAATAAGGTTAAGGGAGCACAGGAAATTTCACAAAGAGCACGACAAATGACTCAAGGTACGCTTCCCTTCCCTTGTTTTATCATATTTTGAATCTTTATAATAGTAGTGTTTTTTTTTAAATAATGTCGTCCTTTTTCATTTAATATTTTTACATTCATATTAATGTATGTTTCTTAAAGATTTTATTGTCAATTCAAAGAAGTATTTTTGCAGGGACAAGGGAATAATATTCTGACAAACAACTCTAAAGGAAAATTTCCCCACAACCCCATTCCCCTTTTCTCCCCTTCTTTCCCATCCATCTTCAGTTAAATTAAAAGAACAAAATATTAAACAAGATACTTTCTAAGGTTTGGTGATTTTTTGTAGAATTGTTGGTTTAGAATAGCTACCCCTGGTATTTTAAATGCTTTGTTAAATTCAAAGTGTTGTAAAATACTCAAAATTTACAAAGTGCGTATAGAATACGTGGATATTGTAACTTAGGATTTTTTGTCGAAAACTGATGTTGATTTTGGTCAATATGTTCCTCCATGGTCAGGAGTATGACTTAGGGGTATCGTTATATTAGCCTGCTGGGAGAAACATTGGATCAGGGTATGCGAGAATCTCTCACAATATCCAAAAGAAATATACAAGTTTATTTTAAACGTTTTGATGTTTTAGCTTCTTAGGCAAATAATTTTCAACATAAAATTGTCCTTTTTGTTTCTCTATGTTTAAAATAACATTTCCAGTTGAAAGACAAAATATAACTGTATAAATTATAATATAATTAACAAAAGGCATAAAAAATCTTAAAATTCTAACGAAAGAAATATTTTTTTAGGTTTCTTGAATACGAACTGAAAGAAATTGTTGCACATAGGTAATTTATTTTAACATTCACATTTATTTCTAAATACTCTTATAATATAACATTATTTGAAAACATTTTCTGTATAATATATTTATCCTATTTACCTGATTTTTCAACTCCATAATTAAGTCCAAAAATGTAAGTATGTTCTAAAACAGTAAGCAATTTTGCAACAAATTTATATACAATTTTGTTTAGACAATCATACTCTGTTTATAAAGTTCTGAGCAAGTATTTATGTTGGTTTGTCATACAATCTTATTTTGGAGCTTCGCTTTTATGGATGTTTTCATCCTTTTTTCCCCCAGTTCTAATGAACCGTTTGCATGTAAGCCGTTATCAAAGTGCCATAACTCCTATATCCCAAAAGATTTAAGAATAGTTATTTCTCGCATCGTATTATAAACGGCTTTCCGCGGATATAGAATGTACAATTATGAGATTAAAACTAGTTTTTTTTAGCCCCGAGGTGCTGAAGGCATGGGCTAAAAAACTGGTTTAATCTTAAGCTTGTACATTCCTATATTCGTAGAAAACTGGGTATAATACGATGCTAGACATAGTTTTTTCGTATTGATGAAAACCGGTTCCTATCCACTGGATTTGAATAAATACGAGAAATTTTTTTATAATAATATGAGACATATACAAGGAAATTCTATATTAAGAGTAGCTGCGCCTCTATAATTAATTTATAACATTTACATTATTCTCAGACTAATGTTCTTACTTGCTTTTGGCATTAATCTGTATATACTACGGAAATGTCATATTAAATAATGTATTATATATCACTAGCGGCTGCGCCCCTAAGAGCACTAAAAATGAGAAAAGTTTTTTCAATTTGAGTTTTAAAAAGAAAAAGTAAAAAATATTTTTTTAATCAGCTGATAGTGCTTATAAAAAATTGACGTCATATATTACAAATGACCTATGATAGGCCAGTTTACATTTATATTGACCAATGGTAAATCATTGGTCATTGTATTGCTTTATTTTTATTAGGCACTGTAAGCTGCTTTTTTGGGTGGGGGAGGCCTGGAGGCATTTTTTTTGAGAGGGTGGAAATACCTTTCTAAAAAATAGTTAAAATTCTTCCCAGAACATATAAGACTATAGAGGAGAACCATTTTGGTTCAGTGGTTAGCGAGATCCTTCGCTACTGACAAAAAAAATCTTACTACTTTATAACATAGGATATTGAATGTGCCTCTAGCCTTTAGGCTACGTAACTTATTAGTTACATGTTTTGAAATGTCGTGTCAAGTAAAGTTTTGTAATAAATGTCACATAGCTGTTAGTAGCCAAGCTACTTTATAATTCACTTTGTATGTCCGTCAGTCCGTAACGCTATGGGGGAAACGTGATTCTCTCGGATCCTAAATCAGATAGACAAGATAGACAGATGAAATTTTTAGTGTTTTTTATGACATATGTGTTGTCCATCTGTTTGTTATTTGGGGTGCTAGATCGGTTTCTAGATTTTGAAGTTTTTGTGATTTTAAAGGGTACTTTCCCTATTTAATCAAGTTTAATGATTATTGTATGACACTGCTCTATAATACTTTTTTCCGATATATATTAATAATATTTGAGCTTCGCTACTTATGGATGTTATACCCCCTGTTTAATTACCATTTAAAAAGTACTCAGCACTGAATAATGATTTATTTTAACATTGTTTCATTTTTAGATCTATAATATCGTCAAATGGAAGTGTCAGTATCGAAAATATGTCCATCTTGGTCCCTTTTCCTACTGAAATGAGAAGGCATCCATTATATAGCCAGGTACAAAGATAGATAGGTAGCAAATATGTCCATATTGATTCCGTTTCCTACTGAAATGAGAAGACATCCATTATACAGCCAGGTACTAAGATAGATAGGTAGCTAGATAGATAAAGAGCTCGTAAGATAGATGAATAAATTAGATAAATAGATTGATAAAAAATATCTTGGTTCTTTTTCTATTAATATAAGAAGACATCTACCGTCAAGCTAGATAGAAAGGCATAGATAGCTAAATTAATAGCTAAAAAGAAAGATATATAGTTAACTAGACAGACAAACATTCAATAGAAAGAAAGAAACAAACAACATACTACTTTCTAAAGTTCAATTTAATTTGTTTCGCAATTACATTTAAACTAATTTCTAAAAACTTTAAAATTAGATGAAAAACAATTTTTATTAAAATGTTTTTCTGAAGACTTCATAAGAATTTGTTAATGTGTTATGATTTTAATTCTATATTAAAAGTCAATATTATTCTATACTGCAAATTTTAAGGTTTAATCTATATTTAATTATAACTTATTTTTGAAATTTAATTTTTTGTGCGTAAGAGCTATTTTATTTCAATAAACCGTTTGACTGGGAAAACTTAAAATACTTCAGATCGTCTTTCCCTCTTTAAAATTGCAGACGAATACAATTAATTATTCATAACGTAGAATTAAGACAAAGAAACCACGGCAATTTCCCTCCAGTTAAAAGTGAAGCACAAACAAATCTTTTAATTAAATTACATAGACTTTATGTTTATTTTATGTCCATGGGTGGAAAATAATCAAATTGAGGTGGGGGGGGGGGGGGGGTTCTGGTCCACTTATTTGTTTAAGGGATTAAGCAGTAAACAATAAACACACTAAGAGCCTTTGTAGGAAGTAGGTTTGTTTTCACCCAACAAGGTATAATAAATCTCCAGAAAAACTATTTTACTTTCATAAATATTTCCTTTGGCAAAATGTAATGTTTTTTTTATGGCATTGTAATCTCAGATAAAAAAAAGAGGCAAAAGAGATTTTTTAAATGAAATATTCCTCCCTGCTTTTGATCTGGTTTCAGGTCAATTTCATAATTTCATTTTAAACACAAAATCAAAGGATTATTTTTTTATTTGGTCTTTTTCCCCACAGAGATAAAATAAAGCTAAAGCTTAAGCTTTAATTCTTGGAAAATTATACATCTATCTTTGAGAAGAGATCAATAGATTTATTATCAAAATTATCTTACATTAGTGTCAAAAAGATGTTTTTAAAAGTTAATTTGATGCATACATCTTATTTGAATTATTTGTATGAAAATATAGTTGATATATTTGTCCCTAGGTGTCTACAGTGATGTATTATATCCTACTACTCTACTTAGTGTCTTTATCTTATATGAATTATTTGTATGAAAATATAGTTGATATATTTGTCACTAGGTGTCTACAGTGATGTCCATCCTTCTACTCTACTTAGTATCCTAATCTTATCTGAATTATTTGTATGAAAATATAGTTGATATATTTGTCACTAGGTGTCTACAGTGATGTCCATCCTTCTACTCCACTTAGTGCCCTTAGTGTCATTATCTTACCTGAATTGCGCCATTTTTATGGCTATAAGGTTAGTATTTTTATCCCATGCGGCTGCGCTACCTATATCAATTTATCCTTGGTTAATTATATTGTAATACTAAAATACTTTAAAAGTTAAATTTAACATAAACTAAAATATTAAGTACTTTTAATTTATGTTAATCATATTTGTACTTTAAGGATCAAAGAAAATAGAAAATTTAAATTGCTGTTTTTTCATCTAAAGAGTGGGAATTCAAACAAAAATTTCCATTGCAATCAACTTTTCCTCTAGTCAAAAGTAAAACATATTGTATTTTCTTTAATTTTGGGATAGAAATTTTAAGCTACAGAAGGGATGTTTTTATAATTAGTCTGATCCCTTAAAATCTCTGACTTCATGCTAATTTACTAATTTTCATATTTTGAAAACTGAATTTACAATATTTAGATAAATATTGTAAATATTTTGACGGAACTTCTCATTTTTAAAAGCGAAGCTTTTCTATAAATAGTGTCGGTCCGTCCGTACGTCCGCCCGGAACGGATAGCTTTTTTCGTTAATTTAGGCATGTTAGAATTGTCCAATTTCATATTTTGCATGGTGATTCCTTTAATAGTTAGGTACGATTTAGAAAGCGTAGCAACTATATATATTATCACCAAAATGTCCGTACGTCCATTTTAAACATGTTGATTTTTATGTGATCTAATCATCCGATTGATTAGATTTTTGGTATATTGATTCCTGGGACAACAAAGTATAATGTTAGAAGCGAAGCAACTCTATAATCAACTCCTAAAAATGTGGGTATGTACATAAACATTATCCTGAATCAAGCAGTTTTTCAACAAATTTACTTACAATTTTGCTTTGACTCTTATACATATATATTATGATTATTCAGTTCTGACACTATACAAGTGTTAATGTCCGTTTGTCCTACCGTCTCAGTGCTTTGCTTTCATAGATGTTGTCATCCTTGTTTATTCAGGAATTTAGAAAAATATCATGGCAGATAGTTTTCCATATATTTATATATGAATGTTGCACCAGATATAATACTACTACAATAATACAAAGTTGCTTGATGTCTGTCCGTCCGTCTGAAGTTTAAGATCTCGACAACCACTGAACCGATTGGATTTTACTCTTCAGGAAATATATCTATTGGTCCTGTGGTGGTTTTAAGCTAATTTCTTGGGGGGTGAAACACCCCAAACCCCCAAAAAACAAAAAAGCATTTTAATTATTAGTGGTTGCAGCTCATATATTTTTTTTAATTACCTCTTGGGGCAAAGCGCCTAGAGGCTAAGCGAAGCCGCTAGTTTTTATATATTGCACCAGATATTCATTTACTCAAATAAAGTAATACTCGAAGCTGGCTAAATCAACAAAACCGATCCATCCCATTGGCCACATCCCCTCCATTTCTAATTAAATAAACTAACTGTCCAATAAATGAGGTCCTTGTTAGCAAACCAAATTGACGAAAAATTTTCCCCTGTCAATATATCCACGTATGCTATCCATTATTATAGTTAAGTAATCATTTTCATTACTTTAAATTCTCAATTTATTATCTTAGAATACCAAAAAGAAATTTTAAAATCATAATCTATTGTATCAGAATAATGTTTTCCATAAAACATTGAAATGGACGATGCATTAATAGGAATTAATTTTCAACAAAATTTTGTGGGGAAATTTTTCTGATTTGTAAATTTATAGCGGCTATATAAATTTTTAATTGCAAAACTATTCTACAATTCGAGATGTCGTCTAAATGTTTATTAAAATGATTTTCTTGGCTTCTATCTATTTAATTCCGATAGACAACTGAATTTTTGCTAGAAGATTCACTATACCAATGGTGGTTCTGTATAAGTTGTTTAACTGAGCTGGATCTTTAAATCATTTTAGTGGTGAGCCAGATCGGGGTGAGCCAACTTTCCACCAATGAGAGCACAGCATTTTATGAAATGCCGCGCTGTGATTGGCTGAAATTCGGCTCACCCCGATCTGACTCACCACTAAAATGATTTAAAGATCCAGCTCTGAAATCTCCGTAAAATCACTTTGTCTTCTAATGTGGTATTGTGCTTCGCTATTTAATTTTTTTTCGTCCTCGTTTTAAATAGAATATATTGGATTTGGTTTGGGTGCATTAATTTTATACCAAGGCCATTTAATATTTATATTTCAAAATTTACCTTAGCTTAAACTAGGGATTACTGGGATAAGACAATGGACGAATTATATTCGCCAAAATTGTGAAAAAAAAATATTAAAAGCCATACTTAAATATTATGTATCGTATTATAGCCAGTTTTCTACGAATATAAAATAAAAATTATAATTTTAACAACAGTTTTGTTAACCTTGCCTTTGGCCCCTCGGGGCTATAAAAGAACTGTTTTTATTAATCTTACAATTTTTAATTTTTAATGTCCGCGGAAAGCTGAACATAATACGATGCGACAAAAAAACTATTCCTCATTTGGCCAGCTTAAACTTTTTTTATAAGAAAGAAATTAATTCGACAATTTATTAAAAGAAAATAATTAAAAGAATATAATAAAAATGTATAGTAAAACATTAATACTATTATACAATTACTATTAGATTGTAACTATAAGTAAGGAACGAACAAGGATTACAACATACATAATAGCGAGGCTTAACAAATCAGTCAGAGAGAAAAGACAGACGAACGTTAACAAATATAGTAACAACTAATTCAATATTCAAAGAAATCCATTTTAAAACTAAATCGCACAAATGAGCAAAAAAGAAAGGAAAATTAGAGTTCATGATAAAAGAGATAAAATGTAAAAACAAAATATAACACAAAAAAAGTTATTTTATAGATTTAAAGAGTAGCTTTGCTTATTAAAAAAAAACAAATATTCATTAATTACAGATAAATCTTACATAAAATATACTTCCATTAACGCTTAATTGATTCTTAATATATAGTGAAGGTTACAAAAAACAATGCATCCAACTTGAGAGGGGGGGGGGGTAATTACCCCTTTACCCCCCCCCCCATTGGACGTTTTTGGTTACGAAAAATTACTGTTTCTAAATTTAAGATTATAGGATAAGTTATAAAAATTGGAAAGAATTTTAATGAATATAATAGATTTGAAATCTGCATAAAATTTTAAGGATTTTTTATAAAATTCGTTTTTTATATAATTCATTATTTAAAAGCGCAAATCCAATTTAAGTTTATAAATTTTGACCAATAGGATAGGTGGATTGGAAACTACCTGCGCTCTAATTGGTTGAATGATTTACGTCACTTAAGCTTCTCCAATCAGGGCGCAGATAGTTTTCAATCCACCAATCACAGATGTCAAAATTATTTAACTTAATTTGTATTTGCGCTTATAGATAAAGAATTACAAAAAACGAATTTTATAAAAAAAATTCCTTAAAATTTTATGCAGATTTCAAATCTAATATATTCATTAAAATCCTTTCCAATTTTTATAGCTTATTATAGAATTGAAACTGCTGCCAAAATTTAAAAATTGTTATTGTTAAGTCGCTATCAGCATAACTATACCTAACTGTTTTTGGAATCATTATCCAAAGTTTGAAATCTTTAGGGCGATTCCAAAGAAGATAAAGTATAGAATTGAAAACCTAAAATATATCTTGGAAAATTGAAGAAAAGTCACGCTTGCGCAATAAAAAAACTAATAACCAACTTGAACTGTACGATTGGTCAGTTTGGACAAAACTGAAATAATACTTTTCAAAAAGAAAATATATCAAATGTGCCAATATCATTATTTTTGTCCAAATATTTGTTTGTCATTTTTTTACTAAATTCACGTTTAAATTCAATTTTATATATGGTTTTGCCAATATTTAAAGTTTAATTTATTGGTCGAATGCCAGTTGGTAAGGCTTTCAGTAAATTATTTAAAAAGGTATTAATTTTAGTAATTTATCTGGATAATTTCTAAAATCATACGATTTTACTAAAAGCCATGCTGACTTTTAGGACTTTCAAAATTTCCAATTTTATTTCAGGCTAGCCAGGCAGAATCGTCTACTTGGATTCTATGCTATTTTTTATTTTATTTGGGTGATTCTAACATGTCTAAATAAATTATATGAGCTATACCTTACCTTTCATCATTTATATTAGAAAATAAAAATAATTGTATACTAACAAATAACAAATAAACCTTAACAAAACCTATTTTTAACAAGGATGACAACATCCATAAAAGCGAAGCTCTGAAATGTCAGAACTGAATAAACTGAATATGCATATGTCTATAAAAAATTGTAACTAAACTTGTTGCAAAACTGTTTAAGGACATACTGAAGTTTTTAGAGCCCTATTATAGAGATGTTTCGCTTATAACATTATACCTTGTTGTAAAAGGAATCAGTAATAAAAAAATCAGATGAATAGGATAATTTTAACATACAAAAATCAGCTTATTTTAAATGGACGTACTTACTTTCTGGTAACGATTATAGAGTTGCTGCCCTTTCTAAGTCGTACCTTACTGTAGGTATCAGCATGCAAAGTTTTAAATCGATAGGACAATTTAACCTGTTTAAATTAACGAAAAGAGCTAACTGTAACGGAACGACCCTAATTATAGAAAAGCTTCGCTTTTTAAAAAGAAAAATGTTGATAATTAATTTCAAATGAAGGAACGTAATAAAACCAGATTATTAAACATTCTTTTAGTTAATTAAACTGGGAATTTTTATAAGCTTATTACATTTACCAGCAAAGCATTTCTATAAAATTCCAACAATAAAAAGTAACAGTTTCCTTTCAACATAATATTTTAAAAGTAATTAAAGATTGAAAAAATAGCCTTAAACCATCAAAAGACTTTAATCTTGAAATAAAATAATTCTGAGACAAAGTCTTTCGAAATTGGAAAACCAAATCGGTTCAGTAATTAGCGAAATCTTGAGCTTTAGACAAAAAAACTTACTACTTTAAATTTGAAAAAAATTACATATGTTTGAAAAGATTTACTTTTAAAGGCTATGAGAAGATATACTTGCTATCCAAAGTTTTATATTGACGTTCATTCATTCGTTGGGTTAAAAAACTTTGGATACCTTTAGTACACACAGTTTTCTGCCAATAATTTAAACTTATAAAGGTTGAATTTTGTTGGTCAAAATTACTAATATAATATAGGTTATTAAATGATGTGCGACCTCTAAACATATTTTACAGATTGACGGGGTCACAGACAGACATACAGACAAGCCATAATTATATAAAAAAAATATTGTTTAAAAATCTTTTGTTTTATTTTTGCTGAGAGGACCACTATAAGTTTTTTTAAAAGCTCAGCATCTTAGAAATAAAACATTTCATATTTTCATTTTTTATAAGCATAGCATCTCTATAAGCAGAATATGTTGTCATTACGTCCGTCTGGCCTAAAGTATAAGTTAGTCATACCAATTCTTTTCCAAATAATAAATTATCCATAAACTAATTAATGATAGGCAACTTTTTATATAAGTGTCTTTTTTTCATACTTTCATACTCTCTCACTTTCTCTCTGTCTCTCTGTCTCTCCGTCTCTCCGTCTCTCCGTCTCTCTCTCTCTCTCTCTCTCTCTCTCTCTCTCTCTCTCTCTCTCTCTCTCTCTCTCTCTCTCTCTTTATCTCTCTCTCTCTCTCTCTCTCTCTCTTTGTCTCTCTCTCTCACTCTCTCTCTCTTTGTCTCTCTCTCTCTCTCTCTCTCTCTCTTTGTCTCTCTCTCTCTCTCTCTCTCTCTCTCTCTCTTTATCTCTCTCTCTCTCTCTCTCTCTCTCTCTCTCTCTCTCTCATTCTCTCTCTCTCTCTCTCTCTCTCTCTCTCTCTCTCTCTCTCTCTCTCTCTCTCTCTCTCTCTCTCTCTCTCTCTCTCTCTCTCTCTCTCTCTCTCTCTCTCTCTATCTATCTATCTCTCTCTCTCTCTCTCTTCATACCTACTTGATGTATCAGCAAATAAATACCTGTGAATAACAAAAAGATTCCGAGAATGAAACATTTGTATTTTTAGTAGCGAAGCTGGCTAATCTACAAAAAGTTGGTTCTTTTGTCCTTTTTGTTACAAAACAAAAGGAATACTATTGGACGTATTATCAGGGAGGAGTGGACATAGAGTTGAGTGTTAAAACTTTTCAACCACTAATTTCAATTTACATAAGGTGTACCCTTGTGTATCATCATAGGGGATGTAAATTAATTCATAGGCCATTGTCTTATCCCTTCAGATCCCTACATATTCCATATTTTTTATAAAATTGTAAATAATATTTTTTCATAATATGTACTATCAAGATTTATTAAAACATATTTTGTCAAAACAAAGTTTTTTACTATGAACTTACTTGAGGATTAACAAACCTAACCTTTATGGTCTACACCTTTCCCCTGCTTAAAACTCGTTTCTAGCTTGGAGCTGTAACTAGAAAAACCCGAAGCTTTTCAAAGTGTCTCAAAAATCAACAATGTGACGTCATTAAGATTACTGATTATCCATCTCTTATTAGGGGTTTTCTTTTCCACTTCTCCTTTCATTCCTCATGACGTCACATGGCTGATGTTTTACACACTTTATAAAAATTCAGAAAAATCAAACTATTTTGGATTTATTGAAGAATTTAAAAATTAAAAATTCAAATTTAGTAACTTATAAATGGGGGGTGGAGGGATTTTTTGTCGTCTATTTAAAGAGATTTTTCTTCTTGATTTTTTTTCTCAAAAATAATTAATTTTTGTTTGTTTTCAGAGCCCGACGACAGTTGATTAATTCGTCAGGTAGGACAAATTAATTTTGTAGTGAAGCTTCTCTAGATTTTACTTGTATTTTCTGTACGTATGTCTGTTATGTGTATCTAAAGGGGGTGTAAAAAAAAGTTTTAAGTCAGTTGGGACATTTTAACACGTAGCTCCTAAACTATGTGTAGCACACGGATCGCATTTATATTTCCTAAAAGTAGTCTTCATAGCGGTTCTTCTAACAGTATGCGTACCTTTTTTTACAATTAACACAAGCCGCGCAATTTTTAAAGACTACTCATTTTTTCGCTCATCCTTTATATGCATTTCTTTATATTTTCTTGTGAGAATTTTATTTAATACTGTATTATACTTTATCCATAAGTATGTCTGTTTGTCTATCTATCTATAAAGCCATGACTGTTTATTTAGATCAATACACTTCTACTCTATGACTTATTATTTTCATTCTACTGACTTTCCGTCTATTATTGCAATATTTCGATTCCTATCATAAGAAATTTACAATGTCATGCAAGCTTATGTCACCAAAGAAGACGAAAAAAGTCCCTCAATGACGTCATAAAAATGATGGATGCGGAGAGGAGGAGTGGAAAAGAAAACCTTTAAAATAGAGATGGACAATCCCTCGTTTTTATGACGTAACATGCAAATTTATTGAGGGATTTTTTTCGTCTTCGTCACCAAACGGAAATACATACTACTCTCAGCGCCTTGATATGGAAAATAACATATAAAAACATATCTGACAACCCCATTGGTCATCCAGTTTTAGAGATTTTTTGATTTAAGCAAAAACTCACATATTTAGACATCAACAGTTGGGGATAAATAGGTGTTAGCTCCTCTCAAACTTTAAAACCATTATTTTAACCCCCTCAAAATTTTTAAAAATATATTAGATTACCCCCCTCAAACCTTTGAAACCCATCATTTTAACCCCCTCAAAATTAAACGCTAGCACGTCTCCGCTATTAGTATAATCTCAATTTTGATTTTAGGTCAACAAAAGAGAGAAATGGTTGTTGCAACGGTTTTGACTGTTATAGGTAAACAATTTTCCAAAATAGCTTAGAAACCGATTAATTTCCGCTAGATTAAAAACCAGTTCTCAGCTATTCTGAAAAATCAGGTATAGGATCGTATTTAAGACCCATTTTTTATGAAAATTGAAGAAAAAAAAATTAAACTCAAAGTTACTTTATACTATACTTTACATTCACTTTTTGCAAAAAATAAAAACTGTAACTGCAAGGCAAAATAGTTTTTATCAAGTGCTATATCATTTATAAATTTTAATAAAGTAGTTAAAAGGTTTATTATTTAAATCAATTTTCGTATACCAAATTTTGGATCTACTGCAGTTTACGGTAAAATATTGCTGGTAACGAATATTGCCAAAAATCTATGAATTTTAAAGGCTGCTAGCTGCCGAACGGCTGAACGTACAGATCATACCCGCACACCATTTAAAGCGTTATTAGAAGGCCTACAAATAATCTGGAATAGCCAAGATCCAATGATGCACAGGGAAAGCTTCACTGAAGAAAAAACGCGTAAAATAGGCCTTTTTTGCGCATTTCTCTGCACTGCGAGATAATTATGTATTATTGATTTATGGCTATTCCAGATTATTTGTAGTCCTTCTTATGCCGCTTAAAACAGTGTGTTGGCATGATGTGTACGTTCAGCTGTTTGGCAGCTTGCAGCCTTTCAAATTCATAGATTTTTGGCAATATTCGTTACCAGAAATATTTTACTGTGAACTGCAGTAGATCCCAAATTTTTAATTTTAAGTTCCAAATTATATATCAAACACTTCGCTAAGTTCAAAGTAACATTTAATAAGCTTTAAAACATGGATTTGAATACTTAACTTTGTTTAGAAGTTTTTCTAGTATGGCTTCTAAACCGATTAAAATCCGCTGGATTAGAACAGGTTCTAAGCCAAACTAAAAAATCACGTAAAGAATAGTAGTATAGACAATTTTCCATTAACAACTAAATAAAATGATTAAATCAATTCCAGTTTTGTTAGCCCAGGCCTTCGGTCTCTCAGACATAACAAAACTGGTTTAATCTTATAATCTTTTATTACATCATCCTCCGAAAGCTATCCTAATATATAAAGTAGTAAGCTCTTTTTTGTCTGTAGCGAAGGATCTCGATAACCGCTGAACCGATATGTTCCTCATTGACAGTGAAGCTACTTATAGGTCTTGGGATTTTTTTAGGCTATATTATTTTTATAAAAAGTCAGGGTAGGTATGGATTTAGGCTATTTTTCTGCCCTTCCATATTTCTTCGATATAGAGCACCTAGATACTAGGGGCGCAGCCGCTAGTCTATAATAAGATGCGATAGATAACTATTCTCATATTCCACAAAAAGAAATATTATTAAAATTACCAAGTATTATTTATTCAATAAATTGATTTTAATTTCTTTTCTTATTTCAGTTTTGGTATTTTTGATATGTCACAGTTTAAAATTCTTCATCAATTTTGTTGAACTTTGGGCGGTTATACAAAGTAAGTTTTATTTTTTAGTGGTGCAGCTACTTTTTAAATAGGTTATGTACTTACTTCCATACTTACTTATGTTCCTAAGAAAAGTAACTTAGCCTAGAAGGTTTCGTTGATAATTTAGGTACTTGTATATTTACATTTTATTTGCTTACATTGCTACACTACTTATATTTCTCACAAATCCTGTAGCAGTAGCTATGTGAAGAACATATATGTAGGGCTCGGCAGCTGTGCGTTAGCCGCGACTAAGCCTAAAATTTAAACTTGCATTGGATCTTCTAAAATTCTTTTAAAAAGATGGATTGCTATGTTTGGGTCAGGTTTAGATTTCCATCTGTTTTTGATTGTAAATGATTTATTTAACTTAGGCTTACAGGTGGAGGATGCATGGCTGTAGAATCCTCCATTTTTTTCTAAAAACATGATTTTAAAACTTGTGCTAAGATGGAACAAAATATTGATTTAAAAGTAACAATAAACTGTAATAAAATGATGATATGTACATAACTACAAAGTTGCGCTAATTAATATGTGATGGGAGAAAGTCGTAAAAAAAAATCAGCATGTGACGTCATAAAAATGAGGGATTATCCATCTATTTTTTAGAAGTTATCTTTCCCACTCCTCCTCTCCTCATCCCTCATTTTTATGATGTCAGAATGTTTTGTTGAGCGACCCTAAATATTATATTTAATAATAAATTTTAATGTTTAGATTTAAGTCCACAGTCGGTATGGGGTCCAAGAATGAGCATAGTTGTTAGGAAATTTAATATTATAAGCTTAAATTTTAGCACATAAGCCTTGCACACTTTAAAAGTGGGTAAGATCCACCCACCCGCCTAAATTTTAGTTTTCAAAAATTGAAGGGAGGGGGAATTTCTTTTTGGAAGATAAGAATAGCATCTCCTAAATTAATAAAAACATTACCGAGAACCATTTGACCTCAAAATGAAAAAAAAAACCATACAAGTCTTGTCATTGGCGAGATTATTAAGTAGCACTTAATCTTAAAAACTTCCTTTGATGATTAATAAGCGTTTAATAAACTCAATGTAAACAACGATGAAAACATCCATAATAGCGAAGATCTGAAATGGAAGGACAAACGAACATTAAGACTTAAGTAGAGAGTAAGAACTGAATAATAGGAATACTAACACATGAGACTAAACAAAATTGTAAGTAAATTTGTTGCAAACAACTTTAATACATGATACTTTTCAGGACGTACTTACATTTTTAGGACTTGATTATAGAGATGTTTCGTTAACAAAACTGTACCTTGATGTAATAGGAATCACAAACAGCAAAAATCAGATGAATCGGATAATTCTAAGATACAAAAAATCAGTATGTTTAAAATGGATGTACGGACATTCAGGTAATGATTATAGAGTTGCTATACTTTCTAAATCGTACCTAACTACTAAAGGAATCAACACGCAAAGTTTGAAATCGATAAGACAATTCTGACATGTCTAAATTAACGAAAATAACTATATGTTACGTACGGACATACCATAATTGTAGAAAAGCTTCGCTTTTAAAAAGTATGTAAGTAAATAATACAACAGGTAAAAGGATCTGACTGACAAAATCGATTAAGCTACAATAGTTTTTATGAGATGAAACAATATAAAATTTATGTGTACTTCTTGTATATTATGATTTTTAGCCAGTCATATTTGAAATGTATTTCAAAATGCATGAATTGGTTAATAATTTATGCGGTCCAAGTGGTTCCTTTAGTCGTTCTAACTCAAGGAATCACAGTCGAATGCGTCGAATGTAATTGTATAATTGATTTTCTCGATTACTATTAGAAATAGTTGTAAAAAAATGTTTATGTGCAGACCATTAATGAGTAGCTACTCTATTCTTGACTTGGAAATTGGAAATTCTAGAAAAATGAGAATCTTCTCTATAACGCAATCTGTTCGTTTGGTTGTTCCGCTGTTCTTACATGAATATTAGGCCAGACCTATATGGGTTTCTAATAGTAATTTATAATTTTTGCCATAATGCCGATATAATTAACAGGCTAGTATCTAGTTCTTAATTGGTATAATAGCATGTTGATATTGAAGCTAGCAGCTGCGCTCCTAGCATCTAGGGGCTTTATATTCATTTTAAAAAGCTTTACTGTAAAGGAGGACCATATCGGTTCAGTGGTAGGCGAGATCCTTCTCTACAGACAAAAAAGCTTACTTGGATGATAGTATACAATAACAATATACAGATTTAGGAACATAAAAAGAAATACATAGATCGTAATGTGATAGTAATATATTTAAAAACGTAAGAATCCAGTACTGGCTGTTGAATGCCAAAATTTCTTAGTCTGACTTTAAATTGAAAATTATGACGTTTGTAAGCCAGGGGGCGTGCTTAACACACTCGCAAACAAAACTATGGTGGTGTTAACATTTAATTTACAAAAAATTGAAAGAGGGTTATGTCCCCTCCTCCCCCCCCCCCCCTCTCCTACATCATTTCATAACACATTTATTCTTAATGGTCGAATGTTAAAAAGGTAAAAAAATTAGTAATTAGTAAGATTATTAGTCTGAATATTTTTTTGTTTTTTTATTTTAATAGTTTTTCTCGTATTTATTCGAATCCGGTGGATAGGAACTGGTTCTCATCCATACGAAAAAACTATGTCTATCATCGTATTATAAACCGCTTTCTACGAATATAGAAATGTACAATCATAAGATTAAAACCAGTTTTTTTAACCCGTGTCTTCGGCACCTCGGGACTAAAAAACTAATAAAATAATTGCACATTCTATATCCGCGGAAAGCGGTTTATAATACGATGAAAGAAATAACTATTCTTGTATCTTTTCTTACTTAACTTAGCCTAACCTAAAAAAATCACTAAAAAACGTTATTTGTCTCTCAGAAATCGCTAGATGTATATTGGAAAAATTGACAATTCGTTTTAATTATGTTATAATATTTAAATAAAACAATAGTGTGTCCCATGCCCTCATAACAATCAATTGTTCAGTCAACTTTATAATCTACTGCTGTAAGGATAGAAGGTATGTACAACTTATCATATTGTAGTAAAGCTATTCTACAAAATGGATGTATTATTACTTGGATCTTAAAACAGAATTTCATGTTATCCAATAAAGTGAAAATCGCAGTAGGATAAAATAACGATACCGTTCATCCATCCCTTATACCCTATCCCCTTCCCTCCTACTGAATGAACGAACTAACCAAAAAGTAATTTTCATGTTAACAACGCCATTTTATACCCTATCAAAATATCCATGTATATACTTCATCCATTCTCTAAGAATATTAAAAGGCTGTAAACCTTATAAGCACATTTGCATACATATGCAGAAAATATGTGTTTTTTGCAGCTCAACCCGGGATAGCATAAGATTGAATTTCAAAAATCTTCGAAATTTTTCTCAAACTTGTTATAGACATACAATAAAACGCTAGTTTTTTTTTACAAGAAAACACCAAAATACTGATTTTAAACAGCTTATTAAGGGATACTGAAATTTAAAACTATGTCATCCAATACGCTACCTGGTTCTTTATTATTAATCAATGCTCATTTCAGATTTCGCGACGTTATTTGGACAACCCTGATATCTGCGTTCAAATCTGCGCGCGAATATTCTGTCAGCATTTTGTAAGTATAATTATTTATTCTTCTTTAATAGTTTAATAAATGTAGAATATAACAAGGATGACAACATCCATAAAAGCGAAGCACTGAAACGGTAGGACAAACGGACATTAACACTTGTATAGTATCTGAACTGAAAAATCGGAACATAAATGTATAAATGTCGAATCAAAATTGTAGGTAAATTTGTTGAAAAACAGCTTAAAAACAGGATAATGTTTATGGACATACTTACATTTTTGGACTTGATTATAGAGTTGCTTCGCTAATAATATTGTTCTTTGTTGTCCCAGGAATCAATATACCAAAAATCAGATCAAACGGATAATTAAAACACTTGAAAATTTGTTGTTAAAAAAGTAGAAAAATCAACATGTTTGAAATGGACGTACGGACATTCTGGTAATGATTATAGAGTTGCTACGCTTTCTAAATCGTACCCAACTACAACAGGAATCATCATGCAAAGTTTGAAATCGATAGGACAATTCTAACATGCCTAAAATAACGAATAAAAGCTATCTATCTCGGACGGACGGACGGACGTACGGACGGACGGACGGACGGACGGACGGACCGACCCTAATTATAGAAAAGCTTCGCTTTTAATTATTGGTATTAAAAACCTCTTTTCTGTCCCCTCCCTCGCTGGAATACTTATTAACTCAGACATGGATTAGCCTTTTGCTTATGCAATATCATAAAGATAATGGATTGAAAAACCATTTTAATTTCATTCTTTATTTCAAATAAGGGTGGGGGCTAGCGCCACATAAATTACTAATTATTTAGTGAATATTCAAATATTTAGACATCGAAGAACTTCACAAGAGGATCCCGCAACCCATTGTGTTATTAGGGAGCAAGAAAAACAGGTAACTTTTTAAAACAGTTTTTAAACACAGAATGTATTTTATTCAGCCACAGAAACGTTGCTTCAGCAGCTCTGGCTGCCAAACACTAGAAAGCAGCTAATACTAACAACGAAAATAATTCGAAAAAAACTTCATGAAACATATACGTGATTTTTAGCTGTCGTTGAAGTGCAACACATAGTATAATCGACGATCTTTGTATATGCCCCCCAAATAATTTGTTAGACTTATTTCGCTTTTTGGCTACACCTTATTCCTGACTAGAAAGGCAAATAAAATATATATAAAAAAAGGATGATACCTAAACAAAAAATACTCTACATTGACATCTATATAACATTTTTTATTTACAAATTTGATCCATTATTTAAAAATTAAACAATTAACACGTACACTTTTATTTAACCTTGGCATTAAAATGTCTTATTTTAATTTGTCTAATTTGTCTTAAACCTTAGTTGTATACATTACATTAATAAATAAACCCTTTTACTAATAATATTTGTAACACTCGAAGAAAATCCGTATATACTGTAATAAATCGAACCCAAAATTTGCCTGTCATCGTTTATTGTTTCAAAGTGTTTGAATATCCAATAAGACTTTTACCATATAGACAATTTTATTCTGAAGAAAAGTAAAAATAATAAAAAGAAAAGTTCTATTTATTTTGTCTTTATTATATTAAATTTTTGTATGCACCAGTTAAATTGATATTATCTTAAAATTTACAAAAAGAAATATTTTATCTTAAGAAAAAAAAATTAGGGTCTTTGGTTTTACCATACCTAATTTTGAATAGTTTCTATTGCAAAATCATCCAGAGTAAGGGAAGCGCCCAAGCTCACAAAATGGCACAACTGTTCTTTTCCTTAATAAAATTTAAATGAAAAACATAGACCTCCAAGGGTGGGAGTAAAGGAGTGTTTATCCCTTCCACCTTAAAACCCCTCATTTTACCCCCTTCAATTTTTTTTAATAATACATTAGAATATCCCCCTCAATCCTTAGTAAATCCTCACTTTATCCCCATCAAAATAAAAAGCTTGGACGTCCTTGATCATTGGCATCGGGCATGAAAGGCGGGACTTTCAAGTCCAAAAATAAAGACAGTACAACACTATGTTTTTCTTTTCTTTTATCTTTTAGCAAAATCTTTCTTTTCCCTAATGAAACACTATATTAGTCCCATCAATTCCTATAATTTTTTATGAGCGTAGCAAATATACAAGATAAGAGTATATAGGCCTGGCTGTAAGTCTGGACTTTACAGAGAGGGATGGGACATTAGGTTGTTTATTACACAAGTCCCTAAAGTTTTATTATAACGTTTTTTTATTTGTTAGCTTAACAACTTTGATGAACTTTATTAAATTTGATTGGTTGATTCATTAAGTTGAGAGACTTAACGTTTCAACCACTAATTGCTTTCTACACAAGGGGTAATTTTGTATATCATGATTTGGGATGTACTCCAATTTATCGCCAATTGTCTTATCCCTTTATATCTATGGGTAGTTTGTGATGGCAGTTAACAAAAAGGAACTTACTATTTCTTAGATGTATCATTGGCAGTCTAACTGTTTATTGACTGCTTTTCAGTAGCCATAAAAAGCCCTTTCAAAACTTTTTTATTGTTCCTTTTCCTCAAAATAGTTTGAGATGTTAATATTGCTTTTCTACTTATGAAAACAAGATTCTTCAAATATCTTAATTAAAAATAAAAATTGTAAGTAAGCAGCGTATAGCGCCTAATACAAAATGTCGCCATACAATAAAATTAACCAAGGATAGGCAATATAAATGTATACTTACCTATCATTGGTCCTTGTATTCTATGACGTCATTTTTTATTTGGCACTAAAAGCCGCTTCAATTGTAAGGTTTGGGTGGTCTTTTTCGACCCGCTTATCGAATAAGGTGTTTCTAGCCATCTTTTCTTTTAGTTGAAAGGATTTTTATTTACTTTTATGTCTTTACCATCCATATATTTGTGTGTCAACTTTTTAATAAAAAAGATATTTTTGTAAAGAAATACAATTATATAATTTGTTATCATAAAAATATGCTATAAAAAATGAGTATTTTTACATTTCGCTTTTTATAGAGCGCCATACTCAGTTATCTAAAGGGATAAGATAATGGCGGATAAATCTACATTCACAATGTTGATACACAAAATTATCCCTACTCTATAGATTACAATTAGTAGTTGAAACTTTTAGGTACTCAATGACCCAACCAATCAAAATTCAACAATAGTCCCTAAAGTTGTTGAGCCAACGAATAAGAAAACATTATCATAAAACTTTGGGGGCTTGTGTAATAAACATCCCTCTCCCCAGTCACAATGATACACAAAAATACCCCTTCTGTAGATTAGTGGTTGAAAAGTTTAAACACTCAAGTTAATGAACCAATCAATCACAATTCAACAATAGTCCCTAACGTTGTTAAGCCAAGGAATAAGAAAACATTATTATAAAACTTTGGGGACTTTGTGTATGGGCATTAAGGCTGGACTTTGTGTTTTTTGTTACTAAAGGTTATAGGAGCCTTAGAAGTCAAACCTTGACAAGCATAAAATCATCGCCAAAATATACTTTAAAATACATAGGGAGGGAATAGAAGAGTAAATTATACTGGAATTCAAAGTTTTATAAACATGTCTTATCTATGCTCCAATTGTAATTTACATATGGGGTAATTTGAAATTTGGGTTGTTGTACATCAATTTATTGTCCATCGTCCCTTAAAACACTTAAAATAACAAATCTATAGTATAGATGTATATATAAACAGCTTACTCACCTCCTTTTTCAACGACCTTCTTCGTCTGCTTCTAAATCATTTTCTGCTACTTGGCTGCGTTAATAAAAGCGACACCATTTTTAATGAACTAATGGAAAGGTTGCACAAGGTGGTTGCGATGGGGTGATACAATTGTGATATAGACAGACTTACATAAGTTAATGATAGAGTAGACTTAACCCATTAGTGCCGAGCGCCACTTTTATGGGCCGATCGAGCTGTAAGTTTCAGGGAAGCTTTATAATGGTCAAAACGGAATTCGTATTTTTTTGTTTTGCTCTAGTGGCGTGCACAGGAAAGTTGCAAAAAAACCCGGTTCGGCTTGGCCATAAATACCAACCAGGCATTAACACCCGTTTTTGGTGCTTTCCCCCAGTTTTAAAACCCGGTTGACCTGTATAAACCCGGTTATTTTGACCAAAAATCGAAAAATGTAATTTTTGAACGCCAAAAGTGAGATGAACACTTTTTAGAACTTTGATACGATCCGTAATTGAAAACTACACAACCTCATGTAATCTAAAGAGCTACAAGTATAATACGAAGCGATTTATTTCAAATTTAGTGTTTCGGCTATAGGTGCCGCCGTTTTCGGGTAAAAAAACCCGTTGCTCGAAGTTTTAAAAGACACACACTACAAAAAAAGAACATATAAAATTTGGGTGTTACATATCAGAAAACGAGCATAAAACTATTGGGTGACACCTATAGAGATTACTAGGGTTATTAGGGTGGCTCAAACCCTTACTAATGATGTAAACTGTTATTTTTATTGGTTGAAAAGTTAAAACCGGGTAATAAAAACCGAAACCGAGCCGGGTTTTAAAATTTTCGGGTATTTATGGCCAAGCCGAACCGGGTCATAATAGGGCGTAAAAAAAAGGTTAAAAAATCATATAAAAAATTATAATTTGAATAAAACGAATTCACAAATAGATGTACTTGTCAATAAACATTAGATTTCACAAAAAAAATCAGCGACTTTACTATAAAAACAAAAAAGTTAGAAGGGTATTTTGAATTTTCATGATTTTCAAATTTTGTTGAGCTATACCAGCAAACGGAAGTAAGCTAAACTGCCTGCTCCAGGGGGAAATGAAAGTCAGGGTAGTAGAGGGGGGATTCATTCTGAGAATGATGCAATTATGAAGCCGGAAACCGGTTTTTTTTCCATTTTTCGGAACCGGGTTTTGATGCCCGGTTCGGCACTAATGGGTTAATGTTCAATTCAAAATGCAAACAGATTTTTAAGTATTTATTATATTGGATTAAATGCAGTTTTTGAGTAAATAAGATTATATATTGATACTATATTTAGAAATGATTAAATATGTTAATAAGTCAAAACTACTGATTATTCAAAGCTGGATAGTTCTGAAGTAGCAGGATGTCTGTCTGTATATCAGGACACCAAACAACAGGATGACTGTCTGTTTAATTAATACAATGTATTAATTAACTATGCACTTTGAAGGGGTAGAATATCTGCCTATGCAAACTATCTAAAGTAGTAGGATGTCTGTAAATAGCTGTATTGGTCTTAATAAAGACTCGAACCCAAACCAGATAATGTTCTGTGTTAGGACTCTCAATATCAACTGACTTAAATATATTTTCTCTTTATTCTTTCTGAGAGCAATTAAAGAGTAATTAAGAGTAACAACTAACATATGTCTGCAAACTTAAATATATGACATCACAACATAAATATATGACATTTACCCCCTTCTGAAACCATCCAGCTAAGCATGGTTTCACCATCCATCAGGCTGATCCAATAAACTGGGATCAATGTCTTCACTGGGTGAACCTACATCGAAATTAACCCCGGCCTCAAGTCCTTCCTCTCCTTCACCCACTGGAGGAGGAGTGTTCAGCGCCCCTCCACCAACCTCAGCCAAGACACCCACTGTTGCCGCCATGACAGCATTACTCGCTGCAGCAGTTACGGGCCCTCCTACAGCAACCATCACAGCATCATTTACCGCTGAGGCGGTATCATTCGCAACAGCCACCTCTGCAGCAACCGCTGGCCCATCTGCCGGCATTGCCACCTCCATATCAACACCACCAGTGACCTGAACACCTCCCGAAACCATCATCACCCCGTTGTTAGCCTCAGCACCGCCAGAAGTTTCAGCCTGTTGCAACTGCCAATATGCCGCCGCCGGTAAGTCATTGTTTATTCTGCGCCGGATCTCGCTAAGCTCACTAAAAATATTAGACAGGTGCCTTTGCACTTCAGCCTCTTTTTGCGCCATCTCAGAAATAGCCTCTTGAACCTTAGTTCCCTGTCCTGCCAAAACACTTTCCACCTGTTGGCCCACCTGCTGTCCCAACTTGGTTGAACTACTTTCCCAATTATCAGTCATTGCTGTCTGTACACTCTGTACCACATAAGAAGCCTTTTGCTGTGCAGTAGTAGCCACCATTTGCTGCATCTCCGTATCGACCTTCCTTATACAGTCCATTAGATCCCTCTTATGCGAGGCCAACATATCTTTAATCCGATTATGACTGTCCGTCTGCCAAAGTTTCTGTGCAGTGTTCAAACTTTTGACTGATTCTCTTACAGCTTCACGAATTTTTTCCTCAATCATAGGCTTTAGAGTCACAGCGACAGAATTACTGATTCTACCTATATCCTCATCACTGAGCGGCGCCAAGCCACGTCTGTCATTCTTGCGTTCAGCCTTATTTCTCTCAACCTCAGCACGTAAATCTGGTAACTCCCTCTTTTGTTTAGGCCCAAGAGAATCTGCCCCAGCAGGCCGCTTGACCACGCCCCTTCTGGAAGTACCTTCCCCAGCATCATTATAAGCCTTGCTGGCTCCCCTTCTGGAAGTACCTTCCCCAGCATCATCATAAGCCTTGCTGGCTCCCTTAGTCCTGACCAACCCAGCAGCCTGATTTGGCACAAACTTACCAAACCTGCGCCGTCCCTCACCAGAACCAGTATCTGCCACCTTTTCAGGCTTGTCCGTTGGAGGCTCAATCCAACTGTCTAGCTCTGAACCACTCTGTTCACTAGGCAGACGATCCCTGGAATCAAGCTCAACCTCAAGGCTCACGTTGCCAACATCGTCTTCATCATCATACCCAGGCTCATACCTGGGCGATTCTACATCATACTGCCTCCTATCATCTCTTCTATACACAACATGCCGCCGATTAGCTCTACTAGCATCCAACATCTCAACAGACGGTTCACGCTCCTCCCGCCGACCAGACGGCCGCTGATACCGCCTTTCGTTTCCATCTCCATTTCCTGATAATAATCAATAATTAAATATTAACATTTTAATATTTTAATATTTCAACATTTTTCATATATAAGACGACATTCAAAACGAAATACTTTACACAAATTATATTTATCAGGGATGCCAAATTTTAATTACTGTTTTCCCGATAACGCGAAAATTTAACGCAGTTACACAGTCTGCCTAAACAACCAACACACAGCAATCCAACAACCACCCCCGCAGCACCCATCACAGCCATAACAAAATGCTGCCAACTATTAGTCAACCAATCAATCGAGGTATTATACAAATGTACAAACCAATCTTCTGTAACCTCTACAACAAAAGCATTTGAATTAGCAGCCAATTCCGAAAGTTTAGCCTCTTCCACAGACTCCAACACCTGTCCTTTCTCTCCCTTATCCAACAGATCCTCAAAATTCAATGGTACCTTCAACCAACTATCCTCCAGCCGTTTAGTCTGAACCAGCTGCATTCCTGCCCCCTTGTTGCCTAAATATAATCCATGTTTAACTCTCACAAATACTGGATTTTTCCTACACTCGACAACCATCAACAAGGAAACATTTTTAACTAATCTTGTGAACGGTTCTACAGCAACAATTCTATCATCCATGAACAAAGAAAAATGACCAAGATAACACGGCAAATTTGCTCCTAAAGTCACATTCAACCATCTTTTTTTACATACAGACACAAGTTCCATCTCCCCTAGATGTTGTACCAACAAATTTCCGACTTGTTTGATGTTGGAATGAAACAAATTATTCTCCCAACACCCCTGTTCTGCCTGCAAAATCCTTTCCACCTGATGATATGAAGACGTTAGCTGTAATAATAAAGCACCATCCTCCTCCTTTTTTCGCATCCAAGGAAAAAAATTCTTTTTAGCAGTTGTAATCCACAAAAATACATCAGGAACGTTAGTATGAAAATAATGCAAATCAGTCAGAAAGTCAGAAAACTCCACTTTTTTCCCCAGTTTCAATCCCAACGAAAACTGTGGAGATATCGCCAACCAACTTTGGCCACCCTGATTATTAGCATCATCCGCCATATTAGAAAATGTAAACAAAGTTAAATTTACAATTTCAACAGTCCGAAAATAACTAAAATGACGTCTATCTTCCTGTGATTTATTGTGAACTATCACTCGATCAAGCCCAAGCCGCAGATCAGACTCCAGACAATGTGCACCAATGAACTGATCCTCAAGAAAACAACTGTTATCAGGTAACATTGAAATTTGTATATTTTTCAAATAACTTGTAATCTGAACTTCTTGAAAAGTATTAGGCACAAAGGTATTATTTAAATAAATACCATCCCCTCTGCACTGAGGGTCAATCCCATACGTCATCATATCATCATACAGAATGGTACCATTTATGAAATAAGTCATTGACCGGTCATAAAACGCTACAGGCAACCGTCGTCCATCTATGTCTAACACCCTCTGTTCCTCCATCCTTTTACAATCTTCACTAGAAATTAACTCATCACTACTAACAACAGCTGGTGCCCCTAAATGTAAGTGGCTATATTTGCCACAATACCAGGTGTGAACCGTTCTGTCGACGTGACATTGTACCGCAGGCAAAAATCTCACTCCCACTTTTTTTAACAGATGACCGCTGATTGTTCCATTAAACTCATGCTGACCAAATACTGTACATTCTGAAGCCCTCAACTCAGGACCGTCACCAACACACTCCTTTACTAGCACAGGTATCACATCAGCCCCACAGGGTATCAAACACAATCCCCAAATTAAAAAATATTTACCTGATTTGAATTTATTATTATGACCAGACATTATTAGCTGATAACTGTTCACCAATTCACCCGCAAATATCAACTGATTTAGCCTTTCATTGCAGGACAACTTTCCACCTACTAGCTTTGTCAGCACATATTTGTTATTTAAATAATCAAATAACAATTCATGAACTCTTATTATAATATACTTTTTAAATATTTATATGTATTTATATAATATTTTTTTTTCAAAAATAATTATTATCAGCTCTCCTTTCCCTACTTTCTCAGTCCTCGAGTTCCTATCTGAACATGTACCACAGGACCCCCTACCTGAGATCTTAACCTCCTCCCAGTGTCCCATAAATATTTCGCCACCCGTGATCCACTTTTCTTAATTGTAACTAATCTTTCAGGTGAAGATTGCGGCGGCGCCGTAGTCAAAAACGACTGTTCCGATGGAAGCTCAACCTCGTCAAAATTACCCTCAACTACAGGAGCAGGCACCACAGATTCATCTGTCACTCCCACCTCTACTCCTTCCCCTACAGGTATAATTTCTCTATTAACGTTCCACTCATTTCCATCCCCTGAAACTCTGTCATTATCAACCTCAACCTCACTCTCCTTCTCCTGAATCTCGTCACTCTGTCTTTCTTCTGCTAATTCAAAACCATCATTTTCAGATGACAAATACACAACATCTTCACTCTCTCTCTCCTCTACAGTTTCTCTCTCTACAGGCATATTGTCAACCTCCAAAAATATCTCATCGGACGGACAAATTTCAGGTAAAGGAAAAACGTTAAAATTAACCTCCTCCCCTAAAACTTCCGTTCGAGCATGAATTTTTCGAATTTTATCCCTAGCCACAACCTGATTTTTCTTGATGGAATTATTCCCAAAAGGTGCCAACTCATACAATGCATCCGAAAATTTCTTAACTAAAGGCCCTCCATAGAAAGACTGTAATTTCTTGGACACGTCAGTCTTCACAATATTAAAGAAAGCATAACAAACATCTGTCACTCTTAATGCTTCCCTCTGTACTCTGTGTTTATTTTGAACCTCTAAATATAACTTGGATTTTGTAGAAATTCTCTTAATTACATCCTCCATATTTTTCAGAAATTCCAAATACGACCGCGAGGATGAAGATTCAACAGACGGGACTGGTGATAGAAAATCGAGGGGAATACGTGGCTGCCGACCGAAAACTAGAAAAAATGGAGAATATCCAGTTCTAGTACTCTTGGAGCAGTTAATCACCAACGTAGCCAAAGGTAATTTTTTAGCCCAGTCCTTTGTTCCATGATTTTCATCTACTTTCAAAGCAGCATACAAACTTTGATTTTGCCTCTCTACAGGATTCGAATTTGGATTCCTGGGGGGAATTAGGACAGTATCCACCCCCAATCCTTTCATCACACCTTTAAACACACTGCTTGTAAAATTTGTACCTCTATCCGATCTCAAAGCCCTAAATAAACCATAGGTAGGTACAAAATTTTCCAATATAGCCTTTACAGTTGTTTCAGTTTTAGCATCAACCAACGGACATGTAAAAACATATCTAGAAAATAAACAAACCATGATTAAGACAAATTTAACCGTCTGTCCCTGATGATAACATGGAGTCCAAGGACCAACTAGATCCACTGACATATTAGCAAAAACTTCACTACTTTGAACAGAATGAGTTATAGGTGAAACATGTTTAGGATTACTTCCAGCCTTTTTCAAACATGTAATACAACTTCGTATTCTCAATTCCACAAACTTGTTCACGCCAGGCATAAAAAATCTCTCATTTATTTTACGTATTGTCTCCTGCACACCTCTATGTCCAGAACCATATCCACCATGAGCTGAATCAAATATATCATTGTATAAAGAAAGAGGCACTACAGGCCTCTCGACAAAACCCCCTTCGGCCAAAGGCTGTCTGAAAATTACAACCCCCTCTAGCACATACATATGGCCAATAAGATTGTACAATAGTTCTTTTCTGCCCGATAACTCCGCCCTCTCATAAGACGACAACTGTCTCCTTTCCAATATCCATAACCTTATTTCATTTTCATTTAAATACTGAGAACTATAATCTACATCCACGATAAAAAGATTAGGATTATCCCATTGAGGATAGCCTTTACACATCTCAGTCTTGAACATTTCCATAAATTCAGTCCATACTCTGTTCAATTCCTCTGTCCACTTTATTATAGTGTCATTCCTGTGACTATCCAACATGCACGACCTCTTGGCATAATCAGCAAAATATCCTCTGTAATAATTAGTAAATCCCAAAAATTTCTGCAACTCCTTCCCTGTTCTAGGCTTGCCCCAATCCTTAATCCGTTCCAAATATGCAGGATTCATTTTCAATCCATCGGCACTAATAATATGCCCCAAATAATGGCATTCTCTAGTCAATAAATCACACTTATCTAAATTCAATTTCAGGTTGACCTGCCTAAGAACTTGAAACAGTGCCTGCAGATGCTCTACATGTTCCTCTGGACTTGATGAAAACACGATCAGATCGTCCAAGTAACTGATACAGAATCCATACATACCTGGCAGGATAGACAGCACCTTATCCATCAGAGCACAGAACAGGCTGGGTGCATTACACAACCCAAATGGCAACCTGTTAAACAAATACATCCTGTTTGCTGCACTAAAAGCTGTCAACGGTTTAGAGTCTTCATCCATAGTCATCGAATGGTAGGCAGCTGTCAAATCAAGAGTACTGAACACCTTGCCAGAACCCAGCTTCGTCAGATTATCAGAAATCAGTGGCAGCGGCCACGCCACCCGCTTAGTCACGTTGTTCAAATTGCGGAAATCGATGACAAACCTCAACTTAGCCTCTGCTCCAGGTGCAGCCTTCTTTTTCACAGCAAAAATAGGACTAGACCAATCCGAGAAACCCTCCTCAATAATGCCGGCATCCAGCCATTTGGTTAACTGCTCTTTCAACTTAGCATCGTACTCTGGATTCAATGGAATATTTCTGGCCTTCACAGGTTTAGCTCCAGGTAACAATTCTGTATTATATGTCATTAATCTACAATCACCAATATCTGAATCATTCATTGAAAAGATATCAAAATTTTCCAAACAAATTTTAATAATCCTAGGTTTCAATTCTGGATTTTCCTTAATCATCTGGTTTTCATCTAACTTCAATTTTTGAATAATAAACTGTACCCGTTCATGCATTTTTTGCCCCGACAACTTTTCTGGCTTATCCAATTCATTAATTGTTTTATTACAGGTGACATCTTGATTATCCATGATGAAACAATGCCCCATCTTCACATTTCTCAGCAAGGTAATAGGTTTTATTGACGCATTAACTACATTAACCACGCAGGACCCATCTTTCCGTGGCTGATACACCCCCTCAATAATCATAATCCCATTGCCACTTGTCATCTTAGAAGAATTAGGGGACACGTACCAAAGTCCATCATTCTTTAATCCAGTCACATGCACCACAGCGGTAGATCCTCCAGGATAAAAAATAGTTTTATCCAGCAACTTCACATTATACTTCGTTGAATATAACTCTCCAAACCCACCCCCCTCCTTTATCCCTGGCAAGGTAGGTTTAGATGGAATTTCAGAATTCATTCGTCCGGACAAAATAGGAATTTTCTGTATCTCCGCCACCACCTGTTTCTGTAAACAGGAATTAATAGGAACAGATTCCCCACAAAATTCAAACTTATCCTCATCCAAACAAATATTAATTTTATTCTTTTTCAGGAAATCAGATCCAAGATTTACCAACCTACTCGTCACCTCAGGTACATAAAATATCTCCGTAAACACAGCTTGAGTTCCAGCAAATCTAAATTTCAACTCAACATATCCAATAATATTAACTTTCTTTAAATCTACTGAATACGCTGATAATTTAGCAGGACAAAACTCAATTCCATGTTTATCAAGAATTTCTCTAGATATCAAAGAATTAAAATTATTTCCTGTATCAATAATTCCTAACTCCTTCACCGGAATATCAGCCCCAGGCACAAAAAATTCTAAATCCGCACAAATAGGCATTTTCGTTATCTTCAAAAACTTCACAATCTCTTGAAAACACTAGTCATTATAATTAATTAATATATCCATATATTTTAGATATACATCATTCCACTACACAGCAGTCAGCCCCCCATCTGTCACCAGCCGCCAACATACTGTTCGATTTATGAAATCCTGTACATCTCCCAGACTACCAGCATCACACAGCTACACTCCAAGCCTATTCTTATACAAGTAAGTACCTCTCGAAGTATTAACATTTACTTCAACCTTGCATAGGTACCTATCAAAATATAATATATAGTAGATATATATATATATAATGTTTTCATTAACACGATCACACCTTGACTGAAGAATAAGCAAGACAGTAATACTTTATAAAGTTGAGAGCAATAATGTGAATACAAAACAGCAAAATTAACTATTTACAGTACTATAGCCTATATAATGAATACGAATAAAAGAACGATCTATAAATTTCATCCCAAAATGAAATTTATATATCGAATCAATCGTATCCATTACATAGGATATTGCTGAAAATTGTTTCTGGCTATGTCAGCAATCATAGCCTCATACTGTTTCTCATCTCTGCTCTTTTCAGAATCCACAACAGGCCCCACCTGATTGACTGTCTTCTTCAGAAACTGCTCAGGTATTACCCTATTATTAGGCACTCCAGGACCCTCTTTCTTTTCGCTACCGGCTGAGAAAAACTTAGCTTTGGTCTTTCCTATGCGAGAATCAGGAGCTGGCGGCTTGCCGTCTCTCTTCTGCCAGCAACTAGCCACTACATGACCTTTTTTCCCACAATACCAACAAATCATAGTTTTAGCCTTCGAATTCAGAGCCCCAATCACGTTCTCAACCTGATCCCAAGGAATATCATCATCCCCTTCAATCCACGCATTATTATCGCCAATCTCAGTCCTGCCCTCCATATCAGATACATGCACTTCACTGATTACAGGCTTAGCTTTTACCTCCCTAGAATCCTCTAGCCTCAACCCTTCCATAGCCTGAGAATAACAGGACGTTACATTTTCAGGTGAAACGTGTCCAGAACGAGCCCAGCTTATATAATGCTGACCTCTGCGAATCAAATAAGTCAAGAAAGCACTGTAATCTTCCAGGTAATGCATAGATTCAATGAAATTAGCCATATCTCTAGCTAAATCAGAAAACAGCAAATTCTTAGCCACATTATTGTAAAAATCACGCCAAGATTGTCTAGAAATTTGACCAGGATGCATAAGCCTAAACAGCCGCAACTTAGCATTGAAAAACACATCCACATTCTGACCACTCTTTTGTTTCAGGGCGTAAAAGAATTTGGTAGCCGACTCTGTATCAGCAAAGGGTATCACCAACCTTCTTATCAACAGGTAATAACCTAAAGCACTTAGGGAAGCATTAGCCTCCGGCGTAATAAGCCTCCCCATCTTCTTCCCTTTGCACTCAAAAATCCTATTGTACAGGACGTCCTTGAAAAGCATAGGATCCTCCAACTTTGCGAACCTAGCAACCCTCCATAAGGATAAGAAATAATCCTCAAAATCTATGTTTCCATCCCAAAATGGAGCATCCCGCACAAAATCACTATCCCACTTGACTCCTCTTACAAGACAAAACTCCTTAAACTGCTCCTCTACAGTCTGTTGGCTTACACTACCGCCGGCCACCTTTTTATAGGCCTTAAGCACTTCAGCCCTTTCCTCAATTAAAGGAAATATATCCAACAATTGATTCTCATATTCGGTCAGACAACTCTCACGAACATTCATCCAATTTCCATTCCCAACAGGACCCAAAAACTCAATCTGCGAAAACTTCAAATGTCCAGGAGCACTTTTCACCCTTTTAGCCTCAAAATTTGTAGAATCCAATTTAGCCTCCACACTCAAGCGATTAATGAAAGATGTATTAAACGAATCATCTCCCGTCGCTTTGACTGCAGATACACTAGCCCCCATACTTGTCTCATACAAAAAACCGCTAATATCCCCATCCGCTGGCAATTGCGCCACCTTTTTCTTAATAGTAGCCAAATCAACATCATAACCTAACTTCTTATGCTCATCAGAGTTCTTAAACTCTTTCACCTTATTCTCCAGCCGTTTATTCGCCGCCGTTAACTTATCCACCTGACATTTGACAGTCGTATGCTCCTTCAACATTGCCCTAACATATTTTTTTATGCTTTCAGGCACAACGTCATTCTCCACCTCGCCCAACGCCAACTCCACATTCGCATTGGCACCTGCACCAGCATCCTCAGCCGCAGCATCCTCCTCCTCCCAATTTTCGGGAGTTCCATCATCATCCTGACTGTCAGTCTCCCGAGGACGTTTAGGCGGCCGTCCACGCTTGCCTTCATTTTTACCCCGCTCTCCTTTTTCACCATCAGCCATATCCGAGCACGAGAACTAGATCCGCCGTGAAATTTAGATCAGAAGAGTTAAAGAATGAAATTCCACAGAAACCTGAAATATAAATCAAGTTAAAAATATAAAAGAATAAAACAAAACTGTGAAAAATCCGAGATAAAAAAATATCTCAAAAAGTGATTGACTCCAAATTAAACACCACTTCCCCCACCCTTAACTCAGCAGTAGGTCTAAATAACACGTAGCACAATAAGACTGCGCCAAATGTGATATAGACAGACTTACATAAGTTAATGATAGAGTAGACTTAATGTTCAATTCAAAATGCAAACAGATTTTTAAGTATTTATTATATTGGATTAAATGCAGTTTTTGAGTAAATAAGATTATATATTGATACTATATTTAGAAATGATTAAATATGTTAATAAGTCAAAACTACTGATTATTCAAAGCTGGATAGTTCTGAAGTAGCAGGATGTCTGTCTGTATATCAGGACACCAAACAACAGGATGACTGTCTGTTTAATTAATACAATGTATTAATTAACTATGCACTTTGAAGGGGTAGAATATCTGCCTATGCAAACTATCTAAAGTAGTAGGATGTCTGTAAATAGCTGTATTGGTCTTAATAAAGACTCGAACCCAAACCAGATAATGTTCTGTGTTAGGACTCTCAATATCAACTGACTTAAATATATTTTCTCTTTATTCTTTCTGAGAGCAATTAAAGAGTAATTAAGAGTAACAACTAACATATGTCTGCAAACTTAAATATATGACATCACAACATAAATATATGACACAATTGTTTAACCCTTTCTCCCTCTAGTTTTTTTTTCTCTAATCTTAGAATACTCGATAAAATTTTTAATAAGCTTTTTTATTTCAGTTGCACTGGTTAGCCAGCCGCGCCTATACAATCATGATTTTTACTACAAACGCTGAGGTTACCATAGACGCCCAATCATCAACGGAAATTTTATAATTGTCATATTTTATGGATGTTGACGTTCTTGTCCGTACATAAGTAGCGCAGTAATAACAAATTAATAGGAAAGAAAATACTTTAGCAGTTATTTTCTAGAAATTACTTGACATTTTGGAACTTAAATCATCAAAAGTTACAGACAATTTAAATACACATAATGGCGTTCGGAAAAACCCTTATTACAGAGTGGCTGGGACTTTTATTTTTTTCAATTTTTTACTCAGGGCTCGGCAGCCGCGTCTCAACCGCTTGTAAGCTACAGGGAAATCAACCTCTTACACATTTAAAAATTAATCAGACCCAAATATGACAATCCCTCTTGTCAAAAAATATTTTTAAATCTCCAAAATTGTCTTGAATTTGAGGCTCAGTCGCGGCTGCCGAGTCCTGTTATTTCTACATATTGTAATTAGCTATGTAATCTCATTAAAATATTTATTATCAAATTGACCTAATTATATTTAAAAACACTCATAAGAAGCAGGCTTCTTTTTTACGTTGTTAAAATTATAAAAAAAAAATATTATTAAGAATAAGATAGTCTTTAAATATTGTAAAATATGTTGTAATTTTATCATTATGTTATGTAGGATATATGTAATATAGTTCTTATGTATTTATGTTAAACAAAAACCAAGCATAAAGGTTAAAAATGTCAATTAAGAAAGGAAGAACGTCCAATTTTTTTTTTTTTTTTTTTTGAGGGGTAAAATGAGAGGTTTTAAAGGTTTGATTGGGTAATCTTGTAAAGAACGTGTTCTAACTTTTGTGCTTTTTTACCCATTCGTGACGGGCTCCCAAAGTAAGGTGTCAAATTAAATATCTTACTATTTTTGTCCAGAATGGCAATTTTCATCTTTATTTGTTGCGTTTTAGTACCTTAAAACCAACTTAACTTTTTAAAATAAACTTAAATTACTTCAAAAATAAGAGGCCTACAAAAAAAACCGATTGCATATCTAAATTCTATGGATCATTTTACATCTTCTACTTTCTAAAAACACGGACTATCTATCTTTTAAAAATCACAAAAGTTAGGACACGTTCTTTTAATAGTTTTAAGGGGGGTAGAAGGAGTAAACACCCCTTCATCCCAATCCTTGAACGTCTATTACTGGACTAAATCATACTTGTTTATTTAGCATTTTTAATCTTTATCAGTATTAAAAAAATCCGTCAATCTATATCCGTCCTCTTTAATCTATTACATAAAGTAGTAAGCTTTTTTGTCTGTAGCGGAGGATCTCGCTAACCGCTGAACCGATATGGTTCTCCTTTACAGAGAAGTTTCTCATAAGTCTTAAGAACGATTTAGGCTATTATATTATAAACTAGCGGCTTCGCCTCTAGCCTCTAGGGGCTTTGCCCCAAGAGATGATAAAAAAAGTGTAAGGTAAAATTCGTAAAAAAAAAAATAAGAAGGACCTAGGAAATCTTCTACAAAAGAAATCTTCCACAAAGGAAATCTTCTTCAAAGGAAATCTTCTACAAAGGACCAAGGATATATCCTACAAAAAAAGGACCAAGGATATCTCCTAAGGATACCTAAAAAAAATGTGGGGGGGGGGATTTTTTTGTTTTTTGGGGAATTGGGGGTGTCCCACCCACCAAGAAAATAGCTTAAAACCACCACAGGAACAGTAGGTATATACCCTGAAGAGTAAAATCCAATTGGTTCAGTGGTTACCGAGATCTTAAGGGACAGACAGACGGACAGACTGACAGACGGACAGACATCAAGCTACTTTATATTATAGATAAGTCTGATTATGGTCTTAGGCTATTTTTCAACCTTTCCCTTTGATTATATAGCCCCTAGATGCCAGGGGCGCAGCTGCTCGATTATTATAATTGACATATATCATTAATAATTAGTTAAGGGTAGTCGCTGTACATACTTATATAACATTCAAATAACAAGCAATATTTATATTTTTCTTAAATTTCAATGTAAAAATAACTTTGTTGTTTTATGTACCCTTAAAATGTTTGTCTGTAAAAAAACAAAAAAAAATGAAAAATTTCTTTTTAAAAGAACATACTTTGTTGATCAAGGAACAGTACTAAAAAAAAGTTGAACTTTAACCCTGCGGGGAAAAAGCATTTAGGAGGTGTCTCTCGATGGGGAAGATTTTTTTTTCTATTTTAAGAAAACATAATTTTGCCTGTAAATAAAATAATTGCATTTTATTAGTAATCCAAAAAAGAAAAAAATGTTAATTTGAATTGATGGATTAAAATATATATTTATATACATTTATTACTGTTAAAAATGTTTTGACATACTTTTATAAGAAAAAAATTTATATAAAAACATATCAGTGATATTTACATTTATTTTTAGTGCATATTCTAGTATTGTTTTTGTAGGGCTCGGCAGCCATCCAAAAGATGCGCAAATGCTGTTGATTAAAACTAGTTTTATGTAAAAAAAAACTTACTGGGAACTTGATTAGAAACCCAAATAATTTGGTTAATAATGCATTAATTTTTTGGCAGTTTTTAAGTAGCCAACGCGCAGCTGCCGAGCCCTTGTTTTGTGTGTACCTTTAATTGTCAAAATTTATGTATTATTACATGTATTAAAACTAGATGTTTTTGTCAGATTTACCTATTTAGATATATACAATTTAATAAAGTTTGAATTAATATGATTTTTAAAAGCGAAGCTTCAATATAATTTGGGTCACTTTGTTCGTCAGAACATACGTCTGTAACGGTTAGCTTTTTTCGTTAATTTAGACATGTTAGAACTTTGTATGGTATGATTTTGAAAGCATAGTAACTCTATAATCGTTCCCAAACATTTAAAATCGTAAATTTAGCATAACTGACTAACAAACAATACATAGCATCAAATTATACAATAGTAATGTTTTCTTTGTCTGAAGCTTAAGATTTCGCTAAAAGCTTCACATAGGTCCTGGAATAGTTTAAGGCTATTTTAGGCATGATAAGGTGTTGGCCAATTTTCTTTTAACATCTTACACCTTTAATGTTAGATTAAGTAAAAAAAAAGAAGGTGTCCTAACTTTTGTGAAATTTTTTTTAAAAAGCTAGTCTGTGCTTTTAGGGATTAGTAGATGTAAAATGATCCATAGAATTACCCGACAGAATTCAAAAAGTAAGGTGTCAATATAAGGAGAGGGGACAAAACCGCGACAAACAAAACCGCGACAGGGACAAAACCGCGACATAACAAAACCGCGACAGGGACAAAACCGCGACAGTGACAAAACCGCGACATTGCAAAAAAATCTATAATAAAAAAATCTTAATTAAGGTCATGGTCGCAGAGCTCGGCCCCCTGGCCTGCCTAGCCGCGGGCGCTCGGCCCCCTTGCCTATAACCTAACCTAACCTAACCTATATGTTTGAATGTTTAATGTACATTAACTTATTTATAGTTTAGAATTTCGTGGATTTTACAAAAAGGGGTTGGTAGATTTTTTTCAAATTTTTTATATCTTTTTTACAATAATTAGGTTAGGTTAGGTTATGGGCAAGGGGGCCGAGCGCCCGCGGCTAGGCAGGCCAGGAGGCCGAGCGCTGCGGCCATGTATTTCTACAAAAAAATCCTACATAGTTATATTTCTGTTATTTTTTAACTGTCGCGGTTTTGTAACTGTCGCGGTTTTGTCACTGTCGCGGTTTTGTCCCTGTCGCGGTTTTGTTATGTCGCGGTTTTGTCCCTGTCGCGGTTTTGTCCCTGTCGCGGTTTTGTTTGTCGTGGTTTTGTCCCCACTCCCAATTTAAAGATCCTATATTTTTGGTTCATAATGGCAATTGGCTTCTTTCTTTGTTGCATTTTAGTACCTTAAAACCAATTTTTTTTAAAACTTCAATTACTTCAAAAATAAGAGGTCTACAAAAAAAAACAATTGTATATATAAATTCTAAGGATCATTTTACATCTACTAAACACAGAAAGCACCGACTAGCTTTATTAATAAATATCACAAAAGTTAGGACACCTTCTTTGTAAAAATCTAACGCATTTAATGTTAAATTTTATGGTAACTGGTAGCAGTATAGACACCAGTAAAAATACCAAAATTAATTTAGTTCCTTTTAAAGATTTTATTGGACAAGAATGTTAACGTTTACTTTAGCGAAGCCTAAAAATCATAGGAAAAAAAGAACGCTTTAAAGAAGCCTATATATCGAGTAGTTTATATAGACGCTATTTTTATTATTAATGGCTGCGCTCCTAGCCTCTATAGTGGGCTCTGTAATTGAAAGGGTACATGAGAGCTGTAAATGACCTAAAACCAACCCAATTGTCTCATTATGAAATGAATATAAAATGGCTTTAAACTGCATAAGGACCTATGTAAATCTTTTCTTAAATGGAGAACCTCATATATTCAGTGTTCAGGTCTTAAGCTACAGACACAAAAAAACCTAACTAATTTACATAAAAAAATTACATCAATTCTAAACATGTTTCAAAAGGATATAAGGCATTAAAGCATGAATTATAAATCTTAAACGATTTTCTCAATTTTACCTCATATTAAAGGCTTCATCAGGAAATGTTTGAAATTGGTAGTGCAATTTTTCCACCTAGTTTTAATGATAAAGTAAATATTTAAAACTATTCCTGCTACGCTACTAATGGATCTCATTGTCCTTTTTTTCTCTTCGTTGTAATGATTGGCTATATTTGGGTAGGATTATAGAAAGGCTTTGCGACTATTGACATGACTCCTTTTTTGAGAGAGGGTGGGCTAAGAAAGCCCAAACCTGCCTCTCCCCACAACCCAAAACAAGGATAAATTGAGCCCCCTGGAATAGGGTTAAGTATCTTGTATTTAAGCATTCAAAATTGTTTTGGTGGAGGTAAAAATCATTTTAAATGTGACCTAATATAAAAAAACAAGGGGCCTCCATCCATGGCGCGAAAGCCAAATTAATTTTATGGTTTAGGTGTACAAGACTGGTTAGTTTTTTATACGTGATACTGAATTAAAAGTATAATGATTTTAAGAACTTATTTGCAGGGGCGTCCGAGCTTTTTATTTTGGGGGGGTAAAATTTTGTTAAGGGAAGGGTAATTCGGTTTTGGGGGGGGGTAAAATGGCGCGCGAAGCGCGCCGCAAATTTTTTTTACCCCCCCCAAAATTTTTACCCCGGGGGTAAAATTTGCTTGGGGGGGGGGGGGGTAATTACCCCCCCTGAAATCTGTTGGCAGGGGTAAAATTTGTTTACCCCTCCCAAAATTTACCCCCGGGGTAAAATTTTTTTGGGGGGTAATTTAAGTTCTATCAAAAATTTAGTATTAAAAATGCGGCGCAAAAATTTTTTTTGTTAGAGATTTTCCATTTTGGGGGGGGTAAATACCCCCTCCTAAATGGTTGGGGGTGCCTACGGCACCCCCAAATTCGTTTGGGGGGGGTAATCGCCCCATTACCCCCCCCTTGGACGCCTATGCTTATTTGAATAAATTATAATGCTTTTAATAAAGACAAAAGGTACAAAACTTCTGTATTCTACAGGAGGGAGGGGACATTGGGATGTTAATTACACTGGTACCCAAAGTTTTATAGTCACTTTATCGTTGGATCAACTTTGGGTACTTTTACTTAATTATGATTGGTTAGTTAACAACTAGTAGTGTCCAATAATTTCAACCTACTGACCGTCATTGTTGTTTTCTTCAAACGACGGAAAATTTAATTTTGATATCTATAACTGAAAATTTTTGAAAATTGGACTATAAACACCAATGATGTAGGGGAAAATGTAAAACTTTTAAAAATAGCAAAAAAACCTGCAAAAAGACAGTCTGACCGTCATTGTTGTTTTCTCCAAACGGAAAATCTAATTTTGATATCTTAAACTGAAAAAATTTTGAAAATCGGACCATAAACACCAAAGATATGGAGGAAAATGTGGAAAATTAAAAAATAGCCTAAAACCTGCAAAAAAGCCATCCGACCGTATTGATGTTTTTTAGTTAATTGTGCTCCTTAATGATGAAAATGTTGTCAAACAATTTCAGCATTCTATCTTTTATAGGAGCTGAGTAAATCCCATTTCCCCCATAGCGTTACGGACGGACTGACGGACAAAGTGAATTATAGAGTAGCTTCGCTACTAAATAGTATAACTGGAGTACTATCACTGCCCCACAAAAGTAAGTTTAATAAAAACCGCCGAATCAGAAAAGTTGTGCATCAGTATGACAAAGGTTATTAGAAGCACCAAAACCAATATGTGAACCTTTTAATATAAAGTTGAAGGGTTTTTGGTCCACTGCTTAAGATTTAATTGACTAATGAGCCAAATAAAGGAAGCTTGACATAGGTTTCGAGATAGTTTTAGGCTATATTATGTTTGGGGATGGTTTTAGGCTATTATATTACCCATTCCCTAACCCTACTACTACAAACTCCCTAGATGTTTGGGGGCGCAGCCGATAGTGATTATAAAACGGAAAAAGAAAACTAATTTTTACATTTGGGTAAACACACATGCTTTGGCTAAAAAATGTTGGTTACTTTTTACAAATAGTGAAAGATTTTTTTAAATTTTCAAATATTTGTAAACTTTGGGGTAATTTTGTGTATCATTGAGGATGTACATCAATATATCGGCCTTTGTCTTATCCTTTTAAATCCCTACTGGTTTTATACCATAAAGTGGTAACAGTTACCTTAATTGTAGTCAAATAATGTACGCAAGTCTAAAAAGTAAATAAATACCACTGAAATAATCATTCTAAAAAATTATTGGTTTCATTTGTTTTGTAAATTTTAGTATTATTAAAAAACCCTTTCCCTTAAGATCTCTGTTAGCAATGTAAAAAGTAGGGATGGGCCGGATATCCGGCCTTTTTCAATATCTGGCCGGATACCGAATATTAAAACTATCCGGATACCGAATATCCGGCTGATTTTTAATGCCGGATATCCTGTAATTTGCCGGATATCAAAGGTTGGCCAGATATTCGGCCTGAACCAGATTCCAGAATTATAAATCATCCAGATATTCGGTATCCGGCCTAACTCTGATAAAAAGTTTATCATTCAATTGCTTCGCTATTATAGGCATTGTCATCCTTGTTATGCTTTAACAGACTGTTATCTTGGGTAACATCAATTTATTTAAGAACAATGTAATTGTACAAAAAACTCATAAATTTGTTATAGTCAGTTATCCGATATTTTTAATTTATACTGATGATCATATCTAGGTTTCATGTTTTGTACATCTTTTTTGTTTTATTTTTGTTTCAATTGTTATTTAATATTCTTGAAGTTTTATTAATAGCATGGGGTGGTTTTAGACTATTTTCCTGACACCCTTTTTCCTCCCTGTAGGATAGGAGCAAAGCAACTATTACTATTAGATAAAGTAGTAAGGTTTTTTTTTGTCTGAAGCTAAAGATCTCTGAATTTAATTGTAATCCTATAATATAAATTAGTAAGGTTTTTTTGTCTGTAGCGAATGATCTCGTCTATAATACAAAGTAGAACGATGTCTGTCTGTTTGTGTGTTTGTTTGTGTGTTTGTTTGTTTGTCTGTTTGTTTGTCTGTTTGTTTGTCTGAGTTTTTGTCTGTTTGTTTGTAGCGAAGGATCTCGCTAACCGCTGAACCGATCGGGTTCTCCTTAACAGGGTAGCTTCTCATAGGTCCTGGGAAGGTTTATAATTATTTTCTTGGGGGGTGGGACACCCCCAACCCCCCAAAAAATGAAAAATCCCCCCCCAAAAAAAATTTGTTTTTTATATTTTTTTAACTAAAATTAAAAATGAGGGGGAGCAACCACCCCCCCCCCCCAAAAAAAAAAATTTTTTGCTTTTTCTTTTAAAATATAAAATAAGAAATTAAATTATTAAATTCGACTCTCTCCTCCTCAAGTGCCCCTAGAGGCCTCTGGGGGCGTAGCCGCTAGTATACCTATAAAGAAGTAACCATGATATTGTTCATAATAAGTGCTCATAACAAGGTCAGCTGAATTCTAGTTTCAGATTGTGTACAAAGCACCCTCATCCTATCTCAATATTTTCTACTAGCTAAAAAAAATCAAAATTTGACAATTTAAAATTTTAAATGTATAATTTATAAATCATTTATAGATTATATCGCTGAAAATAGCATTTGCAATAGTTGGGTTATCTGTTGTACAACTTCGGAAATTTGGCAAGAAATGGGTACTCAATTTTCAGTTGATCCATAGCAAATTACATGGAAAATTTGATGAGGGGTTAGGTTAGAGTCTGATTTTGTATTAAACAAATTTTGTACAGATTGGTTTTTTTTTCAAGTGTACAAAAATTTCTAAAAATTTATTTATTACACTATAATGTAAAAAATTAAGTACATTCTTAAAACCAAACATTAATCAACACTTTATTATTACTTGGATCTTAAACCAGATTATAATGTACTCTAGTAAAGTGAAACTTGTAGCTGGCTAAATCTCCCAATCCACCCCCTTTACCCCATCCCCTGTCCATCTAACTGGATGAACGAACTAAACAATAAGTGAGGTCCATGTTAGCAACCTAAATTGACGCCAATTTTTCACCTGTCATAATATCCCCGTACATTAATAAATCCATTTTAGAAACAGTAATTGTACATTTTCAGTCAACTAGGTGCCTCTCATTAAAAAAGTATTGTTTTTTGATGAACTCCAATTTAGTTTCCGAAAGTGTACCTAGCGTCCGCGTCCTATCTCAAATTTTGCTACTGGCTAAAAAAGCTTCAAACGTCCAAAAAAAATATTAAAATTTTAAACATTAAAATTTTGAATGTATAATGTATAAATCGCTTTGTTCTCACAAATTTCCGGAGTAGCTGAAAATAGGGTCTGCAATAATTGGGTTATCTGCTGTACACTTTAGGAAACTAGGGCTCGAATAGGAAATCCATTTGGAGCTGATCTGTTTTTTTTATTAAGGAAATAGGGTCGGAAAATACAGAACACAGTATACTTCAACAACAACAAAAAAGTGATCGGATGCCGCAAAACTATGGTTGGTTGAACTTAATTTTATTTTGTAAGCTGTAGTTGTTTTGATGAAGTTCTTTATAGAGCCTATAAAAAAAATGACGTCATACAATACAAATTACCAATGATAAGCCAATTCAAAGACTAAATTACCAATGGCAGACCAACATAATTTTTTACAGGCACTGAAAAGGGTCGGACTTTTTGGCAGCTTATTCGTTTCTTAAGGCAAATAGGCCGCACACTTCGTTTGAGACTGCGGCTGCCGAGACAGGCAAATAAATAATGATAACTTAACTGTATTTGAAGAGGGAAAATAAAAGTAATTGACACGCTGAAGGAAAAAAGGTATAAAAGGAGATAGTACAAATTTACTTTTTTATTTAAAGCATCATATATTTAAAAGCGAATCTTCTATATGATTAGGGTTGGCCGTTCGTGACGGATAGCTCTCCTCATTAATTTTGATGTGTTAGAATTATTCAATCGATTTTAAACTTTGTATATGTACAATATTATAATTGAATCATTTCTATAATCAAATCCTAAACATCAAGGTATGTTCTTTTAAGTATCCTGTATTTGTTCAATTTTGCAAAAATGTATGTACAATTTTATTTAGATTATTAAGAAATAAAAAATATTTAGATTTTTCGTTAATTTAGGCACGTTAGAATTGCACTATCGATTTAAAATTTTGCATTGTGATCCCAGTAGTAGTTAGGTACAATTTAGAAAGTGTAGCAACTCTAATAGAATATACGTACGTCCATTTCAACACTTCACTTTAAAAAAAATTTATATGATATAATTATCTGATTGATATGATTTTTGGTATACTGATTCCTGGGACAATAAAATACAATATTTTGAGCTAAGCAACTCTATATTCAAGTCCTAAAAATGTAAGTATGTCCTTAAATCAAGAAGTTTTTCGACAAATTTACTCACAATTTTGCTTTGACTCTTACTCATTTATATTCTGATTATTCAGTTTTTACACTATACAGGGTGCGGCACATAAATCCGGACAAATTCTAATTTTTAAACAAATGAACATAAAATCGTCAATTTTAAAGATTTTATTGAATTTTAAAAACTGGGAGGCAAAATAGGTATATGACTAGTAGATTATTCAAAAAAATCGCCGCCAGCCTCAATCACCGCCTCTACCGGCCTCCTCAACCGCCGGCAGGTCCAGGTCAAAATGTACCTGTCCAAGCTGGCGTAGTTCTCAATGATAGTGGCAATGAGGGAGGTCTTTGTGGTATGGGCACGTCTATTGGTGCATGCTTCAAAGTAGCCCCAGGCCCAAATTCCATTGAATTAAGATCGGGCTGCTGGGAGGCCACATTTCCTTAGGAACATGAGTAACCGCCAAATTGACAAAATCCATGTTTTTGCTCTTATTTGGGCTAAGATTTAGCTACAGTGGACTTTAAGTACTCAAAATGCGTGTCTCAATGAGCTTAAGACACACAAAAAAATTTGGGTCAAATTTCCAACTCCTTCCCTGTCGGGCCCTACTTTCTTAAGGCTCAAAATCTTGAAAAATCGACCTCATTTCGGCTAGTATTGAGCTAAAATGGATTTAAACACGGAAAAATGTGTGTCTCAATGAGCCTAAGACACCCACAAAATTTGGGGTCAAGATGCCAACTCCTTCCCTATCGGGCCCTACGTTTTGTGATTTTGCGCATTAAACCACCGGCGCATTTGGAATCTGCCTTGTTGAACATATGCGCGGCCAGCTCGGTGTACACGTCCATCTTCGTCCAAAGATTTTTTTGTTCTAGAAGGTCATTACCTAAGCTTTCTATAGTGGGGTCAAACGTCCTGGTAGTTTTGACGCTATGGCCGTTTAAAAAATGTCCGGATTTATGTGCCGCACCCTGTACAAGTTTTAATGTCCGTTTGTCCTATCGTTTCGGAGCTTTGTTTTCTCGATATTTACAAATATATAAAATCTGTTTGAACTAAATGTACAAAACTAAGAAATAAATAATTCAAGGCTTAACATTGGCAAAATTATACATTTTTAGATATATTTTTCATATCTTTTATAGTAAAAAGCTATGTATACAAATATTTAAAAAGTAAATATTTAAAGTAAAAATCAATATAAATTTTTAAAAATTACAAAGATTAAGATTCAACGTAAACAAGAATAGTTATGTTGAAAATTGATAAAGCTTTAATTTAAATCAAAATTGTAAGAATGCTAATAACGAGGGTGACAACATCCATAAAAGCGAAGCTCTGAAACGGTATGACAAACGAATATTAACTCTTGTAGAGTATCAAAACTGAAGTTTAGACAAAATAATACGTAAATTTATTTCAAAACTTCTTAAATACAAAATACTGTTTTAGGACATACTGACATTTTTAGGACTTAATTATAGTGACGCTTGGCTTATAATATTGTACCTTATTGTAATTGGGAATTAGTACTCCAAAAATCAGATCAATCGGATGATTATATCACATAAAAAAACTGTTGTTAAAAAGGTTAAAAATCAACTCGTTTTAATGGACGTACGGACATTCTGGTAACTATAATAGAGTTGTTAGGCTTTCTAAATCGTACCTAACTACTACAGAAAACATCATGCAGAGCTTGAAATTGATAGGACAATTCTAACATGCCTAAATTAACGGAAAAAAGCTATCCGTTATGTACGGACAGACGGACGGACGTACGGACCGACCCTAATTATAGAAAAGCTGGGCTTTTTAAAAGGCATTATCCTTATACTAAAGTAACAGGATGTTTGTTTGTCTGTGTGTCTGTGTATCTGTGTGTCTGTACCAAAGGATCTCGCTAACCGCTGAACCGATCGGGTTCTCCTTAACAGGGTAGCTTCTCATAGGTCCCGAGAAGGTTTATAATTATTTTTTAGGAGGGTGGGACACCCCCAACCCTTCCCAAAATGAAAAATCCCCCCCCAAAAAAATTAAATTTTTTAACTAAAATTAAAAGTGAGGGGGTATACCCCCCCAAAAAAAAAAAAAAAAAAAAAAAAAAAAAATTTCGCCCCCCCCCAAAATTTTTAGTAGCGAAGCTACTCTATAATTCACTTTGTCCGTCCGTCAGTCAGTCCGTCCGTCAGTCAGTCAGTCCGTCCGTCAGTCCGTAACGCTATTGGGGAAATGGGATTTACTCAGCTCCTATAAAAGATAGAATGCTGAAATTTTTTGACAACATTCCCATCATTAAGGAGCACAATTGACTATAAAACATCATTGGCGTTCGGACCGATTTTTAGCAGGTTTTAGGCTATTTTTATATTTTTCACATTTTTCTCCTTATCTTCAATGTTTATGGTCCGATTTTCAAAATTTTTTCAGTTACAGATGTCAAAATAAAGAAAATCTAAGAAAAACCTGGCAAACTTTAAAAGGACTCTCCACAGAAAAATCAACTTTGGATTTTTGAAAATCTAACCTGAAATTATTATTCTCTGTTCAATTTTAGGCATTTTTTGTATTTGTGGCATCGCGATCGAAGCCCTTTGAAATTTTTTACCTCCTTTAAGTGAATCCTCCCGCCATTTAATTTGTGCTGCTTTAGTGATTTTTAGCTTCTATTTTTGCTGCCGTTGCCGCATTCATCGCCCTTCTCCGCCGCTACTCCGCTATTCATCGCTTTTTAATACATGCTCCCCTCTCCCTTGTTCAGAAATTAAATGGAGGCTAGGGGTGTTGTGTATAGCCACGTACGCAATGTATAGCGGAGTAGCGGCGGAGAAGGGCGATGAATGCGGCAACTGCAGCAAAAGATGGTTATATTTGGCGGAGGCGAACACAAAATGGAGGCGGCAGGTTTTCCAGTCAAGGAAGAGGATAAATCGTAGAGCGGCCGGTTGCAATGGAGCAAATGTTCTTTAGCGGCAAACATATATTGAGTGGAGGAAAGTGTAGTATATATTGTTATAGCGGCAGTACAAATAGGCGGCGGACAAAATTTTCAAAGGGCTTCGATCGCGATGCCACAAAAACAAAAAATGCCTAAAATTGAACAGAGAATAATAGTTTCAGGTTAGATTTTCAAAAATCCAAAGTTGATTTTTCTGTGGAGAGTCCTTTTAAGACAAGTAATCTCAAAGTCAAATGACAAGACATCGTGTATAGATGAAATAATTGTCAATGATACATCTTACAGTAATAATCATGATATTTCTAACAAATTTAATACTTATTTTACTTCAATTGCTAATGAAATTGCCAGCCAAATTAACCCTTCCCCACTTAATCCGTGCGACTTTATTCCTGATACAGACAGTGTATTTAAGCTAAGAGAAATAAATATTCATGTTCTTTTTAATTTAGTGAAAAAAATGGAAAATAAAAAGAGCTCTGACATGTTTGGATTATCAAATTGTTTATTAAAACAAATTATAAATAGTATTGCCGTACCTCTTGTTCACATTATTAACCAATATATTAAAACAGGTCAAATTCCTTCACAATTAAAAATTGCTAAAGTTTTGCCAATTTTTAAATATAGTAACAGCTCTAAAATGGATAAATGTAACCCTGGCAATTATCGTCCAATAAGTTTGCTACCTATTTTTTCAAAATTGTTAGAAAAAATTGTATCTGAACAACTCACAAGATATCTTACATTTAATCAAATTATCTATGAACATCAATATGGATTTCAAGCAAAAAAATCTACACTACATCCTATGATTCACCTTTTGAATTATCTAGGACAAGCAAAAAATGAAAATTTAATTACTATAGGGGTATTCTGTGATCTTGCTAAATGTTTTGATACAATTTCGCATACAATTTTATTAAAAAAACTTAAAAAAATTGGTATACATGGATTAGAATTAGAATGGTTTAAAAACTATTTAAGTAATAGAAATCAGTTTGTTTATACAAATGGCGAAAAAAGTGATTTATTAGGAATCAGCAAGGGTGTCCCACAGGGAAGTATTTTGGGTCCAATTTTGTTTCTAGTTTATATCAATGATATTAAAAATTGTACTAGCTTAATGACACTACTCCTTGCAGATGACAGTAATTTTTTGATATCAGGAAAAGATTTGAATGAGATAATTGAAATACTCAACATTGAACTTAAAAATATCTGTGATTGGTTTCGTTGCAATGAAATGTCTCTTAATCCAACTAAAACTCAATTTATGATCTTTAATAAAAGGGAGGATTCCATAACTTGGGAACAAATTAAAATTAAATTAGATTTTAATAATGAAAATGAGAATGATACAGATAAAATTAGATATTTGGGTTATATCAACCAACAGAGTGAAATTCCTGCAATTAAATTTTTGGGTGTGTTTATTGATTCTCAACTTAACTTTAAATACCATATTGAATATTTAAGGAAAAAAATATCTAGAAGTTTGTTTTTAATCAATAGAGTTAAGCATATATTATGTGAAAAATCCTTAGTAACACTATTCCACTCTTTTATAAATAGCCATTTATTGTATTGCTTGCCAGCATGGAGCTGTGGCTTAGAATCATCTATTAAGCCTTTAGTAGTTCTACAAAAAAAAAGCTATTAGAATTATACACAAATCCGTTTATAACAGCCATACGCCACCTTTGTTTAGGAAAATTAATGTTTTGCCTATTAAGGAGCTATCTATTTATACAAAACTACTATTTTTTTATGATTTTATTCGCTGGAGGCTACCAAATTCTTTTGATGGTGTATGGATTAGAAATAATCTAAGAAATCAGAGACAACTAAGAAATTCTAGTGAGTTTTATATTCCAATAGCCAAATTTAAAAAAATTGAAAGGTTTCCATTATTTTCATTTCAAAGACTATGGAATAATTTTTGTCATGAAAAAGATCTTTTAAATGAGAATATTCCTAAAAAAACATTTGCATTAAATCTTAAAGATGAACTTTTTAAATCTATATGTAATATTGAAGAATGTAATGAATGTACTTAAAATATATTGATTTGCCTGGATTTATTAAATACCTTACATTATTAATTACAGAAATGGTTTTAAAATTTAAGAAAAACTAGCCTTAAAATTTGTTGTAACCCTTCTTTCCTTCTCTTTTTCCCCTGTCCATTTAATTTTACCTACATTTATTTTGACATTATTATTTCTTATTTTTCTTATTAACTTAATGCCAACCTAAAAAAGGCAATGCAAACATCTCGGATACGCATATTCCTACTTTTAGGGAAGCCTAATCAGTGCCACACATAACATCTAGTGTTAGTCATGCAATTTAAATTTATAAATATTATGAAAAATTTTAAAGTACACCTGGTACTAAGCAGTAGCTTGGTTTACTATTGTATGTACTGCTTCGTAAGACGGGGCGCAATCTGTCACTGAATAAATGTTTTTTATGTTTTATGTTTAAATTAAATTTCCCGTCGTTTAAAGGAACAACCATGAAGGCCAGACTGCCTTTTCAGCAGGTTTTAGGCTATTTTTATATTTTTCACATTTTTCTCCATATCTTCAGTGTTTATGGTCCGATTTTCAAAAATTTTTCAGTTATAGATATCAAAATTAAATTTCCCGTCTTTTAAAGAAAACAACCATGACGGCCAGACTGCCTTTTTAGCAGGTTTTAGGCTGTTTTTTTATATATTTAACATTTTTCTCCATATCTTCAGTGTTTATAGTCCGATTTTCAAAATTTTTCAGTTATAGATATCAAAATTAAATTTCCCGTCTTTTAAACAAAATAACCATGACGGCCAGACTGCCTTTTTAGCAGGTTTTAGGCTATTTTTATATAATTAACACTTTTTTCCATATCTTCAGTGTAAATGGTCCGATTTTCCAAATTTTTTAAGTTAAGAATTTAAAAATTAAATTTTTAGTCGTTTTAATAAAACAACCATGACGGCCAGACTGCCTTTTATCAGGTTTTTGGCTATTTTTATATGTTTTACATATTTACCCATATCTTTGTTTATTTTGATGCAATTTTCAAACTTTTATGGGATATCTGTATCAAAATATTTTTCCCCATTGTTATGAGCATCTTTAATACATTTTACTTTGACCATCGTCATCATGCAAAATAAAACAAGGTTTCATGTTTATTTTATCCAATAAATCTATTCTTGATTTTAGTAAAAACCTTTAAAATCTAACTGTACGTATTCCCATCGACGATTTTTTGTGCTTCGCTACTTATGGATGTTTTCATCCTTGTTTCTTTACTTTTTCTTTTAAAATTTAAAATAAGAAATTGGGTTATAAAATTTGACTCTTTCCTCCTCAAGTGCCCCTAGAGGCCTCTAGGGGCGTAGCCGCTAGTTGAGTATATAGGATAAAGCATCCGTTACAAAAGTTTGTACTATATGCTTAGGATTCAATGCAACAAGATTTTAGGCCAACAAATGAGATAACGTGTTTATAAAAGTTTGGGAACAGTAAAATTTACCACCTCTAACTTTCTCTATTCCTGTCCAGGGAGTAAGAGAGGGGACAATGGATCGAATATTCAATTTTTAAGAGTCTCAGACTTTGGGTACTGGCTTAAAGGGAATGTGCAAGAATGCAGCAGGTTCTGACTGACTTTGGGTACTAGCGCATCAATGCCGCGCTAACTAGCTGAGTTAGTTTTGAATATAGCAGACAGAAAATTTTTTTATTAGATGGTTTTATTTGCTTTTCAGCGAAAACTCTTATATTGATTAATTGCCCATTGTCCCCTCCCTTACTCCCTGATTACTTTATTATTGAAAATCAAACACTTTTCTAAAGTCAAGCTTACACAAATTAGCCCACTTAACACTTTGTCATACTGGATGAACGAACTGACCAATAAATGAGGTCCAAATTAGCAAGCTAAATTGACGACAAATCAATAACTACCTTAACAAATATTTTAAAAACTAAGGATAGTACCTATAGAGATGCAATGCTCATGTATTAAAATTTAAATTTTTGTTCAATTTAAGTATTGATACTTTTGCCAATATTTTTACCAATATGCATAAATATCACTTTTATTTTGCAGATTTTTTTGCACTGAAAAAAAAATAATTGTAAACTTTGCCTGTAGCGTTATGTTTAAATCTTTTAGAAGTTCATATTAAGAATATCATATTTTATAAGAAAAACAATTACCCCTTCCTTTTTATTATTCATTTCATCATTATATTTGAATATGTTCTCAAAAAGATGGTATAATATTCCACATAGAATGTATCTGTGTGCTGTTATTGTAGTCAAGAAAATTTCCAGTCCAAAATCCAACTCCACGCAAGCCAAAGGTTTTAGCTGCCTAAAAAATTATATATTTTAAATTTTAGGAAAATATCCTAATAAAAAATTTATTAAACTAATAGTCCTGTATTTTATAAAGGGAAGGGCGAAGAAGTTCGGAAAATAGCCTAAATCCATACAAAGACAAAAAAACTTCACAATCAATTCGAACCAGCCGTTTCTGAGATCTTTAGATAAAAAAATTCTTGATATTATATGATGGTTTGGTCTTGAAACAGGCTGTTCTTTAAATAATAAATATATTACTGAATAATATTTCTAGAAACCAATCAATATCCACTTAATTAGAACCGGTTGTCAGTTATACCGAAAAATTATGTATTGCATCGTATTACAGTCAATTTTTCACGAATTTTACCATGAAAAACATATAATTAATTTCAGTTTTGTTAGCCCGAGGTAGTTTTAATCTTAAAATGTTTTATTTAATATTAGTGGAAATCGGTCTATAATTTTATAAACTATTACTATTCAATTATAACTTGGGCTATGCTACGCTACTTATCCATAATACAAGGTAGCTTGATGTCTGTCCGTCTGTCTGTCTGTCTGTCCGTCTGTCCCTAACGGTAACCACTGAACCGATCGGATTCTACTCTTCAGGGAATATACCTACTGGTCCTTTGGTAGTTTTAGGCTATTTTCTTGGAGGGTGGGACACCACCAACCCCCAAAAAAACAAACCCCCCCCCCCCCATTTATTTTCTTTTTTGCTGAAGATTTCCTTGGTGCCTTATTTTTTTTTTGCTGAAGATTTCCTTGGTCCTTTTTTTTGATCACCTCTTGGGGCAAAGCCCCTAGAGGCTAGGGGCGAAGCCGCTAATTAACAAACAAAGTACTTATTTTAGAACAAGAAATATCCAGTTCCAGTCTAATATTAATACAGTGAGAATTGAGAATTTATCTGATGACTGTGTAAAATAAAACAAGAAAAAACAAATACAAGAAAATTTTAAGAAAATAATTTTAAGTTTATTTTCAGTCTATTTGAAAAACTGGTTATTACAACACCACCCCCGCCCCCCACTCATCCCTTATCCCTCTGAAGTTAATATTATGTTAAAAGAAAATATTTTTCTCTTATGATTTCTTTTCAGGGCCATAGGTTGCTTTCAGTAGATTTTGCTTACATTTCAGACTACCAACCATTTCATTGCACGATTATTTTTGGAATTGCAAATGTGAATGGTAATAATTTGCATTTCTTTAGATAAGTGCTCGGCATCCGCCCGTCAGTCGCGACTAAGCCTTTAATTCAAATCCGTTTGGACTTTGGATGACTTGAAATTTTTCGAAGGGAGAGATGGCCATATTTGAGTCGGTTCTAGCTTATTTTGTAAATTGTAAAAGGTTGATTTTTCTGAGGTTTTTCACCTATAAACCAACCCATCACCTAACCGACAACAAGAAGATAGTGGAAACCAGCGTTTCGGAGCCGTTTGATTTTGGTGCGGCTCCGGCTCCAGCTCCGGCATATTTTTCCCCATAAAAAAAATATTTTTAATTTTTGACTCTTTAAGGTTTTAAAAGTTAAATTTTTGATAAAAATGGACTTTAAAAACTTAAAAAGGGCATTTGCACATGACAAAACAGAGTTACCAAATTATAATTTATAAAAAAAATCTCTTTATTTATCTAGTCCGGAGCCGGAGCCGTTTTTTAACGAAAATTACGGCTCCAGCTAAATATGGCGACTCCACGGCTCCTGGCTCTGGCTCCGAAACACTGGTTGAAACTTATTGTAATGGAATCAATTAAAATTTGATTATAAACAAATATCAGTGGGGTAACATAAGCTTTAATGAACATAATTTTAGTGCAAAAAAATGAGAATAATTTTGCATAATTGCAGCAGCAGAATATGTAGCTGAATAACAGACATGCCAGAGAAGTAGGGATAAGCAAATTAAAAATATTTATATTCGGTTTCTCGCTCTATCTCACTCACTCTCTCTCTCTCTCTCTCTCTCTCTCTCTCTCTCTCTCTCTCTCTCTCTCTCTCTCTCTCTCTCTCTCTCTCTCTCTCTCTCTCTCTCTCTCTCTCTCTCTTCTCTTGTTTTCTCTATCTATCTATCTATCTATCTATCTATCTATCTATCTATCTATTTATCTATCTATCTATCTATCTATCTATCTATCTATCTATCTATCTATCTATCTATCTATCTATCTATCTATCTATCTATCTATCTATCTATCTATCTATCTATCTATCTATCTATCTATAGCCAACGCCGGATATCCGGCAAATATCCGGTTATCCGGCCAAATTACCGGATATCCGGCCGGATAACCGGCCAAATTACCAGATATTAAAGAAGTAAAAAAAAATTTCTTCAGAAATCTTATATAAATTTACATAAAGTTAAACTTATTCAGAAAAAGTGTTCTTCTAGCTTCAATAATAAGAAAATTAGAGCCTTTTAAGATTTTAAAAAGCAGAGATTTTTGGTGTAAAGTATAAAAAATTATAGAGCCGGATATCCGGCCGGATAGTTTCAATATCCGGTAACCGGCCGGATATTGAAAATGGGCCGGATAACCGGCCGGATATCCGGCCACACCGGATATCCGGCCCAACCCTAGTTATTGCATTAACTGGTTAATTTTGCCCCTAGAGTCATCTAGAATAGGAAAGGTAGAGTCAACTCTACCTCCATTTTAATTCTAAAGAGAAAAAGTAAAAAATAAGAAGATGATATCTATATTGGTTCAGAAGTTAGCGAGAACCTGCGCTAAAAACAGACATAAAGAAATTGATTTACTTATCATTTATCTCTGAACAGAACCAAATATTTTACAAAATTACATTTAGTTTTTGCTAATACGGGATATAGGAATTGTTACTTTTTATGTCTAAAACACAGCTAAAATACAGAGCAATTGTTTTAGGAATACTTTTTTAACGTGGCTTCAAAACCGATTAATATCCGCTGGATTATAACCGGTTCAAACCCATACTGAAAAATCATGTGTATATGAATAAAATATTAAAATCATAAAATTGATACCAGTTTTTTTCATAATCCGGCCTTCCAAAATAGATTTTAAAACAAAATGATAATTCAACTTTGGGAATCAGTATATTAGTGATTATTTACACACGAATTAAAAAAAAACTGTCCACAACCTTAGGCTTGAACACGATAGTTTATTCAGTACTTTTTAGGTAGAGCTTATGGTAGATTTACATACATTTCTCGTCACTGCATTTATCGGTACATCGCGAACGTCCTAATGCCACAAACGACCTAATGCTACAAACGTCCTAATGCCACAAACCTCCTAAAGGAAAAAAAGGCACTTTGTGGGAAATCGTCTTTTACATTTAACAAATTTACACTATCGGCCCCAAAATGAATGACCTTATTTTGCAGCAGGAAGGACATACTGACAGAGCATAGTCAATATGTAGCTGTTCTATCTATAATACAAAGTAGTATTATGTCTCTCTGTCTGTCCGTCCGTCTGTCCGTCCGTCCCTTAAGATCTCCGTAACCACTGATCGGATTCTACTCTTCAGGGTATTTGGTCTTTGGTGGTTTTAAGCTATTTTCTTGAGGGTGGGACACCCCCAACCGCCCAAAAAATGAAAATTTCCCCTTCTCCCCCATAAAAATATGTTGTCTGGGGAAACTAATTCAAAATAAATGGCTGCACTAGAAATTCTTAGTTTTTTTTAATTTTTTAAGTCCCTAGAGGCTAGGGGCAAATCCGCTAGTAGCAATATTAAACATAAAAACCTGATATTTGTAAACCAGGCTGGAGGGGTTGTCAAACCAAATTTGGTAGATTTTTTCTCCATCCAAATATTCAAAATATGGACTCTAAATATCATAGATTGATAGATAGATAGATAGATAGATAGATAGATAGATAGATAGATAGATAGATAGATAGATAGATAGATAGATAGATAGATAGATAGATAGATAGATAGATAGATAGATAGATAGATAGATAGATAGATAGATAGATAGATAGATAGATAGATAGATAGATAGATAGATAGATAGATAGATAGATAGATAGATAGATAGATAGATAGATAGATAGATAGATAGATAGATAGATAGATAGATAGATAGATAGATAGATAGATAGATAGATAGATAGATAGATAGATAGATAGATAGATAGATAGATAGATAGATAGATAGATAGATAGATAGATAGATAGATAGATAGATAGATAGATAGATAGATAGATAGATAGATAGATAGATAGATAGATAGATAGATAGATAGATAGATAGATAGATAGATAGATAGATAGATAGATAGATAGATAGATAGATAGATAGATAGATAGATAGATAGATAGATAGATAGATAGATAGATAGAGAGAAAGATAGATAGATAGATAGATACAGGGTGCGTCACATAAATCGGGACATTTTGTAATTTTTAAAGAAATGAACATAAAATCGTCAATTTTAAAGATTTTAATGAATTTTTAAAACTGGGAAGCAAAATAGGTATATGACTAGTAGATTATTCAATAAAATCGCCGCCAGCCTCACTCACCGTCTCTACCCCCCTCCTCAACCGCCGGCAGGTCCAGGTTAAAATGTACCTGTCCAAGCTGGCGTAGTTCTCCTTGATAGTGGCAATGAGGGAGGTCTTTGTGGTATGGGCACGTCTATTGGTGCATGTGTGGTATTCGGCAACCGTGAGCCATGCCTATGGCACCCCTGATCTAGGGTTCGGTGGAGGGTCAATGGCCCTCCCCCGAGTCCTGGGGAAGGGGTCTAGCGACCCCCTCCCTGTGCTTAAAATTAATGATTGAATCTGTCATGTTTATTATGGTTAACTGTATTCTTAATTCTCCCCCACCCTTTTCAGGGATGGGGGATCATTATTGCCCAAACTGACCATTGTATATGTATTATGATGCTTTTATGTTATGATTATTTATTCCTATCCATGTAATTATTGTTTGTTGTATATAGCTTCAGTATCTTTTAAACCTTCAATAAAGTGACAACTGAAATAGATGTTGATCATTATCTAGTGAATGCTAGAGAAGCGTAGCTTCTCTATAGTAAGGTGTCCACGTCTGTCACACTGCCGTAATCTAATTGAACTCCGGTGTCTGCCATTTATCCCCGGCGGATACCACAACTTTTGGTGACAGCTGTGTGAGATTACGGCGAACCACAAGTGTAGAGCAGACGCGCATCTGAGGCTAAGGTACTCCCAGCAGTGAATCTGGCAAAACTGACGCAAGCAACCTGAATTACCCACCCTGGACAGCAAAGTTTAACTCTGCATCCGGCAGTTGTGGAAGCGAGACAGCGAAATTTGATGAATAACCGCGAGCAGCGCCGATATCTAACGGAGAATTGAGCGCTCAAAGGGCTGAAACAGGCCTGCGGACCGGCTGAAACAAGCCAAATAAGTGTAAACGGCTGCAAATAGGCCAACTTTACTGCAAGAAATAGCAGGATCCGAACCAGTGGCGCTAGCAGGACGGGACATTCCCTGCCGCCATCAGCCGGATTTGGATCAGCAGCGCTAGCAGGACGGGACATTCCCTGCCGCCGATAGGCTGAAACATGCCACATAGCTGCAAGCTGCGAGCCAACATACGAGTGTAGTGCACCAGAACAGAGAAAAACTACGTCAACTCCAAGTATCCTGAGAGGCTACAACGCAGCCACCCATCTAGAAAAACAGATATTATGTTACATTGCAGGGATTACCACCCTGGTGTGATGGCTAAACAATAGATTTATGAGCAAAGCTTGGCAAACAAATTGTTGTGTTGTGATAAATCTAAGAATAGAACAGGCTTGGATTTATTGTGTATTGTGATAACAGCTAAAAATAGAACAGAGTTGGTAAACAAATCTGTTATGCAATTGTGATAAGGACAAAAATAGAAGCTAGATGTAATAAAATAAAGACCCTGATATACAATCAAAACACCTCAAGCCCACAGCACAACAACAATACACCCCTTATTCCAAGGGAAAGGGAGGAGCCCCTCTCCATTGAAGGCAAATACAATCAGGGTGATATAATAGATAAGCCTAGGATTAAGAAGAAAAGGCACTATTACACCAGCACACAGTTACCTCCCTCCCTCACAGGGGAAACGGACGGAGTTACCCCCGTCCCCTCACGCGCTTCCCCCTTCCTACCCACACTAGACTAAGTCCGTCTGTAGTGTGGGGCTAGCGATCGGACACACAGAGCGCCATTCACGGGTAGCGCAACAGAGTGCGGAAAATATCATAAATTCAACGGACGAAGCGGACCAATGAGAGAGCGAGTTGAGGGGTGAGAGCGCGTTTTCCCCGTGTGCGCGGATTTGACGGTGCGGACGCGCGTTGCAAGGACAGGAGATTTCACGCACACACACGCACACACACACACACACACACACCGGAGCGGAGCTACTCCATAGCATTTAACAGGGGTATTTTTAGCAAATAAAGAATTACAAGCTTCTCTCCTTCTAGCTCTAGTGTGATAAAGGAAAACCCAATCAGTTCCTGACAGCAGTTCAGACCCTCAACATCTATCTACCCCTACCAGCCTACCCTACAACCTCAGCACCTAACTAGTGATAAGTACAGCTAAGTTATATCTTTGCAACTAAACTACCAACCTAGTGATACAAACAGTGTTAGCTGTTAGGCTAGATAGCCTCAAGTGACAAACCATTCATTTTTTTGTACTGTATAACTTTGTGCCCCGCCGTTGAACCGTTGACCCAATGGACCAGCCGCAAGCCCCAGGAGGTGACCAAGCCCCAGGATGGCTCCAGGATGACCCTCAACCGGCCCCAGCCGAGTACCGCAAGCTGATGCTGAGCAATCTGCCGGAGTATAGAGGGCCGCCCAAGCAATCCTGGTCGTCACATATCCGCAGACTCGAGATGTCATGGGCGGCTTACCGCGTGCCACCTCATGATTCCCTCAACCGCCGCAACGCCCTCCTACTGTCACTGGTAGGGCAAGCGGCGGAAATGGCGTCCAATCTGTTTGGCGAGGCAGGCCAAGCCTTGACCTACGAGCAGGTCAAGGCCGAGTGTGAAATGTTATTTCGTCCTGCTTTTGAATCCCAAACGCTTAAACAAGCGTTTAGGGATTACAAGCAACACTCGACAGAACCGATACAGGCGTACATATCCACTAAATGTGCCCTGTATCGGGACGCCTATAGCCATGAGGATCTTGAGTTGTTGGTGGACGAATTAAATCGTGGAATTCGTAACGCCAATGTAAAACGCATCATGATGGGTCATGAAATTATGAGTGTACCTGAGTACACTCGTAAGGCCATGTTTACCGTCACCATGATCACAAAGCAACTGAAGGAAGGTGTGTGCCTAGTGGACTCTACCGACGGGCTGACTGGATCCGCCAGCATCCAGTTGCCCCAGTATGATGATTCGGAGCCAATGGAGATTGGCGCCTTGGCTCCGGGTCTCCACCAGATGGGGAAGGTCGCTCCAGATGACAAGGTTCCAGGACGCTGCTTCCGCTGCCAGGGGAGAGGCCACCAAGCTCGAGACTGCCCAACGCCTGTGGAAGTCAGCCTAGAGGAGAGACGTACCCAGCCACGCCGTGACCGTTCTGCCAAGTGTGAGCGTTGTCACTATGACGGTCACACGGCGGCCGACTGTAGAGCTGACTGGGCCCAGGTAGCCAGCCGCAGGCGCACCGCCGATAAGGGCGCCCCTCCAGGGAAGCCCAGCAGAGTGGCCCACATGGAAGGGGGCGCGCCCCAAGCACCCCCGCAGCAAGCAGCCGTGCCCAAAGCTGTGGACCGAGCCGATGGGATGCCGCAGTTTGGGACTGTCCCAGCTAGGATCAACGTACTGGGCGGCGCGGCTGAACCCAACCGGGTTGGCCTAGGCTTCAGCCTCAACCATCTGGGGCCAGAGCTGATACAACCCAACAATGTCGCCGAGCCAGAGATTCTGAGGCCCCAGCATTTTAGCCTCAACATGATGGAACCTGCCCGACTGAGCCTACCCAGCAAGAGTGGAGGGGCGCTGCCCAGCGTCCCTGAGACGGTGTACGGGGAGGCCCTGGCAGCCGCCGAACGAGAGAGGCAGGAGGTGCTAGCCAGCGCCTCTGCATCGATGTATGGGACGCCACCCGGCGTCGCCACCTGGGATGATGGGGGGGTGCTATCCAGCGCCTCCCACCTGGTGCCTGGGGCGACAACCGTCGCCGCCACCGAGATACCTGGATCCTGGAACGAGCCAGCCTCCAACCTGATGTCTGGGGCGACAACCGTCGCCGCCACCGAGAGACCTGAGTCCTGGAACGAGCCAGCGGTCCCAGAGGAAGGGGTGACACCCGTCACCCCCAGTCAGCCAGCGCCACCAGCCTGCAGGGAGAGCCCAGCTACATGCCATCCAGAGCCCCCTGCCAGCCAAGGGAACCCAGCTGCTCAACATCAGGATAAGTTGAATTTGTTAAATGTGTTGTATCCAAGATATTGTAAAAACCCAGCCTTGCCTGTGCCCCCTGCACCAGAGGCTGGGGAGATTGAAATTTGGGAAAATAAGGACTTGCCTGTGCCACATGCACCTGAGTTCCTAGGGCAGGGGAGGGAAGTGAGTAAGGGCGAGCCTGTGCCACATGCACTTCAGCCCCATGCCACTGGGCATGCTTTGGACAAGGGAAGGGAGCACTTGGGGCTAGGGGAGCCGACACCCAGGCAAGTGCCAGTCACTTGCCAGTCTGTCATTGGGGAGGGTATCGGGGTGCCCCGGCCGCATACAGATAAGGCTCAATGGAAACTTGTATCTAGCCAGGAGCAGCCCAGCCGTGTCCAGTCCCAAGAAGCAGCCGCGACCAGAGCTGAAGATCCCCAGCCGCGTGTACGAGGAAGATGGTTGCCTGGAAGCCTCTCCCATTGGTGGATGGTCCTGTGAGGCCTCCTGCTGGCAGCCGTGTGGCCTACAACCAGCTACGTCCTGGTGGGATGGGACTGTGCCAACCCCATTCATGTCACATCCTACAATAAAGAAAAGATGTGTAACACGGAGCCCCTACACCAGGAGGTGCCCCTGGACCATGAAGTACACGTCCTGCAGCAAGTCAAGGTGAGGGAAACCACCGGGTACAGTTGTCAACTCACCGTGTCCCAGTGGACATTCAGGTGTGGAGTATGGGGTCACCTCAAGGTGACCTCGGTCCCCACCCTCATGAGGCCAACCAAGATAGACCCAGAAGCGTGCCGAGACCTGGCCAGGAACCGAGTCTACACGTTGCCAGGCAAGACCCAGCCACTGACGTTCCAGCTGAACCATCCCTTGTTCTTCACCATCGATATGGTGGGCGCCCTCGTCAACAGCCCCGAGGGGGTGGGTTGTGAAGGGGAGGACGTCCACTTCGAGGGCCAGCTATACCGCAACGAATTAGTGCTCCAGGAGCGACGGCTGCTGGTCAAGGAGGAGACCTATGTGGTGGAGGATGGACGGGTGGAGTCCCAGTCTGACCACCTGACCCTAGAGTGTCCCCATTCTGAGCTGTCCTGCATCACTGGGGAAGCAACCTACGTGTGGGACCACCTGGGAAGAGATTGCCCCTTGAGGCTGATCCGCAGCCTCCAGCCCAGCCTGGTGATGGATGCATATCTGGTTGACCATCAGGCCCAGTTTTTCATCAACATGACCAACCCCACCTCGATTGTGAACTGCGACTTCGAGGCCCATGCCACAAACCATCCAGCGTTGTTCGTGGCAGCTGACCCAGCCGCGGCTGCGCTGCCCAGAGTGTCGGCCAGGGATGTTAACGTTCCTCTTCAAGCCCAAATACATGCAGGTTATATTGGGTTTACCCTGGAAACGCGCATGAAAAGCACCGCAGCAGAAGAAGTAGCGGCCAACTGCTGGAAGCTCCAGCAACTAGACCCGGCCCACCCGGTGCGTGTCCAGGGGAGCATGTTCTCGGTACTGAGGGGAGACATCCTGCTGCAGCTGACCTGCCAACGCCACAAGTACGTTGTCCGCGAACACAAGGAGTGTTGGGACAAAGTGCCAGTAGAGCCCACAGGGTTTGTAGACGCTGTGACACGGGTATACAGTGAACACGCCACCAAGATTCCCTGCTCCTCCACCTACCCCCTGACTGTGCACGCGGAGGAAGGCTGGATAGAGTTAACCCCCGCTCCCAAGAAAAGGCCACCCCCGCTGGATACGCCTAAGCAATTGTTGACAGAGCCCCTAGATGACTTCAGTTCAGGTGGCTTGTATTCGCAGGCTGAGTTGAACGACTGGCAACAACTGCTGGCGTTCCCAGCATACAAGAGTGCCATGCTGACCGGCCTATCCTATGGCTCCTGCGTTCAGCAAGGCAGCTGTTCGGCCACAGGAGACCATGGGATAGTGTCCTACAACATTGACCGACTGGCGGAGGAAGGAGAGGCAGCCCTGGATGTCTGGGCTGGATTTAGACAAGCCATCCACGAGTGGGGAGATGGCGCAGCCATACTGTGTTTGCTGTTGTTGATCCTCAAACTGCTGGGGGACCTAACCATCATTTCCCTGGCAGCAGCACAAGGAGGAGTCCGGGCAGCCCTGAATGCGATATCACAAGTGTTCCTGTACCATCCAGCTTTTGTATAGGAAAGCGCTGGCTAGAGCCAGGCTCAACCATGCCAAGTCCCGGGACTTTTCAGTGGACTGGGATGCCATTCCCATCGGCAGGGAAGCAGCCGAGGAAATGGTGTCTATGAAATCAACTGACAGCGGGCATGACCGCCCAGGTAGGCCAGGACCGCCCTCTGGCAGACCCCGCGGCCCCTCAGGAGGACAGGCCGCTGCTCAGACGATCAACCTGGCAGCCAGCGCCCCAGCCGCTGCCAACAACAACCAGCAGGCCCCACTGCTGACCGTTCCAGCAACAACTGTGCCACCAGCAAACCTGATACCTGCCGGCGCTGACCAACGTGTCCAACCCAAGCCAGCCTCTGCCTTCTATCCCACATTGGGAGCCCATCAACCCTAAGAAGACACTCACCACTAGGATTCCATTGAATCATTATCGTTGTATATATATCTTAGCCCTAAGGAGCGGACCGAAGGCCTCAACCACTGTCGGAAGTCTGGTAGGGAAATCATCTCCCAGCCTTCCAAGGGGAGAGTTGTGGTATTCGGCAACCGTGAGCCATGCCTATGGCACCCCTGATCTAGGGTTCGGTGGAGGGTCAATGGCCCTCCCCCGAGTCCTGGGGAAGGGGTCTAGCGACCCCCTCCCTGTGCTTAAAATTAATGATTGAATCTGTCATGTTTATTATGGTTAACTGTATTCTTAATTCTCCCCCACCCTTTTCAGGGATGGGGGATCATTATTGCCCAAACTGACCATTGTATATGTATTATGATGCTTTTATGTTATGATTATTTATTCCTATCCATGTAATTATTGTTTGTTGTATATAGCTTCAGTATCTTTTAAACCTTCAATAAAGTGACAACTGAAATAGATGTTGATCATTATCTAGTGAATGCTAGAGAAGCGTAGCTTCTCTATAGTAAGGTGTCCACGTCTGTCACACTGCCCTAATCTAATTGAACTCCGGTGTCTGCCATTTATCCCCGGCGGATACCACACATGCTTCAAAGTAGCCCTAGGCCCAAAAGTCCATTGAATTAAGATCGGGCTACTGGGAGGCCACATTTCCTTAAGATCATGAGTAACCGCCAAATTGACAAAATCCATGTTTTTGCTCTCATTTGGGCTATGATTTAGCTACAGTGGACTTTAAGTACTCAAAATGCGTGTCTCGATGAGCTTAAGACACACAAAAAATTTTGGGTCAAATTTCCAACTCCTTCCCTGTCAAAATCTTGAAAAATCAACCTCATTTCGGCTAGGATTGAGCTAAAATGGATTTAAACACGGCAAAATGTGTGTCTCAATGAGCCTAACTCCTTCTCTGTCGGACCCTATGTTTTGTGATTTTGCGCACTTAACCACCGGCGCATTTGGAATCTGCCTTGTTGAACATATACGCGTCCAGCTCGGTGTATACGTCCATCTTCATCCAAAGATTTTTTTGTGCTAAAAGGTCATTACCTAAGCTTTCTATAGTGGGGTCAAACGTCCTGATTGGTCAAGTAGTTTTCGCGCTATGGCCGTTTAAAAAATGTCCCGATTTATGTGACGCACCCTGTAGATAGATAGATAGATAGATAGATAAATAGATTACCTTAGCCTTTTTATCCCAATGAACGTCATACAAAGCTCTATTTTCACTTAATTCCAAAATATCCTAAAAATTATTATTAATTGAATTACTAAAAGAAGGTTAACAAAATAGATTTTTTCAATAATTACTCTACAGAATTTTAAAAGTAAGGTGTCAAATTAAAGATCTTACTATTTTTGTTCATACAATTTTCTTCTTTTATTTTGTTGCGTTTTAGTACCTTAAAACCGACTTAATTTTTTTTTTTTTAAAACTTAAATTATTTCAAAAATAAGAGGTCTACAAAAAAAACCGATTGCATATCTGAATTCTATGAAAAATTTTACATCTACTACTTACTAAAAGAACCGGCTAGCTATCTTAAATAAAAAGCAAAAAAGTTAATACACCTTCTTTAAAAAATTGTTATTACTTGACCAATTATCAATTTTTGGTTTTTAAAATATTTTTTTTTGTGGTCAAGTGTTTAACATCTCTCCGCTTAATAGTCTAAACCATTACCCAAATTAAAACTTTCAAAACACAGTATACTGTAATTTTCAAGGAAAATCTTTTGAAGAAAAATATTCTAGTATTTTCCAATTTATGAAAATTTCACCCCACTTCTTTGACTGGGAAGTAATATAACTAACCCAACCCTCAAGTTCATAACTTAACGTGTTTCACGATTCGTTGTCTTAAAAACTTTAGGGTTTTTCCATCATTAATTTTAATCTAATCAAATGTAAAATTGTTTATCATAACATTTTTAAAATCTTCACCCTTTGATCAAAAGATTGCTTGTATGTTGGATGGTACTTAACCTAATATCTATTTGAGGTCAAAGAGTTCTTTAACCCTTCTGATAATCTGTGAAGAATGAAATTAGGGGGAGGTTAATTTCATTCCATATCAACCCTCGTCAGAAATTGTCCAATTTTCTATGTTGAAAATGAAAGGCAGAATTGTAATGGGTTAAAAGCTAAAATTTACACAAATTTTATATTCAAATAGCCACAGATATTTCTACTTTTTAACCAAATTTAACATAAATTGTTAGTATTTACAAACAAAATACTCAATAATTGTAAAGGTCCGTAAGTCGGTTTGTAACAAAATAGAAACGTGATTTTGTCGATTTATTTGACCAATGAGAAATATACCTCACATGGTTTGACGGCTGATCAGTAATACTTTAGCTTTAGCTAGCAGCTAGGCACCTAGCGGCACGTAAATCTTTTCAATCTTTAAGATCATCTGTCCGCTGTTTAACAAATAAAAGCAAGTTGGCCGCTGGGCGGCGCTATTTATAATTTTTACGATTTATCTTGGAAGGGTGATAGTTATGGACCTGCCCCGGACCAATGAGAAGCTACACTGTAAAGGAGAACCGTGTCAGTTAAGCAGTTGGCGAGATCCCTCGGTACAAACACACAGACACACAAACACACAGACAAACAGACATCCTGTTACTTTAGTATAAGGATTATCTTACCGAATATGGCAGTTCAATTCCAGCCGCATCGCTACAATTACATCCTCTGTAAATAAAAAATCTAAAATAAGTTTTATGAAAAAACTCGTGTCCGCCGCGACTAACCCTTAGATATTAACCTTTTTGGATACTTTGCAATGTTTTAAAAAGAGACATTGCTATTTTTCGACTAGGTTTAGACTTTCAAGATTTTTAAAATTGAAGCTCTGTATAGGACTTATAATAATGACGTCATACAGTACAAATGACCAATGATAGGCCAATACTAAATTACTAATGGCGGGCCAGTAGGTATATATTTTAACTGACCAATAGTAGGACAGTATATAGCATTGCCTAATAGTAGGCAAATATACATTTAAAACATAAGGAAAAAGGATAAGAGGATGAATACTCACCCCTTTTTCATGGTAAAATACTACTTCCCCATCCCTAAATTTAGAAGCAGACGAAAATCAAAAACCGCCCAGGGCTTTTTGTAAGTCAATCATAAATAATAATGTGAATAAAAAGAAAAGCGATATTTAGCAAACAGCCGTGGGCGGTCAGAATCAGCTGAATGTTCATTATGAAAAAAATTTCCCCCTTTTTAGAAATAGAAGGATTCATCTTTCATGAACAAATTTTTTTAAATAAAAATAAAATTCTATGTAATTTTTAATTAAAACATTAAAACGAAAATATCTAATCTAATATTCTTGCCCTAAATATGGAAATAGTAAAAAGTAAAAAAATATTTTTTTAATAATTTTTAATCCTCCCATTTGAAAAGTAGTGGAATAGCAATAAATTTTAGCGCGGCAACAGCGCTGAGTAGGCCTCTAGGCCCACTGCCTATTTTCGTCTTCTAGTTGCTTCGATTCCTCTCTTTTATTTTTTTCTCTATGATTTAAAATAAATAATGGAAAGGCCAATAGGTATAGATTTTATTTGGCCAATAGTTAGCCAGAATACATTTTTATTGACAAATAGTAGACCAGTATGACGTCATTTTTTAGGCACTATAAAAAGATTAATAAACTTCTGCCGATCACTGGTAAATGTTTTGGCATGTGTTCAATTTTTCTAAAAAGAATAAAAACATTTTAAATCATGTGACAAATTTAAATATTAAAATCTGTTAGAATGATAAATCAAAGTAAAACCCTAATGAAGAAAATTAAATTTAACTTTGGGGAAGCAGATACAAAAATTAATCATTCCAAAACAGAAATTAAACAGTAAAGAATTTAGGTAAAATAATGTGTAATAGAGTAACTGTGTTATTTTATCTTTTTAAAAACGAAGCTTTTCTATAATTAGGGTCGGTCCGTCCGTCCGTCCGTCACAGTTTGCTCTTTTAGTTAATTTAAACAGGTCAGAAATGACCTATCAATTCCAAACTTTGCATGATGATTCCTGTAGTAGTTAGGTACAATTTAAAAAGCGTAGCAACTCTATAACCGTTACAAGAATGTGGGTAAGTCCATTTTAAACATGTTGATTTTTTTACTCTTTTAACAACAAATTTTTATGTGATCTAATCATCCGATTGAGCTGATTTTTTTATATTGATTCCTGGGACAATAAAGTATGATGTTATAAGCGAGGCAACTTGATAATCAAGTCCTAAAAATGTAAGTATGTCTATAAACATTATCCTGTATCAATCAACTCTATAATTAATACCATAATGTCCGTACGTCCATTTTAAACATGTCGATTTTTCACTTTAATCTTACTTCTTTCTTGTTAAAATAATCCGATTCTTCTGATTTTTTAAAAACTGATTCCTATCACAACAAGGTACAATGTTATTAGCGAAGCATCTCTATAAACAAGTCCCAAAAAGGTAAGTATGTCCTAAAACAATATCATCTATTTATGCAGTTTTGCAACAAATTTACCTACAATATTGTTTGCACTGATGCATTAATATTCTGCTAATTCAGTTCTGACAATCTACAAGTTTTAATGTTCGTTGTCCTTCCATTTCAGAGCTTTGCTTTTATGGATGTTGTCATCCTTGTTTAAATTACCTTTGTCTGCCCGTGCATCCTTTAATCAGTCAGTCCGTCCGCCATTCCGTAATGATTTTGGGGAAATAGTATACCTTCGCAAGAATTAAATGACAAGAATATAGCTAAAAACAAATCCAGTACCTGTTCTAGCATCCCTTAAAGGAGAACCCAATCGGTTCAGTATTTAGCGAAATCTTATGCTTCAGACAAAGAAACCTTACTTCCTAAATAAATTGTTTAGCTTCACCCATAAAAATTTTTCTCTTATTCATTCGAATCCGGTGGATAAGAACCGGTTCTCATCCATAAAAAAAAAACTATGTCTAACATCGTATTATATCCAGCTTTCTACGAATATAAAAATGTACAATCATTAGATAAAAAACCAGTTTTTTTAGCCGATGCCTTCGGCACCTCGGGGCTAAAAAATCGGTTTTAATCTTATAACTGTACATTCTATATCCGCGGAAAGCTGTTTATAATACGATGCGAGAAATAACTATAATAACATAATAAATTAGGCCAGGATTTAAATTTAACCAATTTATATCAAATCCCTCATTGTTAAATAATTAGTATCAGTTGAATATTTTAATTTAATCTCAAAATTTTAAATTGTACCAAATTGTGAATAAAATACAAATTTTAAAAATCTAGATCAGATATTTTTTTTCAAATTTAAAGAGTTAGGACATTTAATTATTCAAGTACTTTAGTGATGAAATATTAAGGGATCTACTGCAGTTTACGGTAAAATATTGCTGGTAACGAATATTGCTAAAAATCTATGAATTGTAAAGGCTGCTAGGTGCCAAACGGCTGAACGTACAGATCATGCCCGTACACTGTTTTAAGCGGCATAAGAAGGCCTATAAATAATCTGGAATAGCCATAAATCAATAATGCATAATTATCTCGCAGTGCAGAGAAATGCGCGAAAAAGGCCTATTTTACGAGTTTTTTCTTCAGTGAAGATTTCCCTGTTCATCATTGGATCTTGGCTATTCCAGATTATTTGTAGGCCTTCTTATGCCGCTTAAAACAGTGCGCGGGCATTATCTGTATGTTTAGCCGTTTGGCAGCTAGCAGCCTTTAAAATTCATAGATTTTTGGCAATATTCGTTACCAGCAATATTTTACCATGAACTGCAGTAGATCCAAAGACTGATACTAGGACGATTACTTAATGTAGCGAATCTTTGTGAATCCTAAACTCAAAAACTTACAAAATATTACGATCATGATTATGTGTAAAATATCTTCATAATTGTAGGCGATTACTTAAGATAATATAAATCCTATTATATAAAGTATAAAACTTTTTTTGTTTGTAGCGAAGAATCTCGCCAACCACCGAACAGATATGGTTCTCCTTCGGAAGCTTCGTATAGGCCCTGAGATGGTTTTAGGCTATTTTACTTTGATAAATAAGTCCCTTCCATATCCCTTCGAAAATGAGCCCCTAGATCCTAGAGGCGCCGTCGCTGGTAATCACTATAGTCTCTAAATCTAAATCGCTGCCTGTCTTTGGAAATTTGTCGGGTTTGAGTACGGAACACAAAAGACGTTAAAATAGAAACTGGTAAATCAGGTGTGTGACTTCTGTTAAATTAGACATTGTTATATTGTCTTAATAGTAAATTAAACCAACCTACCTCGTCAATTACCTCATACAGGCGAAGATGCTGTCCATGACATGAAACGCCATGGTCCAGCAACCTAGGATAACCAAGGGAAACAAAAGGTCTCCTGTTCTGTCTAAACACCCTGGGTATTAGGTTAAGTAACACCCATCAGACAACCTACCCTTTGATTCACGACCTTTGTCTGAGAAGTCCTAACAGTTTATGGTAATGAAACGCGCCTGTTTTGGGTCAAGGCAATCTCTCTACTTTAACTATGATGTCGCGCACCTGACATAGTAGCAGTAGGAACCATTCTTAACGTCTTTAGTTATGACGCGGTGTAAGGCCGAGATTCGAACCTATCACCTCCCCGACAACGAGCGAGTGCGCTACGTGTTGAGCCACGGTCACGTTTTTATAAACCAACCTGAAAGGCACTTCTTTAATATAGCAGACACCATTGAGAAACTCTTGACAAGGATATCTGTATCCATACCAGGGAACTCCAAGGATCATTTTCTTCACTGGAATACCCATGGATTTATACTTCTTTACACCTCTAAATTAATAGTTATTTCTCACAGCTTTCCGCGGATATAGAATGTACAATTATAAGATTAAAACCAGTTATTTTAGCCCAGAGGTGCTGAAGGCACGGGCTAAAAAACTGGTTTTAATCTTATAATTGTACATTTTTATATTCGTAGAGAGCTGGATACAATATGATGCTAGACATAGTTTTTTCGTATGGATGAGAACCAGTTCCTATCCACCGGATTTGAATGAATACGAGAAAAGTTTTTATTGTATCGCATCTACTCTTCAACCAGAATTTGTCCGCTTTATGAACTTCACTTGTTAAGCCATTTTTGTCCTGAAAACATTTAAAAGTAGAATGTGGCCAATTTCATCAATTCCATATAGTTACATAAATAGTTATATTTGTGGAACGTAAGATATAGAGTGCGTAGATGTATTGGCAGAGGAAGCTATGTCGTTCATTATGGACTTCATTTCTTGGTCAGTTTGTTCATTTAGTAGGAGGAGTATGGGTTGGTATCTTTATTTCAGCAAGCTAAAAGTTTTCCTTTATTAGAGTACAAGAAAATCTGGTGCCAACATTCAAGTAATTATAAATTGATTAGTACATAAGTCGGATCTACTGCAGTTCACAGTAAAATATTGGTGGTAACAAATATTGCCAAAAATCTATGAATTTTAAAGGCTACTAGCTGCCAAACGGCTGAACGTACAGATCATGCCCGCACACTGTTTTAAGCGGCATAGGAAGGCCTACAAATAATCTGAAATAGCCATAAATCAATAATGCATAATTATCTCGCAGTGCAGAGAAATGCGCGAAAAAGGCCTATTTTACGCGTTTTTTCTTCAGTGAATCTTTCCCTGTTCATCATTGGATCTTTGCTATTCCAGATTATTTGTAAATGTAGGCCCTCTTATACCCCTGAAAATGGTGTGCGGGTATGATCTGTATGTTCAGCCGTTTGGCAGCTAGCAGCCTTTAAAATGCATAGATTATTTTGCAATATTCGTTACCAGCAATATTTTACCGTGAACTGTAGTAGATCCCATAAGTCTGTACGGCAATAATGTTTAGAAAGTTAAAAAATACCTTATTATTTTGTGTATAGGAGAGTTAGCTCTGGCCTTACATCTTTCATTCTCAAACATCTGACTCTTAATACACAATTCATTATAAAGCTATAGGGCTAGCAGGGGCGTCCAAGCTTTTTCATTTGGGGGGGGGGGATAAAACTTGAAAATAAAAATTTTTGGAGTGCCAACGGCACCCCCAAGCTCATTTTTTTTTTTGGGGGGGGGGGGTAATCCTTATATCATATAGGTAATTTTTTTTATTTGGGGGGGTAAAAATTAAAAATCCAGAATTTTTTTTGGGTCCAAGGAAGACAAAAATATCTTCTTCTTTTTCAAAAATGTAATTCATCTTCAAAAATCCATATTTACCTTAATGACTGTCTCTCTGTTGTATATTTATACAAAGATATCTTAATAACGCCTCTACTTATTGTGTTTTATTTACAGTGAAGCTTTAAATGCGTCATCTAATTTTAGAGGTCCTACGACAAACGCAGGAGTCCCAAACGTCGGAGTGGACACTTAACCTAACCTAACCTATTTTAGACCATCTTATAGGTTTTTTAAATGCCTAACCCCTGCGGGGGGCTTATTTGTTCATTCATATCTTAACCTAACCTAATCTGTATAGAAATACTTAATAGAATTAATATTTTAACACTCCTGCGTTTGTCCACTCCTGCGTTTGTCCAATCCCATAAAAGTACTTAGGGGTTAAAGTTATATCATTTAACAGTAAGCCTTATGTCTGCCCGTCTTTCTGTAATTTCATTCAGGTATGATATGTAAGATCTCTGAAATAGCCTGGTCAATTTTATTTAGCTTTTAAGGTTAACTTTTTTGCTTTTCATTGTGATGTATAGTCCCTTTCTTCCTGATTTGAGAGCAATGTATGTATTTTGTAATTTAGCTTTTAGTTCTTGTGTCAACCGTTTCGGAGCAAGACATTGCTCTGCAACTCGGCACGATCATAAAAGTGAATAGTTGCCATTATATTTAATATTATTATTGTATGTTTAACTTGTCTTGAATTAATACACTTTATTAGAATATTTAGCTGTTTGTTCTTGCTATTACTACACGTCATTTTGGCGCAGTAGTGTAGTACGAATCTATAGCTCAGATTTTCTTTTAATTGTATTATTTCTTTGCTTTTGGTTTTTGTTCAGGATATTTGCAGTGACCAGGATGGACATTGCTGAGTGGAGAAAGATGTCTCAGGAGGAGAAGGATGTGTACATGTTAAGTTTTTGGGGTACGGTCAAGAATGAGATCCATGCTCTTGGAACTAGAATTGATAATGTGGCGGCGGAGCTGGATGGGCGTATGACGCCGCTGGAGACGAAAGTTCAGGAGTTGACGGATAAGGTTGATACTAATAGTGCTGCGGTTACTGGACTGGCTACTCGGATGGACGATTTAGAAGATCGTCTTGATAAGGTGGTAGTGCCTAGTGTTGATAATGATATCAAAACTGAGAATGTGACAGTTGTGGATGAGTTTATGACTGGCCAGCAGCGAATTCTGGAAAAGATTGCTCAGCGGAATAGTTTGAATGACCAGCAGAATGGTTTGAATAACCAGCAGGATGGTTTGAATAACCAGCAGAATGGTTTGAATAACCAGCAGGATGGTTTGAATGACCAGCAGAATAGTTTGAATAACTCTATGCCGTGGCAGAGGACGGCTGGAGGATCTGGAGGATCTGGAGGATCAGAGGAGAAGCCTAAATTGTTTGCTAGTGGTTCTCGAACTATTTTTGGTGGAATGCAAGATCATGAAGATAAGATCATAAAACTTTGGGAGTTGTCTAGGGTTGATGCTGTGGATAATATCTACAATGGAGTTCTCATGTGGTGGCCAGCCCTTTCTGAGGTTAAAGCGGAGGATTTTAATACGCTCAATTTTTTTGAAGCTGGACTGAGTGAATCGCAGGTTAGTTGGTGTAAATCTCTTGTTTATGTACCAGATAGATCTTTGTATGTTTCGCAGGGGGAGGAGAATGTTCATAGGTACAATGAAACGTGTGCTAAACTTGATGATCAGTTCAGAAAAAATGCGCCTGAATTTTTGGTTGACGATGATGTGATTTTCTTTGATGATTATTTGGAGAGGTTTTGGATGACTACTAGACGTTATCATATGACTAATCATCAAGTGTGTAAGGAAATTTTGTTTGAGAAGTGTGTGGGTGTAAGAACCGCTTGTGGTTATACACTAAAACCTGCTGATATGGAGAATAGACGATTAACATTAAAGGGGTACTTGTGTAAGATGCGAGAGACATTTTTACCACCCGACATGAAAAATGTGTGTAAGGATGCGTATTTGAGTGTTAAGCAACATGAGAATGATAAGATTGATGCATTTTTTGATAAGATACTATCTTTCTGGAAACGTGCGTATCCGAAACCAACTGATGATATGTTTATGGATTTCTATTCTCAAGTGTGTAATGTGATCTTATCTCCACTTTTGGCTAATCAGATGCGTCAATTTGTGTTGGATTTGGAGCGTGACGGACAAGTGCGAATGATAACGAAGTTTCGGACAGAGTTAATAGTTAAAGCACAACTGATTGTTAAAGGACTACAATTTAACCAAATTTCAGGGTCAATGGCTAGAGGATGTACAACAAACCAGATGGCTTTGGCTAAAACGATGGTTGGTGGCGTTGGTTCCAAGTCAAATCCTGTAACTATTGATCAGGTTAGTGATGAAGATAATTTGTCATACGAAATAAATCAATGTGAAATTGATTTAGCTGATGAATTTGGCGGACCAGCTGAACTTATTCCTTTAATTGGCGCAATTCAAGGTGGTTTTATTTGTTATTATTGTAACAGAAAAGGTCACATGATGAGGGATTGTTTTGATATTAGAGATAAAAAGTTGCCTAATCCTAAAGGAAAATACTTTTTGCGGTGGGGAAACAAGCCTTTTGTTCCTTATAAGACGGGGCAAAAGAGTTTTAAAAAGAATGAAAATAGTATTGATTAAAAGAAATTGGTTGGTGAAATTGAAGGAGAGGTGAATGAAGGGGAGGATACGAAGGAAGTAGCGTATGTCGATGGTTTAGGGGCACGTGATTGTGAAGATGATCTTGTAGCGGAAGTCGAGGCATGGAATAATGCTATTATAGATGACATTTTATGGTATTAATGTTTTGTATGTATTATTGTATTTTGTATATTAAAACCTTATTCCATTTTCTACTTGTTACGCGGCATTGTTTTGATTTATGCGCATTGTAAATAAACGACAACAAAACGAAATTAATGATAAAGAGTGAACGAAGCAACTCTAATTTTGTGATAATTTATTTTGATGGTTTATTTTGAATTATGAAAAGATAACATATTGTTTATAAACGTATATGAAATTATGAGATTATGTTATAATGGAAATCAAAATAATTAATTTAGTTTTTGATTATGTTTTGTTGAAATTAGAAAAATTCATTTTTGTTTCAGACTGTTGTGGAGTCTAACAGAGATACGAATAATAAAAAAGTGAAAATAAAAAACGAATTAGGAATACAATTTTGTAAAATTGCTATTGAAAGAATATTAAATTGAATTTAAAATTGAATTAAATTTGATAAAAATGTGAAATTAGATATTTAAAGTATTAAATTTTGATGAATTGTGGAAAATTGTTTTAAAAGTTGAGTCAGTTATTGTGGTTTTAAGTATTTAATTTTAAAACAATTATATTGCGATTTAGTAATGTTGATTCAGCAAAATTTTTTATGAAGTTTAGAATTTCATGAAGCAAAATTGTTATAATGCATTAGATATAATCGTGGAGTAGTCTCTCTCTATGAAGGAAGGGAGGGGTTGTCTCTCGGAGTTGGTATGCGCAAATATGGTGGAGCTGTCTCTTTTGTTTGAGGAGAAAAGGGGAGTGAACATATTTGCAAAGAAGTTTGCACTATCTCTCAGAGCTGGTATGCGCACATATGAATTATATATGGTGGAGCTGTCTCTTTTGTTTGAGGAGAAAAGGGGAGTGAATATATTTGCAAAGAGGTTTGCACTATCTCTCAGAGCTGGTATGCGCAAAATGGGGTGGTGTAGAGAGGTAGTTGAATTTCAACTTTTAAAACTTTCATACATCAAAGTAGTGTGCAGGAGATCAGTTGTTAATCTAATAATAATAGTTTTATTAGGTAATATTTTATTGAATTACAAAAGAATTGAATTTATGGTATTTAGAAAGATTAATTTGGTGATTGATTTTTGATTCATGTTATATTTCTTAATACAATTTCTTTTATTGAATGTGTTGCAAGTTTATTTTGTTCAGTGAAAACATTTAAATATGGCATCTAAAATAATTGTATTTTATTTTAGATTGGTCGAGAAGAGTATTTGTGGTGGTTGAGAGATACTGTCATCATTATTTATTTGATGGTGAGTTGTTAAGAATTTATTTTATGCTGTTACTATTTGATTAATATTATATATATTTGCTGCTCGGAAATTAGTTTTGTAAACAATTTGTTATATATATATATTAATACCGATATTAATTCTTAGTTAAAGTGATTTATCTATTAATTGGCATCTAAAATGTTTGTAATATTTTAGATTGGTCGGAGAGAAGTTTTGCTGATTGTGTGTTAAGAGATATTTTTGGGACGTTTCTGTTGGCCGGAGAGAAGTTTTGTTGATTGTGGATTAAGAGATATTTTGGACGTTTTCTGTTGGTGGATGAAATTTTGTCGGTGAGTGATTTGTTTTATTCCGTTATTCTGTTATTTGTTGTAAACAGCTGGATAGTTATTTGATAGAAAATTGGATAGTTACAACCTCATAACTGCTGGTGTTGGTTAGATAGCTGTTTTATAAGTTTCATGAAGATTCTGAGATGGCGGCTGGAGCGGCTGAAGTCTACGTTCCAACGAAGATTGGTGGCATGGAAATCTTGACTTTAATTGACAGCGGCAATGCAAGAGGCTGCCTGATATCTCAAGTGTTGGCTAGAAAGCTTGATTGTATAATTGAAGAGACGGATTCGAAAGCAACAGGCGTGCAGGGTTCCAGCATCAAGATTGATGGCGTTGTTCGAAATGTTGAATTTCAGATTGGAGGTCACAGTTTTCAAGAAGATTGCTTTGTTATTTCTGGCATGACTGTACCTATGAATCTAGGCAGTCATTGGCTGAACAAAAATCACGTGAAGACGATATTTGCCAAAGATGGCAACAGGATTGAGATGCATGGAATCAGTGTGAATTTGGTAGCTAAACGAAAAATTGTAGTGAAGAATTTGGTTCATACGGTTCTGGAGAAACTGGAGAAGGCAAGAACTAAGAAACCTGAGATTAATGTAGCTGAGTTGCAAGACCAAAAATGGATTTGTTCATTGAAAAATCGAATAGAAATTCCAGCATTAAGTACAGTGGTGGTAGAAGTTTCAACTAAGGGAAATATGCCTGAAGGACAGTTGTGTTATATAGCTCCTAGACAAGGTTACTGTAGCCGAAATAACTTGTTGATAAATGAAGGAATTACGGAGGTGGGAAAAAACGGTAAAATTATGACTAAAATTACGAATTTTGAAACTGTTAAGAAATCTGTTCCTGCTGGTACTTTGGTTGGAAATCTGTTTTTAGCGGAGAAGATAGCGATGTTGCAAGAGAACAGAGTTAAAGAAGATGTGTCAACAACATTAAAGAAGATTCGTTTTATTAAAGACAAATTGAAGTTGGATAAAGTTCCGTTTTTAAAAGATAATGTCTCTTTAAAAGGAAGAATAGTTGGTTTGTTTTTAAAGAATTTTAAGGCGTTATCGATTGACCCTACGGATATTGGATCTTGTACTTTGGAGGAGTATGACATTCAGTTAGTTCCTGGAGCTCAACCTTTCAAAAATAGAATGATTAGACTTAATCCTCATCATGCAGAGAAACTAAAAGAACAGATTGATTTATGGTTGGAAACAGATGTGATAGAAGAATGTAATTCACCGTTTAATTCTGGAATCTTTGCTGTTAAGAAGAAAGTGGGAAACACTAACGAGGTGAAAGTCAGGTTTGTCCTGGACTATCGCTCGTTAAATGAGATAACTGAGAAGATATGTTACCCTTTGCCTAACATTGGTGAGCTATTTGACAAACTTGGAGGAAAGAAGATTTTTACGTCTATTGACCTTACTTCGGCGTATAATTCAATGCACTTGAAGGAATCTGCCAGGAAATATACAGCATTTTGTTCTAATGGACGGCAGTATTGCTTCAAGAGGCTACCGTTCGGATTGACCAATGCCCCAAGTGCATTTGTAAAATTGATGGATAGAGTAATGGATTTGAGTCCTGAATTAAGGGCATTTTGCCTAGTTTATTTGGACGATGTTCTTGTATATAGTATGAATGTGGAGGAACATCTGGAGCATCTGAATACACTACTACGAACATTTTGTGAAGCAGGCCTCAAGATTAATCTTGGAAAATGTACATTGTTTGCAGAGGAAGTGAAATTTCTGGGTCATATTATAAATGAAGAAGGCATATTCATGGACAAAGCATATATTGAAAAGATTAAGAATTGGCCAGTACCTGAAACAGGTAAAGATATTCAAAGATTTACTGGTTTCATAAATTATTATGGTTCATATTTCAAGAATTTTTCTGATATTACGGCACCATTGAACAAATTCAGAAACAGTAGTAAAATAGAATGGGATGAAAAAAGTATGGAAGCTTTTACAAAGATTAGAGAATTGTTCTGTGAAGAAATAAGTAAATCATTTCCGGATTGGAGGATGGAGGCTGAACCATTTGTGTTGGATACAGATTGGTCTTCTATAGCTATGTCTGCAGTGTTAAGTCAAAAACAAACTGGTCAAGAGAAAATGATATCGTGTTGGTCACGTGTTTGTTCAACTCATGAAGCCAATTATGCAGCGCATAAAGGAGAATTATGTGCATTAGTGAATGCTGTTGAAAGATTTGAATGTTATTTGAGACACAAGAAGTTTATCGTGAGAACTGATTCAGCTGCACTGAAACATCTATCTACTTGGGGGCAGAACGGATATTTTGTTGGTCTCACCATAAGGTGGATAAACTTTTTATCCACCTTCAGTTATGAGGTTGTACATAGGCAGGGCAAGATGCATACTAATGTTGATATATTGTCACGTACTGCATTAGAGGATAGTAAAGATAGGATATCTAAATTATCGACGGACGAACAAGGAGAGTTAATATTAGATACTGTATATCAATTAGAAGATCCTAAATTGTGTCTTATTGCAGGAATTGGAGCAGAGACGGCCAGTCAAATAGCGTCCAGATTGAAGGCGAGAGAATTCAGTCGTAGTCTGGAGAAGGATCCTGTTCTAGTTGAGGTGAGGAAATTCATTGTAAATAATGTCAAACCCACGTCCAGAGAATTGTCTCAAATGCCTTATCGTGGTAAACAAATATTAAGGTTTTTTGAACATTTGAGTTTTAAAGACGGTTTAATTATTTTGACTTCACCTATGAGGCTCCAGAAGGAATTTCAATTTATAGAACGGGTAGTGGTACCTATTGGAATGTACAATAAAGTTTTTTTGTTAGCCCATGCAGATGTTACAGCAGGACATAGGGGTTATTTGGAGACTTTGAGCAGGATTAATCGTCACTTCATTTTTCCCTATGTGTCTAAATATGTAGCGGCGGCAGTTGCAAATTGTGTCATTTGTTTGAATAGACGTAAAAAAACAAAACATAATCATAATATAGAATTTTCTCCTTTGGCTGGGGAGGCTATGGCAGAGTTGGCCATAGATGCTATAGGTCCTTTGAATGAGTGTGAATATAATGGAGTCATTTGTAAGCATATTTTAATAGTAGTTGACAGTTGTACTAGATATGTGTGGTTGTTTGCTATTGAAGATGTTAAAGCTGAAACAATTATTGAATGTTTGAAGTTTAATTTATTTTCTGTTTGGGGATTGTGCGAGAGAATCAGGACTGACAATGCACAAAGTTTCAAATCGAAAGTTTTTAGGGAAGTTTGTTTAAGGTTGGGAATTGAACAAATTTTTATCCCTCCCAGATCAGCTAATTCGAACTTTAGTGAAAGATACAACCAATCGGTGTATTCGTTTCTTAAGACTGATTTACGTTTTCAAGATGGAGATTGGGCTCATAAACTTAAAGCTACACAATTTTGTATGAACACTTCTTTTAATCGGAGGTTAGGATGTTCCCCGTTTTTCAAGATGTTCCTAAGAAACCCTAAACTTCCGCTTGACGCATTTGATCCTTTAACACGCACGAAAATTAAACATATGAATTTTTCAGAGTTATTGGAGTGCCTTGACAGAAATTGGAGAACTGGACAAGAGAGGACTGAGAAGTATTTACAGGTAGAAAATACAGAAAGGATAGGTCGGCCGATAGCTATAAATTCCTATTGTTATATTTATTATGACGTCACAACGATTGGTGTAGCTCGTAAACTCTGTTCATTATGGGTGGGTCCGTGTCTAGTGACAAAAGTAATTTCTGACAGTTTGTTCGAGGTTCAACCCCTAGAAAAGTGTAGATTGAAAGATAAAGGGGTAAGAATTGTGCCAAGGGATAAAATATATGTTATTGAGAGTACTCTAGACTTGACTCCAGATGAAAAGATTGACTTAGTGATTACAGATGAGTTTTTCTCTGTGGACAATACCTTGAAAGTAAACTATGACTTTCCCAATACTTTAAGAAATTTATCTTGTTCAGGCGTTTCTGAAGAGGAGAATAGTTGTGGCGCTAGTCCAGAGGTGGTTGGAAGGCGGAAGGATGGACAGGTAACACCAGATTTTTTGGAGAAATCTTTTTTGGGTGTTGGGTTGTCACAGCAAAGGTCAAATGTATCTCAGGATAATGAAAATTTAGATGATTTAGTTGAGGATCTTAGTGATACTTTGGAAAGTACTCATATTTCTGACAGTGTAGATACGAATGATAGAACTGACAAAACTAAGTTAGACTCTACATATTCTACTATTAGTAAAGATAGTGTAGATACGAATGATACAACTGACAAAACTAAGTTAGACTCTACATATTCTACTATTAGTAAAGATAGTGTTTTTCATGGAGATTATGCGTCTGAAAATAGTTTAATTGACAACAGTTTGGGTGTAGAGGATATTAACATGGAATCTGCTAGAGAATTAGAGTCTCGAATGAGTATTTTAGAGGACACTTTTCCAAAACTTCAAAGTAAAATTGTAAACTTGGAGCAGAGAAGGGGAAGTGTTAAACGAGGTAGGGATGTTGAGGAGGATGAATTAGATAGATCATTAGATAATGCAAAATTGCAAAAAATGTCTGAAACTATTCCTGTGAAAGGTCGTCCTAAAGGTTCTACAAATGAAGTACAATTACAAAAATTGGATGAAGATAGACAGAATAGAGATAAAGATAGATTAGAACGTTATTCGGTAGCAGATGTAGTAACTCGGAACCTCGCAAAATTGATTAAAAAATAATATTTGTAATAATTTGTATAATATTTGCAGGAGAAGGGATTACCATGATAGCCGTCGGGAGCGTGATGACAAGCGAGGAGGCGGCGGTGGTGACAAACATGACCGGAATAGACGAGATGGAGATCGTGGTATGCGAAAGAGGTCACCTGACGCCTGTAGTTCAAAAAGTTCTGGACGTTCTGGACCAATACCTGTGAAGAAATCCAAGGATGATAGAGGAGTCAGGTATTTGGATATTTTGTTATTTGTTGTTGTGATGCAAACCTATTGTTGTATTATTGTTGGTGGTATGTATACGTCACAGGATCCACGGTTAGCGGCTTATGATTGTTCTCAAATAAGTGATGTTGAACTTAGATCAGCTGCCTGTTTGCATGATAGGATGGAACCGGTCAGATCTGTGGAATTACTGGGGTTAGCAGAAACCGATTTTATACTGTCGGAGGCTATTAGTTGTGAGGTTAGGCTAAAATTGGAGCGCTGGTTTTGCGGCACTGCGAGTCATGTGCACGTATTAGACGTGCCACATGAAAAACAGGTAGAGTTGAGTATGGATGAATGTAGAAGGGTTTTCCATTCTGGCAAGTATCAGCATGATGGTATTAGTTTCAAAGTGAACATAGATTTGCCAACTGTTCACAGTTTTACGGTTAATGGAACATTGTCACCTTTTTGGGATGTTGGTGGTGAAAATATCCAATGCAAGACACTGGGAGTATACGCGCATAACATGTGGTTCAACTTAGGTTTTGCTATTGGGACTTTGCATATATTAGTAAAAAATACTCCAGTTTTGATCAAGGGAAATGTTGTTATGGATTATGATAAAAAGACGATTGTGGCGAACTTTGAAGAAAATCATTTGTGGGCAACATCAACTTCACCTTACTTTCCGTATGTAGTACGAAAACCGGCCAGTAATTTTAAGGTAGTTTTTCAAGATACATTCAATTTAACTACGTGGAATGATCAACTTTTTGTTTCTAACTTGGAAAGGAATATTTTAGTTAAAGTTATGGGAACAGAGAAACTTACTTTGCAGCATTGGAGGGTATCAAGTTTTTGGAGGAACCGAAGGCAGCTGTTAGAAGTTATTTTGGGGATTTGTTAAAACAGGAGGCCAGGTTTGATTTAAATGCTATGTTTTTAGCTAGTAGAGAAAGGAATGAGAGAATGTTGGAATTTTTTAGTATTTCTAGATGTGCTCAAACAGAAGTTAGATCAAATGTACAGTTGCATCATGGGTTCAGAATTATATACCTAGGAGAGATTGCTAAGTATGAGAAATGTACAGCGGTTGAAATTCCAGTAAAGTTAGGTGTGGATTATGGATGTGCAGTAGGACATTTGTTGGTGGAATATAAAGGTGAGACAGTTGGGATACAAGAATATAGTAGAATGATTGTTACAGAAGAGGACATAAAATTGTTGAATTGTTCGCAAAGTCCGGTATTTTTGAAGTTGACAGCTAATTTGTTCATTGGGAATCAGGGGCAGGGACTCGAAATTCTTCACATTGCCAATGAGAAATCTGAACACGTGGGACAAAAGATTTTTCTGAGTGATGAAAAGGTGTTTATTGCTGATTTTAATAAGACTATTAGATATCAGGGCTTAGAGGATTTTGAGGATTTTAATGGACAAGCTTCTAATTTGGATTTTGTTGATCATAAGTTGTCATTTTTCGAACAGGTTACAGGTTCTTGGTTTGGTTTAGAACATTTGTTTACAGATATACTACCATTGTTTGCTAAGTTTGTATTGATTGTTTTAATGTTGTTGTTGGGTATAATTCCCATGTTGGTAGTTTTGTATTGTTGTTGCTCATGGTGTTATAAAAAAAGATTTACTGAGGAAGAATTTAATGCTAGATTTTAAATTCTTATGCTGAAATTTAATTATATTGTATTTTTGCAGGTTGGTTACGACGGCAACAATGAATCAAAAGTTATTGAGCAACGAAGAAAATGGTCGCCACAAACAATCTGCGAATGAAGGAAATCAAGTCAAACCTGGTCTACCGGTATCTGCGTTGGTCAGCAACTCTGCATCCCGGCTGGTGTTGGTAATGTCGCGCGTCGAGCTGCCGACGTTGAGTGTGGGCAGATCGACGAGGAATGTGTTTTTGAGCAGTGAGGACATGCCACTTGCAGATTTAGCTCGTCTCATTGATAATGAACCAAGGTTTAAATTGAACTTAATAAACATGCTTTCATTGCAGTTAGAGATGGGGAGATGCATCAACTCAATAGACTGGGCTGTGGACAGGATCCCTATCTTCACCAGCCAGAACTCAAGACACTTAAACCTGATGGTGGCTGGTGAGCATTCTAAAGCTATAAACAGAAAGTTGTCCTGGAATGAGACAACTAGTTTGAATAAATTGAGTGCAACTATATTTCTCTCTAAGCTTGTTTGCGAGATGTTACCAAGTTTGGTGTTGCTTGCCAAGATTGAATACCTGGATGGAGATGAGAGAAAAAGCTGTCAAACGTTGGGAGAATTGTTACCCATAATCAAACATATGGGGGAACTAGATGATTGGCATCAACTTTCAAAAATTGACGTCATACCTGCAGATGGTCGAATGAGTCTTCAGACGGTGCTGAGAACGGTGGGTAACAGCATTGATGTGCGGTTGAAAATGCAGGTTGTGTCAGCTATCCGGCTCCTGGCACATTGGAAAGACGTTGTGAATAAAGTCAGCTTTATTCTAAAGCAGATGCCATCTACAACTTTGTTCGAGTTACAAAAAGATTGGCTTGAAGGAAAGTCTGAACAGGATTTGAGTTCTAAAGTGTTTATTGACTCTATTCAGGTGAATGAATACATGAACTTATCGGTATTCATTCCCCGCATCCTTAACGTGAATTCGGTGAGTTTAATCACCAGTGGAGAGATGCCAGCTGAGATACGTTATGTTAGATTGGATGGACAAAGAGACATAATTGAAAATCTTGTGAGTGCTACATATACAGGTAGTTTGGTGAACGATAAAGTAGACGCCAGAGTTTTGACCTGGGAAATGCAGATGCGCTGCAAACTTCTCCGTCCGACTCTAGCCAAGCAGATATTGTTATGTGATCCAGATACTACTTTAGAGAATGTAGTAAAGGAACTTAGATTGGAGTTGGATGGAAAAGTTCATACAAGTTTGCTGACAACCAATCTTGAGTGGAAGTTTAATCCTGAACACAAAGTAAATGAGTGGTTTGAGGGGGATTTCAAGTTGGTTACTCGGTTTGGGGGTCCTGTTTGTGTTCAGCAGGATCAGCCTTTGGATCCGAACATTCCTGTTTGTCTGGACCTTGAATTGTCAGGTCAGCAATGGCGTGTTGATGAACAAGCGATGGAGGAAATGAGGATGGAGCACACGCCTGGAATATTGATGATGCTTGATAAATTTGGAGAGGAGGTTAGTCGTAAGCATCAAAAGATTTTGGATAATCAGGAGGAGGCTGATAACGTTGCAACCTCGATTTCAGTTGCGGTTAATAGCGGATTTGCAAGATGTTTACATATGCTTGGTGATACTGAGGCAAGGATGCCGCAAGACGGCTTGTGTGATGAGACCGCAAAACTTGGAGTGAATGATGATGAAGCTACCATGCCTATGGACATTGAAGAATCTGGCAAGAAAAGCAGAGCGTCCGGAAAAAGAAAGTAATAATTATAGTTTACTGTGTATTAATTCATATTTATTTTATTTTTTGTATTAAATATTTGTTGAGGCAGTAGTAGTCTCGAAAAGGTTTAAAATTAATGCTTTATAATGCCATGTTTAAATCTGATGGTTATATGTTAATCAGTGTTTTTATATCATGCATTTATAATATGTTAATCAATGCATTCTAATGTTTGTATGTTAATCAATGCATTATATGTTAATCAATGCATTTTTAATGATTATATGTTAATCAATGTTTTTTTTTATAAAAAATATTTAAAAGAAAAAAAAAACACATAAAGAAAAAAAGGAATATAAAAAAACACAAAAGAGTTCTAAGGAACCAAAATAATAAAAAAAATGATTATGAAGTGCTTAATGATCTGGAAATAAAATAAAAAAAAAATAAAAAAATATGGCAGGTGTCATACCAGATCAATTATTATCTATTTTAATAAGCATTCAATGCTACTTATAATATATATAATAATTAACATGTAACAAACATATTGTTATATTCAATCTGAAATATTACAGTTTCGAAATCCATGTGCATGTTAAAGCCAGGGAGAAATGTGATGTATAGTCCCTTTCTTCCTGATTTGAGAGCAATGTATGTATTTTGTAATTTAGCTTTTAGTTCTTGTGTCAACCGTTTCGGAGCAAGACATTGCTCTGCAACTCGGCACGAACATAAAAGTGAATAGTTGCCATTATATTTAATATTATTATTGTATGTTTAACTTGTCTTGAATTAATACACTTTATTAGAATATTTAGCTGTTTGTTCTTGCTATTACTACACGTCATCATCAAAGATTGTAAAGTTTGAAGACGAAGAAAGTCCCTCAATAAATCAGCATTTTACGTCATAAAAACGAGGGATTATCCATCTCATTTTTAGGGGTTTTCTTTCCAACTCCTCATTTCCACATCCCCCATGACGTCATTAAGGGACTTTCTTCGTCTTCCTAAAGTTTTTCTTTAAATGCATCAAACTAAAGCTATAAATACACGATTGTGTGTAACGAAAAACATAAAATGTTTGTCTTTATGCGAAAAATAATTATTTGATATTAACTATAAAAAAATATTCTAACCTGGGTGTCATAGCCCATAACAAAAATCAAGTCTACATGCCTTTCCATTTTCTGTGAGGTTTTTATAGTTTACATTTTTTAAAGAAGCATAATCCAGACAAAACCTGGACCCAAGTGGCGGAGACCCACTGCTAGCAAATTAATTTTTGTTCTTTTGTGAAACTCGGCTGCGTTTATATTTCCGACGCTTTTAGCTAAATTCAAAGACTCAATACAAGTGTAGGCAGAGTTACATATAGCTCATGCCCCCTCTATTTTAAACTTAATATCAAAACTAAAGAAGATGTATATTTGTCTGCGTTTCAGTATTAATTCAGATCGCTTGAACCGATGTCACGACTGGATAAAAATCAATTTGGTTTTGGGTGATTTTTTTTATATTTTTAGTTTAGTGTATTGATATAGAATATAATAAGTGGATATTTTTAACAGGGGAACAATTGTCGTTAATTTAGGTTGCTAACATGGAACTAAATCATTGGTAAGTTCGTTCACCCAGTAGGAGGGGAAGGGATGGGGATATCGTTATTTAGGTCACTGTGAGTTTCACTTCATTAGAGAACATGTAATAATGTATCCAACTTTAGGTTAATAATACAAAATAACAATTAACTGTAATTTGACCAAACCAAAGAGTTTGAAAATTATATTGCTGAAATAACAGCACAATAAAACGAAACTATTAAAATCCTTGTAGAAATAGAATCTTTTATCAGCTCCTGGTAACCACCCATAGTCAATACTTAACTAGGAATATAGTAATATGATTAGTTGCTTCGGCTCTATCCTCTTTTTTTGAAATAATAAAAAAAATCTGTCAGGGCCATATCTCTAAAAATGTGTGTTGTACCGACCCTCATTACATTTTTAATAACATAAAAATTTCCTTTGACCAATGAAAAACTTTTCTGAAATTTGTGATTTATCAGTTCTACCATTTATTGTAACTTAGTTTAAGTACAGATAGACTGATAGACATCCTATTACTTTAGTGTATAAGGGTGTAAGTACAGGTGTAGAGGGTTATTGACAGGTTTATAGCTGTATTTGGATTATCAAAGCGAAGTTTTTTTACATTTACGGTCCGTCCCTACTTACGTAACTGATAGCTCTTATAGTTTAATGTTATAAGCAAACCCCCTTTTAAATAAGTCTTAAAATTACGGTATGCAATGTATTTAAATTATTTTAGAATGTTTTCTATTAAATTTACTTTTTTATAACGAACATAAATTTATAGTACTTGTATAATTAAACTCTTAGTTATATAAAATGTTAATAGTACAAAAATAATTTTTTTATATAACCTAATATTTAATTCCCTCAAAATTTGCCTAGTACAAAGCTTATACAATTTTCCTCCTAATTACTTATGAATAAAGGTATAAGTACAATAATTTTAATTGTTTGATCAATATCAGTAACACGGCTAATTATACTCTTTACCAAGACCCTACTTGGGGGAGCCCAAACCCTGCAGGCAAATTAATAATCCACTGACCTAACATTTAAGCTAACTACTCAACCCCCCTAAACTCTATGCAGCAACTGTTTTTTTTTTTTTCAAGTGTAGCTTCGAACTGGCTCTCATCCATAATAAAAATCATGTATATCATCGTTTACAGACAATTTTTCACGAATAATAAAATAAAAATCATTCAATCTTAGAAATTTTAATTTTCTTAGTTATTTTAATAACTATCAGTAAATAGTCTGTGTTAACATATTTGATCGTATTCATTCGAATCCGGTGGATAGGAACCGGTTCTCATCCATACGAAAAGACTATGTCTAGCATCGTATTACATCCAGCTTTCTACGAATATAAAAATGTACAATCATAAGATAAAAACTAGTTTTAATCTCATAATTGTACATTCTATATCCGCGGAAAGCCGTTTATAATACGATGCGAGAAATAACTATTCCTAAACGTGTTTATATAAATATGAATGTATTTATTAATAATTTATATTGATAATTATCATTTCAGTTTTGTTAGTACATTCTTAAGAATTTAAAAGGTACTATTTCATCTTATGAAACTCTGCTTAACACAGAATTGAGATAATTTTTTTAAAAAGATTATTTGAATTATCTAACATTTTGCGAACCTAGTTAGGATTCTATTCAAGTTTGATAGTACATTTTGAAAAACGATTTCTATTGAAAATTTATTACAAAATAATGATTCTTTGTTTACAGACTTATAGGTGCTAATCTCTAATTGCTCAGCGAGCACAGAAACCCCTACTCCCCCCCCCCCCCCCGTATATTTGAAATAAGTATAAAAAAAAGTTAGCGAGGGATTTTTTTTCATTTCTCAATCTTACATAGGAGGCTTAACCCTTCTGGGCTCTTATCCGGTGGGGCCAATCGGTACCAAGTACAACCTAACCTAACGCAAAACACTAGAGCACAAAAAAACCCAAGCCCCACTCTTTTATTTTCAACTTATTTCAATTTCCATGCTCGATTAGGAAATTAAGGAAAACTGCCAATTAATCAATAATTCTCAGCCCGACCACTGTTATGTTTATTTTCGTTAGTAGCTAGTTCACGACGTATTAACAGATGTGAAGACAGGCTAAAATTATAAAGTAGCTTCGCTACTTATATTACCTGGCTGTTCTTGTTAACACTTTGGAATGCTTGGCTTGTTTCCTAAATTATATATTTACTAGTAGCTTCGCTCCTAGCCTCTCGGGGCTTTGTCTGAAGTGGTTTGTTCAACCTATTTCGAATTTTAGATTTAACAAGGATGACAACATCCATAAGTAGCGAAGCACAAAAATCATAGATGGGAATACGTACAAGTAGATTTAAAGGGTATTTATTGAAATCAAGAATAGATTTATTGGATACACGAAACCTTGTTTTATTTTGTATGATGACGATGGTCAAAGTAAAATACAAATATAGATGCACATAACAATGGGGAAAATTATTTTGATCCTGATATCCCAAAAAAGTTGAATAAAAAAAACAAAGATATGAGGAAATATGTAAAACATATAAAAATAGCCAAAAACCTGATAAAAAGCAATCTGGCCGCTATGGTTGTTTTCTTAAAACGACAGAAAATTAAATTTTTATATCCTTAACTTAAAAAATTTGGAAAATCGGACCATATACACTGAAGATATGGAGAAAAATGTGAAAAATATAAAAATAGCCTAAAACCTGCTAAAAAGGCAGTCTGGCCGTCATGGTTGTTTTCTTTAAAAGACGGGAAATTTAATTTTGATATCAATAATTGAAAAGATTTTCAAAATCGGACCATAAACACTGAAAATATGGAGAAAAATATGAAAAATATAAAAATAGCCTAAAACCTGCTAAAAAGGCAGTCTGGCCTTCATCGTTGTTTTCTTTAAACGACAGGAAATTTAATTTTGATATCTATAACTAAAAAAATTTTGAAAATCGGACCATAAACACTGAAGATATGGAGAAAAATGTGAAAAATATAAAAATAGCCTAAAACCTGCTAAAAAGCGGTCCGACCGCCAATGATGTTTTTAGTTAATTGTGCTCCTTAATGATGGGAATGTTGTCAAAAAATTTCAGCATTCTATCTTTTATAGGAGCTGAGTAAATCCCATTTCCCCCATAGCGTTACGGACTGACGGACTGACGGACTGACGGACTGACGGACTGACGGACTGACTGACTGACGGACGGACATAGTGAATTATAGAGTAGCTTCGCTACTAAAAAGAAGTAAAAGAAATATTTTTTGTTGGTTTTCTTTATTTTTTTTATTTTTGGGGGTTAGGGGGTGTCCCAACCCAGGGGCGTCCAAGCTTTTTATTTTGGGGGGGGGTAAAATGGCGCGCGAAGCGCGCCGCAAATATTTTTTACCCCCCCCCCCCAAAATTTTTACCCCGGGGGTAAAATTTGCTTGGGGGGGGTAATTACCCCCCCTGAAATCTGTTGGCAGGGGTAAATTTAGTTTACCCCCCCCAAAATTTACCCCCGGGGTAAAATATTTGCGAAGCGCGCAAAAATTTTTTTATTAGAGATTTTTTATTTTGGGGGGGGTATTTACCCCTTCAAAATTTTTTGGGGGGGTAAGTACCCCCTCCTAAATGGTTGAGGGGTGCCTACGGCACCCCTCGGGTAGGGGTAAATTTTGAATGGGGGGGGTAAAATGAAAAATTTTTTGGGGGGGTTAATCGCCCCATTACCCCCCCCCTTGGACGCCTATGTCCCAACCCCAAAGAAAATAGCTTAAAACCATCACAGGACCAGTAGGTATATTCCCTCAAGAGTAAAGCCAAACCAGTTCAGTGGTTACTGAGATCTTAAGCTTCAGACGGACAGGCAGACATCGTTCTACTTTGTATTATAGATATAAGATGACATTTACACCCTATATAAAAGTAACAGGATATCTTTCTGTCTGTAGTGTCTCTGTAGTGTCTCTGTGTGTCTGTCTGTACCAAAGGATCTTGCTAACTGCTGGACCGATGATTTTCTACAATGTAGCTTCGTTTAGATCCTTTAAAGGTTTATAACTATGTTTGGGAAGGGTACCACCTTCATCCCAAGATAAATCTCCCCTAAAAAAAGAAATATCCCCTCTCCTCAAAAAAAATTTTGATTTTAATTTTTTAACTAAAATTAAAATTGGGGGGGGGGGAAACCCCCAACAATTTTTTTTTTACTTTTTCTATTAAAATTTAAAATAAGAAGTTGGGTTATCCAATTCAACTCTCCCCTCCTCAAGTACCCCTAGAGGCCTCTGGGGGCGTAGCCGCTATTAAATATATAACATATTATAAAAGTAACTGGATATCATTCTGTTGTAGTGTCTCTGTGCTGTGCTGAACAGATATGGTTCTCCTTTACAATGTAGCTTCTTTTAGGTCTTTGGAATGATTATTTTAGGGGAGAATTCGCTTCTAGCAAAAAAAATACTTTTTCTTTTTAAATTTATCAATTTTAGAGGTCGACTTTTTAGAGGCCTCTGAGGGCATAGCCGCTAGTAAAAAATAAAGACAAATGGGAAAAACAAGTCAGTTATATAGATAGGAAAAGATAAAAAAAAATTAAATGATAGTTTTGTCACATTTACCTTAACTAATTTATAATATCCAACAGCTGTGCAAGATTTTCTCTCCACTTCATTCTAAATTTTAAACAATATCATTAATTTCTTTACAAATAAGTTTTTGATGAATAAGGAAAATTTTGTTTTAAGTAGAGAAGCTTAAATTTTATATATGAGAACCGTAATAGTAATTTACTGCATCATATTATAGACAGTTTTCCGTGAATATAGAAATGAATTATAGGATAATTTCCAGTTAAATTCGCCCCGAGTATCCGAAAGACCCGAGCGTATTGATTTTATTTCTTATTCGTAGAAAATTTACCGTTATATGATGCGATTCATGATTTTTCTATTTACCTCAAAATCAAAATTAATTCCATCCAGACTATTTTCTAAACTGAAAGATAATTTATTTCAATATTAGCATAAAATTAAATCAATTTTTTAAAAGTTAAGAAGAAAAAACATAAAAATTAAACCTTTACATTAATTTTGCTGACATAAGGGCGTTGCTACAAAAGACCTTCACCTTCAAAAGGGTCGGTTTTTAAAAAGTAAGGTCGAATCGGGTTCGAATCCATTCCGTTATGTAGCCAACACTCACTTTGGACAAACTGTCGGCCGGAATTTTAAAATTCAGCCTGTGGACCAAGTTATTCAAGAAAGAATTTTCGGTTTTGAATTTTGTCCCTGTGTTTTATCGCCATATTGATTACCATTTTCAGCTTTAGGTCTTTTGTAGAGTAGGTGTTATGTAGAATAGGTATTTTGTAAGTAGGTCTTTTGTAAGCAGGTCTTTTGTAGATTAGGTCTTTTGTAGAGTAGATTTTTTGTAGAGTAGGAATTTGTATAGTACGTCTTTTGTAGCAACGCCGACATAAGATACATAAAAAGATACACTTGTAGACGGCTGATTGTTAATTTAAGTTAAACTAAAAGACTCAAAATATTTGAATAGAAGTTACGCAGTTATTTATCGCATAATAGACAGTTTTCCGCGGATATCAAAATAAAGAATCATAAGATCAAAACCAGTTTGTTTATCCCTGAGGGGCCAAATAAACAAAACTGTTATCAATTTATGGTTTTTTATTTAATATTCTTGGAAAATTTCTGTAATGCGATGCTATACATTATTTTTCAGCTTTGCGGTTATTAATCGGTTTCAGAGCCATACGGAAAAATATTTTTTCATACCTGTAGTTTAATTGTTTTTCAATCCAAACTTTTCTCTCTTTAATTATTTATTTTTATTTTACAATTACATTTAATAAAATAAGAAATTTATAATGAATTTTTTTGTAGGTCAAAATAAAAGCGGGTTATTGTAAATTGGTCACGCATAGGGACACATTCTCTACAGGTAAATACGAAGACATAAGAGTTGATACATCTATTGTTTTTTCTTCAATAGCGACACTGGAGGTGTTGTGTTGGGTTGTTTTAATTTTATATTTAAAACGAATAAATTTTGAGTGGTAATTTTGAGGATAAACATTCCTTGGACCTGTAATTAGAAACAACATTGTAAAGAAGAACCATATCGGTGCAGCAGCAAGCGAGAACCTTTTATATAAGAATAACAATAAAATAAGAAGGGACCTAGAGCATATTGATTCTATTATTTTATAGGGCTGTGTTTATATTTCCGACGATATTAGCTGATTTATAAGAACCTATACAAATCTGGACAGGGTCCCCACCTTGTGGGCATTGATACATGATGCTCATGCCACCATCTCTTTTATTTTAATGTTCAAAGCGTGATCAACTTAAAAAAAATTAAGTATAATCGATTTCATATATTTTTAAAAAATGTAATATCAATCTCAAAATTGCAAAATACTTTATTTTTAAACTAAATCAAAATTTTCTAATTTTCCTTAATAGAGGAAAAAAACAAATATTTTCTTTAATTTGTTGATTTGAAAGCAAAAAATCTTTTGGCAGTACTAAATCTAATAGCAAACAATAAAACATTTATAGAAGCGAAGCTCAATAAAAAATAAACTAACAGACATTTACGATTATTAAACATGAAAGATTTTACAAAATTACAAAGTTGCCTAAGGAAATACTTACCTTTTAGATTTTATCATAGAGAAGCTTAGGTATTTTTTTCGAGGGGCGATTTCTCTTTTGAGGGCAAAGTTACCCTATATAAGAAAAAGTTATAAAAATATTCTGAGACCTATAATATCTCTAATAATGCGATATCTCTTAGAAGTGTGTTGGGTCCCTACCCCAAAATACGTTTAAACCTTCCCGACCAAGAAGCTAAATTTTAAAGTTCGGTTCATCAGTTCATCGGTTAGCTCACAAACAGTGAGAACTATATCGGTATACCAGTTAGCGAAATCCTTTACTACAAACAGATAGACATCCTGTTACTTTAAAGGGAAACAAGAAGAATGTAAAATAATATATTTCCTGTAATATTTATCATATTAACTGGATACGATGATGGGATATAAACAACTTTCGCCTAAAAGTAATAATATTAACAAGGATGACAACATCCATAAGTAGCGAAGCACAAAATCTATTATAAAACAAGGATGACAACATCCATAAAAGCGAAGCTCTAAAACGGTATGACAGACGAACATTAACACTTGTAGAGTGTCAGAACTGCGTATAAAAAATATGAATATATAAGTTTTGACAAAGTTATACGTAAATTTGTTGAAAAAGTAAAGTTTTAAATCTATAGGACAATTCTAACATGCCTAAATTACCGAAAAAGCTATCCGTCTCGGACGTAATTACCAACCCTAACAATAGAGAAAACAAGGATGACAACATCCATAAAAGCGAAGCACTGAAACGGTAGGACAAACGGACATTAACACTTATATAGTATCTGAACTGAAAAATCGGAACATAAATGTATAAATGTCGAATCAAAAGTGTAGGTAAATTTGTTGAAAAACTGCTTAAAAACAGGATAATGTTTATGGACATACTTACATTTTTTGACCTGATTATAGAGTTGCTTCGCTTATAATATTGTTCTTTGTTGTCCCAGGAATCAATATACCAAAAATCAGATCAAACGGATAATTAAAACACTTGCAAATTTGTTGCTAAAATAGTAGAAAAATCAACATGTTTAAAATGGACGTACGGACATTCTGGTAATGATTATAGAGTTGCTACGCTTTCTGAATCGTACCCAACTACTACAGGAATCATCATGCAAAGTTTGAAATCGATAGGACAATTCTAACATGCCTAAATTAACGAATAAAAGCTATCTATCTCGGACGGACGGACGTACGGACGGACCGACCCTAATTATAGAAAAGCTTCGCTTTTAAAAATAAAAGAGAGGAATCGAAGCAACTAGAAGACGAAAATAGGCAGTGGGCCTAGAGGCCTACTCAGCGCCGTTGCCGCGCTAAAATTTATTGCTATTCCACTACTTTTCAAATGGGAGGATTAAAAATTATTTTAAAAAATATTTTTTACTTTTTACTATTTCCATATTTAGGGCAAGAATATTAGATTAGATATTATCGTTTTAATGATTTAATTAAAAATTACATAGAATTTTATTTTTATTTTAAAAAATTTGTTCATGAAAGATGAATCCTTCTATTTCTAAAAAGGGCGAAATTTTTTTCATAATGAACATTCAGCTGATTTTGACCGCCCACGGCTGTTTGCTAAATATCGCTTTTCTTTTTATTCAAATTATTATTTAAGATTGACTTACAAAAACCCTGGGCGGTTTTTGATTTTCGTCTGCTTCTAAATTTAGGGATGGGGAAGTAGTATTTTACCATGAAAAAGGGGTGAGTATTCATCCTCTTATCCTTTTTCCTTATGGCTTTTAATAAGGATAAATAAAAATATTTTTTGGATAAATACCTATTGGTTTTCTTATGATATGTTAGAGACAGCCCTAAACCAGAACAAAGCATTTCCAATACTTACTTTATGACTATGAGCAAAATCTACTAGTTCTTTATCTATCCAACCTAAAATTAAGATAAAGATTAAGACAGTAGAACAAACGGATATCAACACTTGTAAAGTTTCAGAAGTTAATAACCAGAAAAAAATGTATATCTAAAGAAAATTGTATGTAAATTTGTTGCAAATTTTCTTAATACAGAATACTGTAATGTTTATATATCATTGGTTCCTTTCATGCCCAATTTTTAAACAAAAAAGTTTTTAGGATAAAAATATTCTAGTACCTGCTAAAGCTACAGTAGTTATCTTATTCCAATCCATTCTAAAAATATATTCTGAATAAATGAATGAAATAAATGAAAGTTTAATATTGATAAACTAATGATTATTTCTAGATGAAATGTACTCTTTTCTTTACATTTTGAAATTAGTGGTTAAAAAATTTGGACTTGTATAGTTTGAAAAAACCCATCATTATTTATTTAGTACCCAAAGTAAAATAAATGAAGGAGAATGTATTGCTCATTGGGTATTATCCTCTTACAAATATATTTTTTCAGTTTTTCAAGTCAGAAAAAGTCTTTAAATGATATTTAACGCTTTTCTAATGATGTTGATTATAGTCATATGTTAAAATCTTACCTTTTCCAAACTGTTGAATTACATTTCAGAAGAAAAACAAAAACTTCGCCACCGTAGACAGGTTTAGAATCTTAAATATACATATAAAGGTTCGAATCTAGTGCAGTTCACGGTAAAATGTTCCTGGAAACGATAAAATAAAAAAAAAACTATGAATAGGCTGCTACCGGTCAAACGGCTGTACGTACATTGCAAATCAAGATAAAGTGTCTTTTATACAGACCGACACACACACAGAGATGCTGTTACTTTTATAAAAGGACTAGCGGTTTCGCCCCTAAAAAAATTTTTTTTAATTTGTGGGGGGGGGGGGTATTTTTCATTTTTTGGAGGTGTTAGGGGTGTCCCACCCCACAAGAAAATAGTTATAAACCTTCCCGGGACCTATAAGAAGCTACCCTGTAAAGGAAAACCCGATCGGTTCAGCGGTTAGCGAGATCCTTTGCTACAAACAAACAGACAGACATCGTTCTACTTTGTATTATAGATTACCTGTTTTCAAAATACTAGCATTACGTATTTGGCTGGATATTGTATTTTCTTGTAGTGTTGAATTCACACAGTCAAAATGAAATAGTAGACCTAAAATATTTTAGATGATTATAAATCATAGTTACATCATTTTATTTCCACTATTAAATTTTTTCCCCGTGGTAAAATATATTGGTCCCTATTTAAACTTAAACTATGTGTAAAAAAAAATACCCCAAAACATGCTTAGAGACAGTCTGGATGTTTTATAGTAAACTAGCGGCTACGCCCCTAGAGGCCTCTAGTGGCATTTAAATGTTTTTTTTTTATTTTAAATATCTAATTTGAGAAATAATTTGTCTGTGGTCAATCAGCTGTTAAATTCATGTCTCTACGCAGCGCCACTACGCTAGCGACACTAAGCGACGGGAATATTTCACATTTTTTCGATTTTATTGTGATTTCCCTCCCCCAAAATAGTTTTAAACCTTCTCGGGACCTATGAGAAGCTACCCTGTTAAGGAGAACCCGATCTGTTCAGCGGTTAGCAAGATCCTTCGCTACAAACAAACAGACAGACTTCGTTCTACTTTGTATTATAGATTACCTGTTTTCAAAATACTAGCATTACGTATTTGGCTGGATATTGTATTTTCTTGAAGTGTTGAATTCACACAGTCAAAATGAAATAGTAGACCTAAAATATTTCAGATGATTATAAATCATTGTTACATCATTTTATTTCCACTATTAAATTTTTTTCCCGTGGTAAAATATATTGGTCCCTTTTTAAACTTAAACTATGTGTAGAATAAATAGCCCAAAACTTGCTTAGAGGCAGTCTGGATGTTTTATAGTCAATAACAATGGGTATGTTGACAATTAGTTTCAGCCTTCTATCTTAAATAGCAGCCGAGAAAATCACATTTTCCCCATAGCTTTACAGACTGACTGACAAACGGACAGACATAGTGCAATATAGAGTAGCTGTGCTACTAATAAAAGCATGGAATAGCTGTGACTGCATATTATCCGAAATACAAGCAGCTCGGCTATGAATAAAATTTTGGCCTAAAATTAAATTAAAAATTAAAAAAGATTATAAAAATGCTTACCTAAACAAGACAGTAATGTTTTCCATAGCATTCTTATTTTATTCTGAAAATGTTAAACGTGATCATTTTTATTATTTAAACGAAACATCACATAAATCAACCAATTACGTGTAAATGTTTGATCAAAATAGCTTTTAAATAATGTTAAGAAAAAATAGGGAGTATTTTTTTCCAGGAACGATTTCTCTTATAAGGGTGAAGGTATCATTTCTCAAAAATAGTTATAAACCTTCCCTGTAACTATAAGAATTTTCACTTTAAGAAGAACCATATCAGTCTAGCGGTTTGTAAAATCATATTACAGTAAAACACTAAAAGGGGAAGGGGTTAAATAATTGTATGTCCCCATCTCAAGGACTTTGTACGGACTATTAATTAGGTCTTTGAAAATCAACCAATATTGTCGCGAATATTAAAACAGCAAAGTAGCATGCAGAAAACAATTTGATAGCAGACGAAAAAGGTCCTAGGGAAAGGGGGCAGGTAGTTATCTCTATAAACTTCCATACTATAGATCTGTTAAAATCACACATACACTTATATGTAACATATTCTTTTAAATTTTCCCACATGATAACTTATTTAGTCCTTAGTCGTGCATTTATGAAAATCCTTTTTATCCTTTAAAAACCTTATTCAAAAAAAGGCAACTACGACGACTTTTCCTCAAAATCTCCTTTCCAAAACGCGGCATTAAGAAACACCGTGTCAAATATGAATGATTTGGTTTAAGAATGATGGTGTCATAACTTTGTCAAAAGTATTTTCAGTCAGGGAGGGAAGGAACATTGGGCTGTTTATTACACTAGTTCCCAAAGTTTTATAATAACGTCGTTTTATTATTAGTGGCTTAACAACTTTGGTGGATTTTAACGAATTTCTATTCATTGATTCATTATGTGTCCAAATATTTCAACCACTAATTGTATTCTAAAGAATGGGTTATTTTGTGTATAATCATTAATTTATCTGCCATTGTATTACCTCTTTAGATTCCTGATTTTCAGTTGGCAAAAACTTTACAGCAAAAATGTGTCTTCGATCTTTGAAAGTACGTGAAACTCAGATATTTAGGGATGCGTAATTACTGACTATCAGCCTTGGTATTTTATAACTAATCCTTAGCCACAGTAAGTCCGCTATCTAAATAAACAGGTGGCATAAGATTAAAACTCCCTTTTTTTAAAACAATCTAAAACAACAAAGATGGTAATTTAACTGAAACCGCCATTTTTGCTATTTAATTCAGCAGCTATCATTTAACTTTCGCTGCCAAATTAGGACTAAGCTAATCGACTATTTTGTAATAAATAAGCCTTTAAGAGAACTTGATTTGATTTAAAAACAATCTTATTATCAGAGATATTAAGTCACTAGACAATGGTCGCTAATATTGGTTGAAAAGTTTAGATTCAAAAAAATTTTCCCTGGGGGTAAATTTTAGGGGGGGTAAACTAAATTTACCCCTGCAAACAGATTTCAGGGGGGGTAATAACCGACCCCCCCCCCCCCCCAAGCAAATTTAAAACCCGGGGTAAAATAATTTTGGGGGGGGTAAAAAAAATTCCCCCCCCCAAAAAAAAAAAAAAACGAATTACCCCCCCTTAAAAAATTTTTACCTCCCCACAAAAAAAAAGCTTGGACGCCCCTGCTAAGGGATGCATCATTTCCATTCCATTGGCCTCCCTCCCTCCCTGGTACAGTTTTTAAATAGGCAGCATAGTAATGGTAGAATAATACCTGAGCCAACGAATGAGAAAATGTGTTTATAAAACTTTGGGTACCAGTACAATTCAAAGTCCAATGTCTCCTCCCTCCCTAGTCCCATTGCACATTCAAAGAAAAAGTTTTTATCAAAGTTTGTTAAAGAAAATTTGATAGGTTCTTGGAATATTCTTTAACAGTCTGGCTTCGAAACCGATTAATATCCGGTAGATTACTAGATAGGAACCGTTTCTTAGCCACACTGAAAAATCATGTATCGTATTATATCCAGTTTTCTATGAATATAAAAAATTTACTATAATAATATTAAAACCAGTTTTGTTAGCCCGTGCTTTCGGTATCTTGGGGCCAGGGACGTCCAAGGTTTTTTATTTGGGGGGGTAAAATTTTTTTAATTGAGGGTTATTTGTTATTTTTTTACCCCCCCCCCCCAAAAAAAATAAAAAAAAATTTACCCCGGGGGTTTAATTTGCTTGGGGGGGGGGGTAATTACCCCCCCTGAATTATGTTGGCAGGGGTAAATTTTGTTTACCCCCCCAAAATTTACCCCCGGGGTAAAGTTTTGGGGGGGTAATTTAAATACCCCCTCCTAAATGGTTAGGGGTGCCTACGGCACCCCCAAGGTAGGGGTAAATTTTTAAATGGGGGGGGGGGGTAAAATGAAAAAAATTTTAAGGGTGCCTACGGCACCCCCAAATTCGTTTAGGGGGGGGGGGGTAATCCGCACTTTACCCCCCCCCCCTTGGACGTCCTTGCTTGGGCCTAACAAAACTGTTTTTAATCTCATAACTGTACATAACTCTTAATACATTTTTATATTCACGGAAAGCTGTTTATAATACGATGAGATAAATAACTGGAATAGTATCCGATGGCTTCACTGAAGCCTCTAGGGTCGGAGACACAAAAAAAGAGGGATAAGAAGGCCATTTGACTGTCAATAGATAAATTTGATCCACAGAAGGGTAAGTTTGGAAGTTTGGAAGCCCTAGGAAAATGGGGATAGATGTCACAGCTTTTGGCCTACCTATTCTATTGGCGTCATAGTAGAGGTTAAGAGAAAGGGAAGGGGGAAAGAAACTCCCTAGAAAAGAGACGGGTTACAGGGTATTTCCTGACGTGAATAAAATAGGTAGGCCAAAAACAGTGACATTTTTTTCCCATTTTGCTGGGGCACTATAGACAACTACTGCGATATAAATTGAGATAATTGTCAATGTTTAAGTCTACAAAATATTTCATATTTGGTTCATTAAATTTCATAACATCTACTGGGTATTTCCATTAGATTAATCGATATATTATTTCTTGGATGTTGCACCATATTTTCGCCTACTCTAGTGAAATAGTCATTCCAGCTGGCTAATTTAATTACACCACTATCCACACCGCTTATAACACCCCTCCCCGCCTACTGGATGAACAAACTGACCAATAAATGAGATCTATATTAGTAAACTAAATTGACGACAAATTTTTCCCTGTCAATATATCCACGTATATCATATATCTATTTTTAATATTATTATATATGACTGTTTATTTACATTAAGAACAAATATGTCAACAACCATAATAGCGAAGCTTACTTAAACAATTAAGAATTATTGTTGAATTTTAATTAAATTAAACTATCTTGAAGATTCCAAGACAAAAGTGATAATAACCAAATTTAATATAACAAATATATTAGATTTTAGGGGGTTGTTTTACGGGGGGATGTAGACCCTTGTCAAGGGGGGTGTATAGGGGTGAGCAGCTTAGGTGGTGTATCAATCCCCCTTCCTTAATTTTGCCAGGTGGTTGGGTGAAACACCTCCCTATACCCCACTTCTGCACGCTTGGGACCAATAATATAACCAACCATAATATTATTTAGTTATTCTTAGTTTAGCTACGTGATTTGTTTTATAACGATCAAGTTATCCAATAAATGTAAAATCATAGATGCATAATTCAGACAACTAACTGCCCCAAATGGTTGAGACCCCTTACTGTTTTTTTAGGTACTTGGCTGTGTTTATATTTCCGACGCTATTAGCTGATTGAACCTAGTAAAATGACGTTAAAAAAATTAGCCGATGAGAGGCCACTATAAATTTTACCATTGGTCAATTACAGTGTATACTGGCCTCTCATTGGCAAATTTTTTTTTACGTCATATTCAGAGTCAGACACTTTTACTAGGTTCAGCTGATTTCAATGACCCATTACAAAATCGGGACAGGGTCCATAGCCTGTGAATTGAATTACTTATAGCTCATTTCCCCTCTATTCTTTTACTTTAATAGTTATCCCATGCCAAAAATAGACCCTACCGTCACTAATGCAGTTACAACTTATTATTCAGGCCCTAATTATAGAATATCCTCGTTTTCACTAAGAATCAGTCATAATTTTCCATATTAAAGTTATCAGACATAAACAAATATCAGTGGTATAAAGGGATAAGACAATGCCCAATAAATTGATGTACATCCCCAATGCTGGGATGGAAGACCAGTTACGTGCACGCCGTCCATCCTGCACCGTGCATCAATGATCCTAGGAGCTACACCAGAAGAGTCCTACTGTGCTGGAAAGGTCCTAGGGTAGATGCCAGACTGAATTCTGGTCACTTCCCCCAGTTCAGGGGGTTTGGGTAGGGCTAACAATCCTTCCCTAGAAAAAACCTGCTCACGTTCAATCTGCACAAAGTAAAGACCAATTTAACTTTGGGCTCGGGAACGAAGTAGAGGTTGGAAACAACATAATGATGTTTGGCTGGCACATATCATTTTCGAAAACTATATACTTTCCGGAAGCCAATCTTTATGAGGAAGGTATTTTTAGAAAGGGGAAAATGTGTAGAAAACACCCATGTAAATTAGAAAATCCGCAGAAATCATTTTTAAAAGTTATTGGCAAACATTTGCAATGTTAATTTGCTAAATCAATTTTATGCCCTAAATGACATATTCTGAAATAAATCTTATATGAAAGTTTATTATCTTTGAGTTTAGGACATGCTTAAGACGTAAAAAATATTTTCAGTGTTACTTTTTTCGCCCTACATGTGAAAAAAGGCATTTCTCACATTTTATTATAAAAATTGCATATAAACAAAATAATTATTTTTTTCTACAGTCAACACAAAAATTGGCATAAAATCTTTCATTTTAAATGTAAAAGTCAGATAAAGAATCCTTTTTAGAGCAAATATAGTGGAAAAAGCAACCAAGACGTTTTAGCAAAGTATGAATATCTAATGAAATAGATACTTTTAAATTTTGATATACATATCAGATAAAAATATATAAAAAAAGAGATCAAAAACTATAAAACAAGGTATTTATTTTTTTCACTCTGTCACTGAATAAAGAGCACTTTTAGGTTTGATTTTAACCAATGCAGCACTTAAACACTCATTTTTCAAGGTAAATAAACAATATAAATGCAATTATACAATTAAGTCAGTTTAATAATACAGTAAGCCTTTTTATAGCAATTTTTTGTTGTTGAAATTATTCTTTATTTCTATAATAAATTGTATTAAAATCTAATGATTTGAAAATTCGTAATTAAGAACTTCATTTACACTGTTTTGACATATAAATTACAAAGAAAAAGATTAAATCCTTTAAGTTTGAATAATACTTTATACATTTACATAATAAAAACATTAAAATTGTTAAAGATTAAAAAAAAAGATAAAAATAAGTAATTTTTAAAATCATTTTGTGTCGTCTTCATAAACTATTTCCCCTTTTATATTTTAGTCTGGTAGAATTCATAATTATAAATAACCTTTCTTGAGCATATATATGTTTTATTGAAATTAATTATAAGAATGTAAAACATTTTTTTATTGATTTAATATTAACAATTCACCTAACATTTTGTTATTTTACTTTTTTTTGAAACTCTTTTATTCTTATTAATAATTCTATTTAACACAAAAAGCTCATAGGGAGTTGATAACCTTTATTTCTTGCTTTGTATTCTAATCAGGTATTTTATTTGACTAAATTTTTTAAAACTATACAGCATGCATGTTTGTGTCAATAATGAAGACATTACGGGTTTTTATGTACAAAAAGTTGTTTTAAAGCAAGAAAATATAATCTTTCTAGTAACTAATATACAATTTCGTAGTTTTATATATGTCTGTATTTTGGTTTCTAAAAAAAGTACTATACCAACAAACATGCATGCCTGAAAATTAGTTTCAATATTCGTATTAAACAGGAAAAAGAAACTAAGTCGTCGTTATAATTATTGTTTGTTATTTTTGGTGTAAGGTTTTTTTTTAATGAAACTTTTTTGGATCTCATGAATTTTATTTCTGCGGATTTTCTGGTTGCCAGAAATGAAATCTACGCATCTTTTTTAGCTAGATGGCATTTGTCTGGTTAAGATTGGATAAAAAATTCTTTGGTTGGTTAAATTTAATAAGTGTGCTGGGAAACCGCTAAAGGACCAGTCAGGCGGATGATTCTGAATTCCCGCAGACCAGCAAAAATTTGCACCTGGAATGTTCGGACAATGTTTCAGTCAGGCCAGACAGAAAACATTTGCCGAGAAATGCTTAAAGCCAAGGTTGACATCCTGGCTATCACCGAATCAAGGTGGACAAATAATGGAGAGTTTAAACATCATTCTGGCTTGAAAATACTTTACTCAGGCCATATGAATGAGGATCTAGGACATAACCAAGGGGTGGCTCTTATGCTGACCAAGCAAGCAGAGCAGGCCATGATCAGTTGGCAACCCCATGGTCCAAGAATCATGGAGGCTTACTTCAAATCCTCAGATAAAAACATCAATCTGAGAATAATAGTAGCATATGCTCCTACAGAACAAGCAGATACAGAGGTCAAAAACGAATTTTATGACCAGCTTGACTCTGTATTTAAGAATGGTCATAAAGAAAAGGACCTGACCATGCTCCTAGGAGATTTCAATGCTCAAGTGGGGAGTAATAATGAGAATTTAGAAGAAGTCATGGGCAGATATGGCCTAGGCTTAAGTAATGGCAAGGAAAATGACAATGGTGATAGACTTGTAAGTTTTTGTACTGAAAACAAACTTGTCATTGGTGGAACCATCTTTAAACACAAGAAGATTCATACTGCCACCTGGAGATCACCAGATCAAAGAACCTTTAATCAGATAGATCACATCTGTATATCTAGACGTTTTAAAGGTTCTCTCCTTGATGTCAGGGTTGAAAGAGGACCTGATGTTAATTCTCTTCTATCTTCTAAAGTTCGGCTTAGATTTAAAAAGCAGGACACAAAGCCTAACCCCAGGAAAAAGTATAATTTAACAACCCTTCAAAACTCTGAAAAGCTACAAGAGTTTAAGCTCACTCTAAAGAACAGATTTGAGTTGTTGACTCTTCAAGAGGATGATGGAGTTGAAGATATTTGGCAAGGTATCAAAAAAGTTTATAATGATTCTAGCCAAGAAAAATTAGGTTTCAAAAAGGCTAACCAAAAGCCGTGGATCACTCAAAGATCCATTGATCTCATGGATCAAAGAAGAGAGGTAAGACAAAAGACACTCTCCAGAAACTCTCCAGAAGATAAAGACCTGTATAAGATGCTCAGCAGGGAAATCCAAAGAAGTGTCAGAATTGACAAAAAAGAACACTTGGAAAACCTTGCTATGCAAGCAGAAAATGCTGCTAATCAAAATAGAATGAAAGATGTCTATGAGATTACTAAGAGCATTGCAGGTAAAGTACACAAATCAGGATCACACATCAGGGACAAGGATGGTTCACTCCTTAAAACTGATGAAGATATTCTAAATAGATGGGCAGAGCACTTCACTGAACTGCTAAATCTTCCAGTTCCAGAGGAAGAAACTGAGATTCCACCCTCAGATGCACTTGACATTGACTGTTGAGCGCCAAATCTATTGGAAATCAAGGAGGCCATTAAAAGTTTGAAAAATAACAAGGCCGCTGGACCTGATAACATCCCAGCTGAGGTCATAAAAGCAGACCTAGATACATCTCCTGAGGCATTCCTACCTCTGATCACAAAGATATGGAATGATGAGTTATGCCCAGAGGACTGGAAGAATGGACATATCTCAATACTAGCCAAAAAAGGAGACTTGACCCAATGTGGAAACTACAGAGGGATAATGCTCCTTTCAGTACCTGGCCGTATCCTTAGTAAGATTCTTCTTAATAGAATAAAGAAGAAGGTTAATGAAAAGCTAAGACCTAATCAGGCTGGATTTAGACCAAACCGTTCCACTATTGATCAGATAACCTCTCTAAGAATCATCATAGAGCAATCCAAGGAATGGAACTCTGAGCTTTTTGTAAACTTCATTGACTACAAAAAAGCATTTGATTCTTTAGACAGAAGATCTCTCTGGAAAATCTGCCGACACTATGGCATTCCAGAAAAGATAATCAATATCATTAAAGCTATCTATCATAAAGGAGGTGGAAATGTAATGTATAAAGGTAAACTATCAACCTTTTTTGAGATTGTAACAGGCGTCAGACAAGGATGCCTTCTTTCTCCCTTCCTTTTCCTCCTTGCCATTAACTGGATCATGAAGAACTGTGAAAGTAATGATGGCATTCGCTGGGAGCTATTTGGCAATCCCAAATATTTAGGAGATCTGGACTTTGCTGATGATATCGCTTTGTTAACAAGCAATAGAATTCAAATGCAAAGAAGGACTAACAGGATAGCTGAAACCTCCAAGAAAATTGGACTAGAAATAAATGTTCCTAAAACCAAAATACTCAGATTAAATGCAAATTCCCAAGAACCAATTACTATTGGAGACCAAATTCTTGAGGATGTAGCTTGTTTTGAGTATCTTGGAAGTAAAATTGATGAAGCTGGAGGCACTTTAACAGATGTTAAAGCTAGAATTAACAAATCTAGGACAGCCTTTGCCAGCCTGAACAAAATTTGGAATTCCAACAACATCTCCATAAAGACCAAGTTAAGACTGTTCAAGTCAAATGTTCTCTCTGTTTTGCTGTATGGGGCTGAAACTTGGTTCCTAAACACAGCAGTGGTCTCCAAACTTCAGACATATGTCAATAAATGTCTAAGGAGAATCCACAAGATCTTTTGGCCAAATAAGATCACAAATGCTGAGCTTCTAGAGCGCAGTGATATGTCAGACATTAAACTGACAATAAAACAGAGAAAATGGAGATGGCTGGGGCACACTCTAAGGAAAGGGCATGATGATATAACCAATCAAGCCTTGACTTGGAACCCCCACGTAGGAAAGAGGAAACCAGGTAGACCAAAAACAACCTGGAGGAGGGAACTCTTAAGTGAACTGAAAGAAAAGAAAATTCCATCTTTCAGCAATGCCTCAAAACGTGCCCAAAAAAAGGAAGATTGGAGAACCATTGTGCATGGCCTACGTTCTGCCGAGAACTAAAAGGCAATGATGATGACATCCCCAATGCTGATACACAAAACTACACATACTATGAATAGTCGTCGAAACATTTAGACACTTAATGAACTAATCAATCAAAATTCAATAAAAGTCCCCAACAAATATTAAACGTTAATATAAAACTTTCGGGACTAGTGTAAGAGACAGTCCAATGTCCCCTCCATCCCTGAACAAATATATCCTTATACTAAAGTAACAGGATGTTTGTCTGTTTGTCTGTGTGTCTGTTTGTTTGTCTGTGTGTATCGAAGGATCTCGCTAACCGCTGAACCGATCGGGCTCTCCGTAACAGGGTAGCTTCTCATAGGTCCCGGGAAGGTTTATAACTATTTTGGGGAAGGGTACCACCACCCTCCCAAGAGAAATCTTTACTTTTTCTTTTAAAATCTGAAATAAGAAATTGGGTTATCAAATTCGACTCTACCCTTCTCAAGTGCCCCTAGATGCCTCTAGGGGCGTAGCCGCTAGTATTTGTATAAATCGATTATGTGTCGATAATCCCTAGTGGAAACGCCCATATCCTTTTCTATCCATCCAGAGTATTTGAAAAATAGGTAAAAACCTGCCTGAGATTTATAAATGCTTACCAAAATGAAGATCCTAATCGATTGGAGTCGTTTGCAAGATTTTAATAACTAGACAAACAAGGATGGCAAAACCAATAAAAGCGAATCCCATCAAGTTTACAAGGTGTGTCTGTACCGAAGGATCTCGCTAACCGCTGAACCGATCGGGTTCTCCCTAACAGGGTAGATTCTCATAGGTCCTGGGAAGGTTTATAACTATTTTGAGGGAGGGTACCACCACCCTCCCAAGAGAAATCACAATAAAATTGGTAAAATTGAAATATTCCCGCCGCATAGTGTTGCTAGCGTAGTGACGCTGCGTAGAGACATGAATTTAACAGCTGATTGACCATTGACAAATTATTTATCAAATTAGATATTTAAAATTTTAAAAAAATTAAATGCTTCTAGAGGCCTCTAGGGGCGTAGCCGCTAGTCAAGAATATAAACAGAATACATAAATATTATAGACAATTGTCCACGAATAGGAAAATAAAACATGAAAAGTTTCAATCTTGTTTTTTTTGCCGTAGAAAATATTAATAGGTTTATCATTACTTGGATCTTACACCAGATTATCATGTACTCTATTAAAGTAAAACGTGTAGCTGGCTAAAATATAACGATATCCCCTATCAAACCCCCTTTACCCCATCCCCACCCCTCCTACTGGATGAACGAAGTATTAACTGTCCCATAAGTTATGTCTATGTCAGCAACCTACATTGACGATATTTTTTCCATTGTCATAATATCTATTCCAGTACGATACATGTTTTTCTTATTAAATTAAAAACTGGTTTTAATCCAGCTGAAATACTAACTGAAAATATTTTCTGCCGGTTAGTCTATGAAGTTAGCTTACTATTGCTTCGCTAATAAATTGCTTTTATGTAACTGTGTTTTATTAGGCGAAAAATATTTTAAACATTGCTCATATGTATTGAGTAATGAAAGCCAGAATTAACTGGTTAATTTGTCATTTAATATTTTTATATTTCTAATCTCATTTACAAATAAATTTATCATTTATCAGTTATACGTATGGTAATACTATACAGTCAATATTGAGTAATAGCTAGTCGTAGGAGAGGTGATAGGTTCGATTCACGGTCCGACACACCGTCATAGCTAGAGACGTTAAAAATGGTTCTTACTGCTGCTATGTCAGGTACTTGTCATTAGAGTAGGGGGGGGGATGTCTTGGCTATTAAACAGGCGCAACTCATTACAATGCATAGCTAGGAATTCACAAACAAAAATCGCGCAATCAAAGGGTTGTTTGTATATTGGATGTTACTTAATCCAACATCCTTGGGTGTTAGAGTATTGCATCCCATTACAAGCTGATAGTTGAAACTATATTTGCTAAAAATAAGATATTTTTACAAAATATATCTAGTCTTGGGAATCTATCTGTAATAACAGTCGAAAATATCTCATTTCTCCTTAGGATAGATAAAGTAAATATATGGTTGCTACTTAAACAAGGATGATAACATTCATAAAAAAGCGAAGCTCTAAAACAGAAAGAAATACAAACAAACTATAACTCTTGTAGAGTGTCAGAACTTAATAAACAGAACATTAATTTGAAAGTCTAAACAAAATTTTAAATAAATTTATTGAAAAATTGAGTAAAAGGACATACTTTCATTTTTAATCTGTAGTCATTGCCTCGCTTGTAATATTGCGTCTTGTTGTCCTAGGAATCATTATTCCAAAAATCAGATGAATAGGATTATATCCTTCAAAACGTTGTTGCCAAAAAAGTAAAGAAAATCAGCATGTTTTTAATGGAAGGACGAACAAAAGGACCGACCATAATAATAGAATAGCTTCGCTTTTGTAAGACCTATATTTAGCTAAATCTCAACGTTAATTTTGCTCATATAAAGGAACTCTTTGACTTATGGGCTAAAGTGCATGTTACATGGTGAACTGAAATTAGTTTCCGAATGTGAACACATTTTCCTAGGTGTTTCCCAATCCTATCTCAATATTTGCTACTAGCTAAAAAACCTTCAAACTTCTAAAAAAAAAATCAAAATTTGAAAAATTAAAACTTTGAATGTATAATGTATAAATCGTTAATACATTCAAATTTTGATTTTTTTTTGAAGTTTGAAGGTTTTTTAGCTAGTAGCAAATATTAAGATAGGATTGGGAAACACCTAGGAAAATGTGTTCACATTCGGAAACTAATTTCAGTTCATCTGTTACATACATGTGATTTACTGAATTTTAGTTTCCAAAAGTGTACCTAGCATCCGCGTTTTATCTCAATATTTACTACTAGCTAAAAAAGCTTCAAACTTCAAAAAAAAATTTAAATTTGAAAAATTAAAATATTGAATGTATATAATGTATAAATCGTTTATACATTATATCGCTTTTCCCTTTGACCGGAGTAGCTGAAAATAGCGTTAGCAATAATTGGGTTATCTGCTGTACACATTTGGAAATTATTGAAGAAATAGGCAATCCATTTTCAGCACATCATTACATGTGTATTTAATTAGTGTCCTAATAAACCTACTCATACAGCTAATAAATAAATTTACCAACACAAATAAATGTAGAGTTTCTTGGTTTTTTATATTCCCAATAAGTTAAAATTATTTTAATTATCGTGCTTCATTTAATTCATTTAATATATTTAATTATTCAGGGATGTAAAGGGATAAGACAATGGCTGATTAATTGTTTTACATACCCAATGATGATACACAGAATTAATCCTTCTGTCGATTACGATTAGCGGTTGAAACGTTTAGACACTCAACTTAATGAACTAACTAATGAAAATTCAATAAAAGTTTCCAAAGTTGCGAAGCCAACGAATAAGAATTATTATAAAACTTTATGGACATCCCAATGTCCCCTCCCACTCTGCTTTTCAATAATCATTTTAGTTTTGTAAAAATTTGAATTAGCTGTTTATATGAACACCTAATCACCCCATATATAGTTCTATCTTGATAAGATGAAAAACGAATGTTTTTCCACTGTGCATGCAGGGGTACAGCTACAGAGGAATGGCTGATATAAATTTTATTTTCCTTGTTAATATATCGAAAAGTCAGATTAAAATAATATAATTTGAAAAATAGCCCCGAGGGTCCGAAGACCCGGGCTAAATGAGATTACTTTATGATTTTTATTAATTTTTAATATTTATGGAAAATTGTCTGTAGTACGATGCTACGACATGATTTTTTAGTATGGCTGAGAACTTGTTCTTATCCAGCAAAAATTAATCAGTTCAGAAGAAAAACTGAATATTATTCTTGTTAACTTTAGATTTACAATGCAATGGTATAAATTAAATGCAAGCCTAGCTGAAATTACTCAAAGCAAAATTATTTTTGTCTAATTTAGATGAAATTTGACAATATTGAAGCAAAATTTGAAATTATAATTTAATTTGGAAACAAATATTGCTCCGTTGACAAATTTTACAATAATTTATAATTTAAAGTTTTGGTAATATTTTTTCTCATATTCATTTGAATCCGGTGGATAGGAACCGGTTCTCATGAATACGAAAAAACTATGTCTAGCATCGTATTATATCCAGTTTTCTACAAATATAGAAATGTACAATCACAAGATTAAAACTAGTTTTTTTAGCCGGTGCCTTCGGCACCACGGGGCTAAATTCTCGATTTAAAGAAAACTTTAATTGACTGATATTTTAGGATGGTTTTAGGCTATTGTCTTGTCCCAATTACAAAGCCTCCCCAAGCTACGGGTGAAGCAATTATTATTCTTTTATAAAAGTATTAGGAACTGTGTGTATGTTTGTAACGAAGTAACTCCCTTACCGCTGAACCAATTTGGTTCTCCTTTAATGTATAGTTTCACAAAGGTCCTAGGAAGGTTTATAACTATTTTGTGGACGGGTACTACCACCCTTTAAAGAGAAATCTCCTCTTTAAAAAAATTACCCTACCCCAAACATTGAAAAAAATAACCAATCAACCTCCCTTCACCTCAAGAGGCCTCTAGGGCCGAAGCCGCTAGTTTTATATAAATGAGATAAGATTGAGACCAAGCAATGTACTATATTATCTTTTTACTTTAATCTTAAATACATCTTGCTAACGGTAACAGTATTTGATAGTTATCTTACTGATATAGTAGTTATTTATAGCATTGTATTATAGACAGCTTTCCGGGGATATAAAAATAAAAAATTTTAGGACTAAAACCTGTTTTGTTAGTCCGATTGGCAAAAATTTGTATTATTTTTTTTATTTTAATATTTGTGGAAAATTTTCTTTAGTACGAAGCTAGACATGATTTTTCAGTATGGTAGAGAACCGTTTCTAATCCAGCGGATATTAATCGTATTCGAAGCCATACTTGAATAGTATTCAGTGATATAATTAACAATATAATTTACATAAATACATATTACATATAAGTATGTAGGAAAATCTCATCAAATATTGTTTTGACGATAATATGATGTCGTTTGAATAAAAGCATCTCGATAAATTGTCACCTATTATAACCTTTTTATTTAATGTCACTAGCGGCTATGCCTCTAGCACCTAGGGGCTCTGTATTCGAATAGCCAGAGAGAAAGCTAGAAAATAGCTTAAAACTATCCAAATACTTTAATCTGAAATTGAAATTGTGTAAAGCAATCACAGGACCTATTGGAAGCTTGTCAAAAATAGAGAACCCAAACTGTTCAGTGATTTTTGAGATCTTAAGCTTCAGATAAAAACCTTACTATTTTATGTAATTTTAATAGTCAATACAAAACATTTCAATGTAGATTACAGAAAACCACCAAAGGGGAAAGGGGTAAAATAACTGTATTTCCCCATCCTAATGACCTTGTTCGGACTCTCAATTAGGTCTTTGAAAATCAACCAATGGTGTCGGGAATATTGACAGCCAAGTAGCAGAAAACAATTTGCCAGTAGACGAAAAAGGTCATTGAAAAGGGGTTGGATCATTTAGTTATCTGTACATGTACATACATCTTTACTATAGATAAGCCGTGACCACTTTTATCTAATGCCACTAGCGGCTTTGCTTTGCCCTAAAGTATAGTATGAGAATCATTACATCTTCTGCTACTTACCCAGCCGAAAAATTGCTAATGGGTCGCAATTTTTTTAGGCCCCCCCATTTTTGTTTTTGTTTTGGGGACGCCTAAAACCACCACAGGACAGTAAGTATAATCTCTGAAGAGTAAAATCCAATCGATTCAGTGGTTACCGAGATCTTAAGGAACGGACGGACAGACATCATTATATTTTGTAATTTGTAATTTGAAATTTAATGTAAGAGATGGCTAACTATTTTTTTGCGGAAAATAACCTAATTTAATATTTACCAACTGAATTTCTCATTTTTAAAAGTGAAGCTTTTCCATAATTAGGGTCGGTCCGAATAGCTTTTTTCGTTAATTTAGGCATGTTAGAATTATCCTATCGATTTCAAACTTTGCATAGTGATTCCTGTAGTAATTAGGAACGATTTAGAAAGCGTAGCAACTCTCTAATCATTACCAGAATGTCCGTACATTTATTTCAAACATGTTGATTTTTAATTTTTTAACATTAAATTTTTATGTGATAAAATTATCTGATTGGTCTGATTTTTGGAATACTGATTCCTAGGACAACAAATTTCATTGTTATAAGCGAAGCATCTCTATAATCAAGCTCTAAAGTAAGTATGTATTAAACATTATCCTGAATTTAAGCAGTTTTTCAACAGATTTACTTACAATTTTGTTTCGTTCTTCTTTTATACAGTTTTATTCTGATTATTCAGTTCTGACTCTATACAAGTGTTAATGTTTGTTTGTTTGTCCTACCGTTTCAGAGTTTCGCTTTTATGGATGTTGTTATTCTTGTTTTACCATAAAAAGAACTTCATTAAAAGTTAGTAAAAAAAAGTTTAAAACTTAGTAAAATTGATTCCCTGATGGTTAAATAATCGTTTTTAGTTTTGCAGCTAACCTATAACTAATTAGGGGTGTGTCTGTCCGTAAGTCACTCAAAGACATTTAGTTGATATAATAATAAATATATAAATAATACTGGGAAGTTTCTATGCTCATTTTAAATATGATTCAAGCCAGGAGGTATGGAAGGGGACAATAGGCAATTAATTAAATTTAAGAGTTTTTGCTTAAAGGCCATGAAAAACAGATTTATCCAGAAAATTTGAAGAAAATGGTATAGTGTTACACAAGTATCACAGTATAGTTTCTATCTATGAAATGATAATTCATTGAGAAAAAAAATTGTAAAAACCAGCAGTAAAATTTTATTGCATATAAGTTTTTTTGTTTGCTGGAAATTGTGTTAATATTTTTATAATTTTATTTATTTTTGTCTGCTAGGATCATAACATATTAAGCGGCAAATGCGAGCGAGTCACCAAAGTCTTGTAAAATCCTTCACAAACACTTTGGGCAGGTCCCCAAGTTTTGAGACTCCTAATAATTGAATATTCAATCCATTGTCCCCCCTACTCCTGGATTCAAGCAGAATTTTGTTCAAAGTTCTATGTCATGAAGAATATAAAATGCATTGCTCTTTTATACATGTTTTTTTTCTAATTTTCTAATAAATTAAGCATTATTTTTTATGGATGTTGTCATCCTTGCTATGATAAAAGTTTACTATGATCTAAACTTAATGTTAATTTAGATAGATAGAGAAAAAAAAAGTATTAGCAATGTAGCAAAGCAACTCTATAACTCTGTTTCTGAAAGTATGAAAGTTCTTTTGTATCTAATATAATACATACTTTTTAAAAGCGATGCTTTTTCTGTAATTAGGGTCGGTCCGTTCATCCATCCGTAATAGTTAATCATTAATTTATACATGTTAGAACTGTCCTATCAATTTAAAAATTGGCATGTTATGTAAAATTTAGAAAAAGTAAGAACTCTATAAAAGATACCAGAAAGTCCGTACGTCCATTTTAACAAGCTGATTTGTTTAATTCTTTGACAAGAATTTTTTCATGCAATAAAATTATCCTATTCATGTGATTGGACAACATAGTACAACCTTATAAGCGAAGCTTCTCTACAATCAAGTCTTAAAAATGTAAGTATGCCCTTAAACAGTATCCTGTATTTAAGCAGTTTTGTACCAAATTTACTTAAAATTTTGTTAAATATTTATGTTCTTCTTATTTAGTTCTGACACTCTACACGTGTTAATGTTCGTTTATCCTAATATTTCAAAGCTTCGCTTTTATGTATGTAGTCATCCTTGTTTTTGTCAATTTGGGTGTGATTTAATTATACTATTATTTCAAACTTCTTTTTTAGACAATTGACCCCTAAAATATTGCAAATTTCTGTTAATGCTACACTGGTTGGGGATGTTACATTTGCAAAAACGTGAATACGTATTTTGTAGATTTTGCATATTCAATAACCATCCGTTATTGTACTAAAAACAAGGATGACAACATCCATAAAAGCGAAGCACTGAAACGGTAGGACAAACGGACACTAACACTTGTATAGTGTCAGAACTGAATAATCAGAATATAAATGTATAAATGTCGAATCAAAATTGTAAGTAAAATTGTTGAAAAACTGCTTGTTACAGAATAATGTTTATGGACATACTTACAATTTTAGGACTTGATTATAGAGTTGCTTCGCTTATAATATTGTACTTTGTTGTCCCAGGAATCAGTATACCAAAAATCAGATCAATCGGATTATTAGATCACATAAAAAATTGTTGTTAAAAAAGTAAAAAAAATCAACATGTTTAAAATGGACGTACGGACATTCTGGTTATGATTATAGAGTTGCTACGCTTTCTAAATCGTACCTAACTACTACAGGAATCACCATGCAAAGTTTGAAATCAATAGGACAATCTAACATGCCTAAATTAGCGAAAAAAGCTATCCGTTACGGACGGACGGACCGATCCTAATTATAGAAAAGCTTCGCTTTTAACAAGGATGACAGCATTCATGAAAGCGAAGCTCTGAAATGGAATGACAAACGAACATTAACACTTATAGAGTGTCAGAACTGAATAAACTGAATATTAATTTATATGTCTAATATCTACACAAAATTGTTAGTAAATTTGTTGCAAAACTGATTATATACAAGTTAATGTTTAAGGACATACTGACGTTTTTAGGACTTGATTATAGAGATGCTTCGCTTACATTGATGTAATAGGATTCAGTATTCAAAAAATCAGATGAATAGGATAATTTTAACATTCAAAAATTTGTTGTCAAAAAAGTAAAAAAACAGCTTGTTTTAATTGGACGTAGGGACTTTCTGGTAACGATTATAGAGTTGCTGCGCTTTCTAAGTCGTACCTAACTGTTATAGGAATCAGCAGGCAAAGTTTGAAACCGATAGGACAATTCTAAGCTGTTTAAATTAACGAAAAGAGCTAACTGTAACGGACGGACCGTTCAAATTATAGAAAAGCTTAGCTTTTAATATTTGATAGGATTAACTGAATAATTTTAGTATCAACATTGCAAAAGATGATATTATTATAGAAATTCTAAGGATGATTTTGTCTATAATTAAACTGAAAGCTTCGTAAATATTAACACAGCCGGGTCGAAACAAATGGGTGTCCGCCATTTGGGGCAGATATTTGTCGGGGTTTCACATCTATACTTTTACTATTTCCAACCCCGCCCGCCCCCTCAATGTACTATCAAAATGTTTAAATTATGAATATTAAAATTTTTCCATTAGTGCTCGTGATGAGCATATTTTGTTTATATAATACTCAGCGAGAGATGGGATAATTGGAATAAAAATTCTACGTGTACCCAAAGTTTTTAAAACTCGATCTCTCATTAGTTGGATAAAATACTGATTGTTAGGAACTTTTCAACTGATACCATAATATATATACTAGCGGCTTCGCCCCTAGCCTCTAGGGGCTTTGCCCCAAGAGAATTAATAAAACCAAATTTTCGTATTTTAGATTTAAAATAATAATGTAAAAAAAAAATTTCTTTGAAGGGGAATTTTTTTTAGGGGGGGGGGCCGGTAGTCGACCTCACTATTTTAATTTTAGTTTTAGGGGGGTTGAGGGTGTCCCACCCCCCAAGAAAATATTTATAAACCTTCCCGGGACCTATGAGAAGCTACCCTGTAAAGGAGAACCCGATCGGTTCAGCGGTTAGCGAGATCCTTCGCTACAAACAAACAGACAGACAAACAAACAGACAGACTGACATCGTTCTACTTTGTATTATAGATATAAAGGTTATCTTTTATATTCTTAGGGTGTGTAAATCATGACTTATCCCTCAATTTTATTAAAAACATTCCCAGTAGCGATGCTATTCTACTAGAGATCTCAGAGTTCTCAGCCATACTAAAAATAATGTATAGCATCGTGTTATATCCAGTTTTCTAGGTATAGAAAATGTACAATCATATGATTAAATCCAGTTTTTTGTAGCCATTGACTTCGGCACCTCGGCACCCAGTATGGCTTCGAAACCTGTTAATATCCACTGGTTGAGAACCAGTTCTCGCCCCTCGGAGATAACAAAACTGACTTTAATATTTTAACTTTTCTTTTTATCATCCGCGGAAAGCTATCTATAATACGATGCAAAAATCCTTATAGTTAAGTACCAGGACGTCTTTGTTTTTGTATGTTTGTAAGTTTGTACTGAAGGATCTCGCTAACCGCTGAACCGACCGGGAAGGTTTATAACTATTTTTGGGGAGGGTAACACCACCCTTAACAGAGAAATCAACAAAAATATATATAAAAAACGCCGCCCTGCGGACATATTTTCAATTAGCTAAAATTATAACTAACTCCATCTATCGGCGAAAAAATATTTTGGTGAATAGCTGATTTTAAAATAGATTAAAAAGAAAGAATTTACATGTCCTCAGAGGCCTCTAGGGGCGGTGCCGCTAGTAACTACTATTGAGTGATGCCGGTAAAAAAAAATTTTAGTTGGGAAGTTCTTTTACAATTAGGGTCAGCTGTCCTTTCGAAACGGATCTTTTCATAAATTTAGGCATGTTAGAACTATCCTATTGCCTTTAAACTTGGTATGATGAGTCATGCAACAGTTAATTTTTCTTAATCATATAATTATCCTATTCATCCTATTATTAAAATGATTACTTGTTCAACTAGGTAAAATATTTCACAACAAACTTTAATATTCGTCATATTTGAATCGGTTTAGATTTAGCTAATAATGGAAAAATTCAACAAAATTATTATTTTTTGCAAATTTATTATTTCTATGATACAAAATATGGAATATTACTATATACATTTTATAAATATAATGTTTCTAAATATTTCTATCCAAAGTGGGCAACTCTTTCAACATCTTTCACAATTTTTCCAACAACTCCCTTAACAAGGCCACCTAAAAGTCCACCACCACCAAACAGACCGCCTCCAAGACCACCACCACCCCCAATTCCCCCACCTGCTCCACCGCCAAAGCCGCCTCCAGCTCCGCCACCAATACCACCGCCAGCACCTCCACCAAAGCCGCCTCCAGCACCACCACCAATTCCACCTCCAGCGCCACCGCCAAAGCCGCCTCCAGCTCCGCCACCAATACCACCGCCAGCACCTCCACCAAAGCCGCCTCCAGCACCACCACCAATTCCACCTCCAGCGCCACCGCCAAAGCCGCCTCCAGCTCCACCACCAATACCACCGCCAGCACCTCCACCAAAGCCGCCTCCAGCACCGCCACCAATTCCACCTCCAGCACCTCCACCAAAGCCGCCTCCAGCACCGCCACCTATTCCACCTCCAGCACCTCCACCAAAGCCGCCTCCAGCACCACCACCAATTCCACCTCCAGCACCTCCACCAAAGCCGCCTCCAGCACCGCCACCTATTCCACCTCCAGCGCCACCACCAAAGCCACCTCCAGCTCCACCACCAATTCCGCCGCCAGCACCTCCACCGAAGCCGCCGCCAATTCCTCCTCCAGCTCCTCCACCAAAGCCGCCGCCAGCACCACCTCCAATTCCTCCTCCAGCGCCACCACCGAAACCTCCACCGCCTCCAAAACCGCCACCAGCACCTCCACCAAAGCCGCCTCCTGCACCACCACCAAAGCCGCCTCCTGCGCCACCGCCAAAACCGCCTCCGGCACCGCCGCCAAAGCCACCTCCAGCCCCTCCACCAAAACCACCTCCAGCGCCTCCGCCAAAGCCGCCTCCAGCGCCGCCACCAATACCACCACGTCCCTGCGGGGCGGGTAGGACACTTGATATCATCAGACACAAAGATATGCTCGTTATAGATCTCATCCTAAAATAGTTAAATAATTTTTTTAAAAGTTTTATCGTAACATGTTTGGTGTAAAAACAATTTGCTATTTACTTTGAAATATAATATTATCATTTATATATGTAGTCTCGATGTTAGTAGAGAATACCTTTCCGCAACTATTAAAATGAAAAATTATAAGATTAGACCAGATTTGTTCGCCCTAGAGTTGTTAATGGCTGTATAAATTATATATATGGGAAAAATTAAGCTTAGTATTGAAATACAAAACAGTATTTAAAAAATAAAACATACCTGAATTTATTTTTTCAGAGAGTCTTGTAATCCAATTGAAGGACCAAGAAAGACTGATTAGAAAACCCAGAGTACCATCTTTTTATACAAGTTTCACAAATAAAGCTTATGGGATTAAGCTTACCGCTGATCTCAGTAAGGAGGCGGAGTTATATGATACCAGACTTAAATCTAACATTTTAATGGGCGGGGCTGAAAGTTTTAACGTCTCGGAAATTTAATCCTACCCCTCCTCCCCATTTTCCCCCTTCTTGTTTATATAACACAACATATAGTTTTAAATAATATTTTTAATCGTTTATTACCTGTCTTTTAAACTTATTTTCCTTTTTTAATTTTATTATTTATTAATATCTACTGGATAAGAATCGATTATCCACCTTACAAAAAAATCCTGTATAGCATTGTATTACAGACAATTTTCCGCAGCAAAAAAAATAAAAATCATATAATTAGATTAAAACCATTTTTACACATTTTATATAAATCATACCAGAAACGCACAATCAACTCGGACCAACAATTTTTAAAAGCGAAGCTTTTCTATTATTAGGATCGGTCCGTCCGTCCGTCCGAGATAGATAGCTTTTATTCGTTAATTTAGGCATGTTAGAATTGTCCTATCGATTTCAAACTTTGCATGATGATTCCTGTAGTAGTTGGGCACGATTTAGAAAGCGTAGCAACTCTATAATCATTACCAGAATGTCCGTACGTCCATTTTAAAAATGTTGATTTTTCTACTTTTTTAACAACAAATTTTCAAGTGTTCTAATTATCCGTTTGATCTGATTTTTGGTATATTGATTCCTGGGACAACAACGAACAATATTAAAAGCGAAGCAACTCTATAATCAAGTCCAAAAATGTAAGTATGTCCATAAACATTATCCTGCTTCAAGCAGTTTTTTCAACAAATTTACTTACAATTTTGCTTCGACTCTAATACTTTTAAATTCTGATTATTCAGTTCAGATACCATACAAGTGTTAATGTCCGTTTGTCCTACTGTTTCAGTGCTTCGCTTTTATGGATGTTGTCATCCTCGTTCCAGATATTACTATCAATATCCACTGGATTAGAACCGGTTTCGAAACTTTACATTATATCGTATAGTATTATAGACAATTCTACATGAATAATAGAATAAAATTCTAAAATTATCCTTACAATTTTTTTTTCGTTTTCCGCGGAAAGCTGAATAAAATATGTCGATAAATAATATATTGAATTCAAACAATTAGTTTATAAGTAATGGTAATTGACTTATGTGTATTTAATATCAGAAATAAGAAAAGCTATTTTTCTACAGTGCTATGTTAACATGGGTGACAACATCCATAAAAACGAAGCTCTGAATTGGTAGGACAAACGAACATTAACCCTTGTAGAGTGTCAGAATTGAATAAGCAGACCATAAATATATAGACAAATTTGTCAGTAAATTTGTTGCAAAACTACTTAAATAAAGTATACCTACTGTTTTAGGACACACTTACATTTATAGAAATTGATTACAGAGATAATCAGATAAATAGAATAATTATATCACAAAAAAAACATTGTTAAAAAAGTAAAAAAACAAGTTTTAAATGAACGCTTTCTAAAGTTTACATAAGTGATTGAAATGTCTCATGATTTTTCATAAAGTTTAGACATATAGGGTTTGTTGAAATGTAAACAGGGACACATTTTATTTATAACAAAACAGGATCTTTGGGTATAGGACAATCCAGGATAAATAATGATATACATACATCTCTTATGTCAGTTTGAAAACTAGAGGAGATAAGCTTTTCCATTGGTATGTCTAACATTTTTTTAGTATAACTATGGTCTGAACAATAACTGTTTTAAAAAGCCTACCCTAACATTTTTTACCGTATTTTTAGAGGATTTTAGGCGAAAATGAAAAAAAAATATTTTGCGGATTTTCTCAAAAAGCCCCCAAAATAAAATTTTATTTTTACCTTTTCCAGTTGTTGAAATGTAAACAGGAACAAATTTTATTCATAACAAAACAGGGATCTCAGGGGATAAGACAACCAAGGATATATTATTGATATACATCTGTTACCATGATTAACAAAATTACCCATTCTGAAGATCAAATTATTGACAGATAAGTTTGTATAACCCAATCATAATATGATAGGTTTCAAAAGTTTTTAATAAACAAATGATAGAAGGGGTGTATATTCTTTGGGGACTGGTGTGATTTATGGTACAATGTTCCCTCCTTCTCAATGTACAAAAAAAAATCTAATTTTGGGAGGAAGAAGGAATACTTTCCAAAAATGGATAAAAACCCTCTTTATGATATGAGAAGATTTACTGAATTTGAGAGTGATATTGCTATTAAGGTTAGTGAGATCTTTCGGTACAAATCACCATACAAACACACTTCATGTTACTTATACAATGAAAGTCAAGTGTATTCCTTAAACCTTTTTTTATACTTTATTTGTGTCTTAATCCTGGAATAATAAAATGTTCCATATTGACATTAATTCTACTATTTCGAGGGAGGGAGGGGACATTGGACTGTAAATTTTTCTGTCCTCAAATGTTTTATTAACACGTTCTCTAATTTGTTGACTAACCATTTTAGACAAAGACTGGTAAAGTGGGGATTACCCCCCCCCCCCTCCATTTTAAATTTACCCTGGAAGTGCCGTAGGCCCCCCCAACCATTAAGGAGGGGTTATTTACCCCCCCCCCAAAAACAATTTTGGGGGAAAATACCCCCCCCAAAATAAAAAATCCCTAACAAAAAAATTTTTACCCCGGGGGTAAATTTGGGGGGGGGGGGAAATAATTTACCCCTGCCAACAGATTTCAGGAGGGTAATTACCCCCCCCCCCCCCACAAGCAAATTTTACCCACGGGGTAAAAATTTTGGGGTGGGTAAAAAAAATTTGCGGCGCGCTTCGCACTGTGCTTCTTTTAAATTTTAATTGTGTCCAAACTTTTAAACCAATAATATTTATCTTCAGAAGAGGATTTTTTTCGTAATTGGAGGTGTGCATCAAATTATCATCCATTGTCTTATCCCTAAAGTTTCCCCCTTCCTGTCTAACTCATGTGACTTTTTGTACTATAACTATGTTTGTCTGACACAACATTTTTACATTTTGAGATATTAAACGGGGAGGAAGAGGTTCATTGTCTTATCCCTTACTATCCATGGATATTAATAGCACAGAGAGCGAAGCTTTTCTATAATTAGGGTCGGTCCGTCCGTCCGTCCGTCACAGAGAGATAGCTGTTTACGTTAAGTTAGACATGTTAGAATTGTCCTATCAATTTCAAACTTTGCATGGTGATTCCTTTAGTAGTTAGGTACGATTTAGAAAGCGTAGCAACTCTATAATCATTACAAGAAGGTCCGTACGTCCATTTTAAGTATGTTGATTTTTTTACTTTTTTAACAACAAATTTCTATGTGATCTAATCATCCGATTTTTGGTATGTTGATTTCTGGGACAACAAAGTATAATGTTATAAGCGAAGCAACTCTATAATCAAGTCCTAAAAATGTATGTATGTCCATAAACATTATCCTGTATAAAGCAGTTTTTCAACAAATTTACTTACAATTTTGCTTCGATTCTGATTATTCAGTTCTGACACTATATAAGTGTTAATGTCCGTTTGTCCTACCGTTTCAGTCCTTCGCTTTTATGGATGTTGTCATCCTTGTTCTAAAGGAACTGCCTTCAAAAATCGCGGATTTTGGAGAGACGTTACTTTTTTTTGTTGCGCGATTTTTTCTAACCCAATAACCTACAATCAAGGGACATAAACCTTATAAATTTTTGTTTCGACTGAAAACGATCAGATCCCATGGCTTATAATAATTAGGTATTTTTATTAATATTGTTATTTGTTGGATTAATTTAACTATTTAAACATTTTTATACTTAGGTTCTTACATGAAATGAAAAAATATGAAAAGTCTAAAAGTACTTGATATGCAGAACTAGCTATAGTAAAATCTTGTTTCTTATAATCAAAATAGTGTTCTAGTAAATCAAAAAAAATTACATAAATTAGCAAATTTTTTTTTCAAATAAAATATATTAATAATAGAGCTTAATATTTGAAATGATTTGAAGCAGCTTAAATAGTGCCTAATAAAAAATGACGTCATACAACACAAATAACCAATGATAGGACAGTATACATTGGTCAATGTATGTGAATACTGGTCTATCATTGGTCATTTGTATTGTATGACGTCATTTTTATTAGGCACTGTAAGCTGCTTTACTTTTGAGATGTATTACCACCTCTAACAAAAAAAAAGCTTAGACATCATCCTCAAGAAGAGGATAAAGATCTCAAATACTATCGTATTTGATTTGATTTATTTGGGGAAACAATGAAACATTTGCAGAATATCTACACTTCTAAAAATTAGCCTAAAAGTATAAACACCATTACTTAAAGTTACAACGGAGAATTTGTAAAAACTCTTATGACTCCTAGAGGTTTACACATTTAAAACATAGGATGGACATGTGTATTAATATGTTTATACAAATCTAATTAATTTTTTTAGATAGCTAGAATTAATATTTATTTAACATTTAATTAACCGAAACTGAACAATTTAGATAGTCGTACAAACGAACCAAGCAATTAAAAAATTTTACGTATGAATGTACTTTGATTTTGCATTATAGATTTGCGATGTTGTTAAAATAATTCCCAATCGTACTAGGATCCTCTTTCACAGGACAATTGGCTTATTTACAGTATTGAAGACAAATTTAGGATCAGCCATTTAAAAGATTTTACTTTAAGTCTAAACCTATACTTTATAAATACAAAGCATACCAAAAAAATATATGATAATCGATATATTATTACTCGCAGCTGGCTAAAATAACGATACCCCCCATCCACTACCTATACCCTGTTTCCTCCCCCTCCCATTGGATAAACGAACTGACCAATAAATGAGGTCCATATTATCAAGCTAAATTGAAGACAAATTTTCCCCTGTCAATATGTCTAAGTATATCCTATATCCATTTATATGATTTACTGAGATATAAAAAATTATTATTCAGCTATTTAAGTAGATTACATACACTGCAAAAACATAAATTTTATATAAACTGCATAATAATACGAGGGGAAAAATTTTAATGTATGATCTTACTAAGCAATCAATTATCAATCATTAGTGATAGAAAATTAATCTAATAATCAAGTGATTAATATAGTACATGATAACTATTTTAATGTTATCAATAAGATAACATTCTTCAATTTAGGGGCTTGATAAGGGGCATTTTATTTAATCCCTTAGATTTTAAGATAAGAAACAGTTGCTTATAGACATTTAAAAAGCAAAGTTGTTAAATTTTTGGTGATTTTAAATTCAAAGTACAAATGTCATCAAAATTTTATTATCATGTGATTTTTTCATATGTTTAAATTATTCTTGGGCATGTTAGCATGTTAAGCAGTTTTAGTTGAACTTTTATGGGAATTATATTCATAGCTAGTAATAGTTATTTAAGGCATCTTATATATTTTAGACAGCTTTCCGCGAATATTAAATTGAAAAATTCTAAGAATCAAACCAGTTTTGTTAGCATCGATGAACCGAAGTTCCGGGTTAATTATACTGGTATTAAACTTATGACTTTTATTTTAATAGTCATAAAAAATTGTCTGTAAAACGATGCTATACATAATTTTTCAGTATTGTTGAGAACCGGTTCTAATCCAGCGGATATTAATCGGTTTCGAAGTCATATTGGAATAAAATATTGGCTAACCTATAATAATTTAGTGAGTATAAGCAATGGAAATTGAACGCTATAATAACAAGGATGACAACATCAATTTAATCAAAGCTTAATAAATTAGATGATCAGACAAACAAACCTTAACAATTATAAAGCATTTAACATTAAAATTCATTTAGAATCCTAAGAAAGAATTCGTAAAATATAAAGAATAAAGAAGGCTTAAACTTTAAGATATAAAGATGATAAACTTGCAACTTAAATTTTACCTAGTCGTTTTAGGAATCAGTTTTTCAGGGTTATTGATCACCTTATACCTTATTTTTTGAAGACTATTTTATAACAATTATAGAGTTTGAAAGGCCATCTCAACTCAAGGCTGTTTTATCGATCAAACTAACATCTTTGTACAATCCAAATTATAGAGAATCTACACTTTCTAAATTGTACCTTTTCGTCAAAAGTTTGAAATCGATATGATATTTCTTTTCTTGCCTTAATTTGATATAAGAGCTATCCGATCACCTAGTTTACTAAAAATTATCCATATTTCAGACCCCTCACATTGCATATTGGCAAACAGCCGATTAAATATTTTTAAGGTTTTTAATCACATCCACGGTCGAGAATAGATATTTATCGCATCGTATTATAGACAGCTTTCCGCGGGTATTAAAATGAAAAATTATTAAAGATTAGACCAAGTTGGTTAACTCCGAGGGGCCGAAGGAACAGGCTAATAAAACTGTTATTGATTTTAAGATTTTTATTTAAGTAATCATGGAAAATTATATCTAATACGATGCTATACGTGATTTTCAGTTTGGCTGAGAACCAGTTCTTATCCAGCGGTTTCGAAGCTGTACTGGAATAAACTATCTATAATACAAAGTAGAACGATGTCTGTCTGTCTGTTTGTCTGTCTGTTTGTCTGTTTGTTTGTAGCGAAGGATCTCGCTTACCGCTGAACCGATTGGGTTCTCCTTAACAGGGTAGCTTCTCATAAGTCCCGGGAAGGTTTATAACTATTTTGGGGGAGGGTACCACCACCCTATCAGGAGAAATCGCCCCTAGAAAAAAATTACCCCTCCCGAAAAAGAGACTCCAACGAAACATAAACCAATTATTTCTGTAATTAGATATTTTAAATAAAAAAAAACATTCAAAGTGCCACTAGAGGCCTCTAGGGGCGTAGCCGCTAGTAATTTTTAATTGATGATATCCCAAAATTTTCTATGGCCCCCTCAAAAATTGTTGTTGTTGGGGGAGGGGGGGGGGGTACATATCCATATTTATCCTGTAAAGTTAGTCAGGGTATATTACCCAACCCCCCACCTTAAAAATTGTTTTTGGCGCTTCAAGCTATGGCTTTATACCATCAGTTTATTCATATTTCATATTGACTACCTCCCCCCATATATTCTTTTTATGAAAGAAAGTGCTTTGCTGTACTAAAAGGTATATGAAAATGTGGATGTGGTTAAATAAAAGAGCTTATTTTTTTGTTAGACTGTGACAATGGCCAACCATTACCAGTCTATAGATGATGATCAGGACAGGCGGAGCAGGAATCAGTGCCAGCAGGTGGCGTAGATAGATAGATAGATAGATAGATAGATAGATAGATAGATAGATAGATAGATAGATAGATAGATAGATAGATAGATAGATAGATAGATAGATAGATAGATAGATAGATAGATAGATAGATAGATAGATAGATAGATAGATAGATAGATAGATAGATAGATAGATAGATAGATAGATAGATAGATAGATAGATAGATAGATAGATAGATAGATAGATAGATAGATAGGTAGATATACAGATAGATAGATGAAATCTAGCGGGCTTGGTGCCCACGACGCACCCTACACACTTACTTGCGGTGTAAAGTGTCCATTGCCCTATAATTTTCTACGATCTTTGTCTTAGAAGTCCTAACTGTTAAATGCATAGTAATGCGTTGCACCTGTTTTGGGCCTAGGCATTCCCTCTACTCTAACTATTTATGTCGTAGACTTGGCATAGCCGCAGTAGGAACTATTTTTAACGTCTTTAGTTATGACGCATTTTTAATCTGAGATTCGCACCTATCACCTCCCAAACGGAGAGATCTTAATTGACAGACAAAAATCTTACTACTTTATATAATTCTAAAATACATATTCATCTCCAAAGCAAAAAGTACATTTTATAATTAAAAAATTTGACATGTGAACGCTGTTTCTAAGTTCACTTTTAAAGCCGGAACTAGAATATACATAAATCATATGATTTTAAATGTCTTAAAAATTGTCTTTACGCAAGCTCAAACAAATCTGAAAATTTCCAGAATTTATTTACAAATTAACATATTTGATAATTTCAATTAAAACTGTTTATATCAAGCATCAAATGATTAATTATAAATTAAGTAGTAGTACGATAAACTAAAGAAAATTAGGGTATAGTCCCTTTCGTGGCAACGCACGTTAAGGGGCGATTTTTCGTATTTTTTACAGTAGCTTTTCTCCTATTTCTAGTCCCTGCGGGGGGCTCTAACCCTGCGGGGCCAATTGCGTAACCCTGTGGGGCAATCACCTAACCAAACATAACCTTACCTAACCTAAAATAACCTATATAAAGCCTTTTTAAAAATACGACTAAACGCCCCTTAAGGGGCGTTGCCACGAAAGGGACTATTCCCGAAAATTATTATGACAAATATTTGTATCTCCATCTTTATGTCGGCTTGCCTGTCAATCGTATTTCTGTCTGCCTGTCTGTAACACTAACATGTTTCGTATATATTTCTTTCTATTTAATTCCACTTCTCTTCCTTTTTAAAAGCGAAGCTTTTCTATAATTAGGGTCGGTCCATCCATCCGTACGTCCGTCCGTAACGGATAGCTTTTTTGCTAATTTAGGCATGTTAGAATTGTCCTATCGATTTTAAACTTTGCATGGTGATTCCTGCAGTGGTTAGGTACGATTAAGAAAGCGTATAAACTCTATAATCTTTACCAAAATGTCCGTACGTCCATTTTAAACATGTTGATTTTTTTTACTTTTTTAACAACAAATTTTTATATGATCTAATTATCGGATTGGTCTGATTTGTTGTATACTGATTCCTGGGACAATAAAGTACAATATTATTAAGTCAAAAATGTAAGTATGTCCATAAGCATTATTCTGTATCAAGCAGTTTTTCTGACACTATACAAGTGTTAATGTCCGTTTGTCCTACCGTTTCAGCGCTTCGCTTTTATGGATGTATCATGTTGTCATCCTTGTTCTATTTAATTCCACTTCTCCTTCTTTAATTCCACCTCTTAAACTCTCCTCTATTTTCTTACCTATTTTATAGGGAGTAAAAAGAGCAAATCCTAAACACAAATAGCTTTGCTTCTATGATCATAATCATTTAATTTAAATTAATTTTAGGCTGTTATGATGGGCGTATCGGTTGTCTGTATAATTTCTGTTGTTGCCTGCATCTGTGTCACAATTTCATATGCTAAGCAAGATTATAATAGGTAAAGTATATTTATCGTAATTTAGACCGCTTTCAATCGGCCCCTAAGGGTTAACAAAACTGGTTTAATTCTTAAATTTTTTGTTTAAATATTTGTAGAAAACTGGCTGCAATACTATACGATACATGATTTTTAGTATGAATTAGAACCATATATCCGGCATTAAAATCAGCCTGATATCTAGTATCCGGCATTAATAATCAGCCGGATATCCGGTATCCGGATAGTTTCAATATCCGGTATCCGGGCGGATATTGAAAATTGCCGGGTATCAAGCCGGCCCAACCCTTCTTACAACCTTGCAGAGTTTAAACTTTTCTAGCAATAATCCACTGAAGAGGTAATTTTGGGAAAGTTGCATTTATATCTATTTTCCTATGATTTATGATTACTGAAAAACAGAATTACAATTCAAATAATTTGGAGGAAGTTTAATTTATCTTTTGATGTCCTTTCCCTGAATTAATGAAATAACAAGGATGACAACATCCATAAAAGCGAAGCTCTGAAACGATATGACAGACGAACATTAACTCTTGAAGAGTATCAGGACTGAATATAGAAAATATGAATATACTAGAGTTGGCTCAATATAATTATCTCCCTATTGGCTAGTTTTCTATATGCATATCTATTTCTCAATAAATCTATTTTCCTCACCCGGCATTACTATCTAAAAGAAAGTAAATATTTAATAATTTAAATGATTTTTAAAAGATTTTTTTAAATTATATTTTTTTCTTTACATTACCATCACCAAAGGGTTAATGATGATGATTACAATTTTAGTTATTTGAACACACAAAATGTCGCCACAATCGAATTCTTTTAAAACATAGTTTTCTTAAATTTATCATATTATAAATTTAAATTTTCTTTTTTATGATTAGAAATTAAATACATCAATATAAGGTAAATAGCAACATGAAATTAAAAAAAATGAATTTATTTTTAATAAAGTAAAATAATGGGTCTTATCGTTCTGGGCAATGAGAGTTTATTATGGATTATTGGAGCACTATGAGTTTTAATCATATATTCCTTGGAAAACTTGAGCTCGTTTATAGACATTTATTTCCTATATAGATCTGACATGGATCTTGAAGCAATTAAGCAGGCCGTTTTGTACATGTTAAAAATTGGAAGATTTCATTAAATAAAAGTAATCGCAAATATACTTAGTAAATAAGTTTTGAAAAAATTATAAGTAAATTTGTTGCAAAACTTCTGACATTTTTAGGAATTGATTATAGAGATGCTTAGCTCAAAATATTGTACCTTATTGTAATAGGAATTAGTACTCCAAAAATCAGATCAATCGGATGATTAAATCACATAAAAACTGTTGTTAAAAAAGTAAAAAATCAACTTGTTTAAAATGGACATACGGACATTCTGGTAACAAGCCTTTCTAAATCGTACCTAAATACTACGGGAAATATCATGCAGAGTTTGAAATCGATAGAACAATTCTAACAAGCCTAAATTAACGAAAAAGAACTATCCGTTACGGACGGACGGACTGACCGACCCTAATTATAGAAAAGCTTCGCTTTAAATCATTGTAAATAAATATAATTTAATGATATGTTTAATTAAGATTTGTGACGCATGAAGATATTTTGCCACCTCAGTTTAGAAGCATCAGAAAACGTGAGTGTTATGTCTTTCTCGTATTCATTCGAATCCGGTGGATAGGAACTGGTTCTCATCCATACGAAAAAAAAACTATGTCTAGCATCGTATTATATCCAGCTTTCTACGAATATAAAAATGTACAATCATAGGATTAAAACCAGTTTTTTAGCCTGTGCCTTCGGCACCTCGCGGCTAAAAAAACTGGTTCTAATCTTATAATTGTACATTCTATATCCGCGGAAAGCTGTTTATAATACGATGCGAGCTTTCGTAGCAAAGCTTCTCTATATTTACTGCTGAATGACGGTTTGTCCACCAATCCGTATTTTCGATTCTTATAACAATGGATATAATTTATACGAGGATATATTGACAGGGAAAATGATTTCGTCAATATACCTTGTTTATTTGAACCTCATTTATTGGTCAGTTTATTCATCCAGAAGAGAGTATCGTTATTTGAGCCAGCTGCAAGCATTACTTATCAGAGTACATAAAATCTGTTTCTTAACTTCCGAGTAAAACAATATCGATTCATATAATATGGTTTATTTAAACTATCCTATAATATAAGGTAGTAAGGTTTTGTTTGTTGGAAGCTTAAGATCTCAGAAATTGATGGTCCGAATGAGTTGTACTTTTCAGTGAAGCTTTATAAAAAATTGGGGGGGAGAGTATGGTTCGGAGCACCAGAATTTTTTTTTATTTTTTATTTTTTTAAAAACTACCTCATGGGGCAAAGCCCCTAGAGGCTAGGGGCGAAGCCGCTAGTGATTTAATAAATTAAAAGTCTAAACGACATTCCAATGACATTATGACTAAAAAAATTGTAAAATTATAAGCCCACAAACTTATTACAGGGATCACATCCCGTTTCACGCCAATTACTCTTATTTGTTTGAAATGGCTAAACCGTCCTTACCTTACTTAAATATGTTCAACATATATCATAAATAAATTTTGTGTAAGATGCGCTTCTAATGGATAATAGACATTATTGTTCTTGGTTTAACAATTGTTATATTCATTAAAAAATAGATTCTTTTGTATCCAGGGATGGAGGGGATAATGGACTATAAATTTTAGTTGTACCCTTAGTTTTAAAACAAATTCTATCATACCCAAGCTTAATAGCTTTTGATCTAGTTTCATTATTTAAGCAATAAAGAAAATTTTCCTGAATTTAATGAATCAGTATAAGATGGATTTTTCTTTGGTATCGCGTAGTTTTTAGATAAAAACACAAAAAAGTGAGATATCCTCTTTCAACGTTTAAATATTTGAATAAATTAATAAAAATATGTTTTAATAGCAATTTATTGTCTATTTTTATTGTCTATTAAATAAAATAATATAGAAAAGTATATTCTTTTAAAAATCAAGGATGACAAAATGATATTGTTGAAAAATAAGAAAAATTAATTAAAATGGTAGACACAATAACTTATAAAATAGATATTAAAAGGCTTAGGGGATTATTCACAATAAAGAATTCTTAAGCAGAGGAAAGAACACTTTGACGTCCAAGGTTGTTTACCCCCTCAAACCTTTGACTCTCCTCATTTTACACCCACAAAATAAAAAGCTTGGACGTCCCTGCTATATCTTATTATTTAATGGATGGACAGACGGCCGGACGGACATAATTGTAGGCTAATAAATTAAGAAAAGCACTACAGGTTTTTTAAAAATATCTGTAATACAAAGTAGAACGATGTCTGTCTGTTTGTTTGTTTGTCTGTTTGTTTGTAGCAAAGGATCTCGCTAACCGCTGAACCGATCGGGTTTTCCTTTACAGGGTAGCTTCTCATAGTTCCCGGGAAGGTTTATAATTATTTTCTTGGGGGGTGGGACACCCCCAACCCCCCAAAAAATTAAAAATAAAATAGTGGGGTGTCGACTAACCCCCCCCCAAAAAAAAATTTTTTTTTTTCTTTTTATTTTTTATTTCAAATCTAAAATACGAAAATTGGTTTGATCAAACCTCTTGGGGCAAAGCCCCTAGAGGCTAGGGGCGAAGCCGCTAGTATCTTATATAGCAGCTGAGAAAATATACTTATTTATATTGTAGGGACATACAAACATGCTAAATATGCTTTAAAAGGCTTTGATACTTGAAAAATAGCTTTTATTGTTTATTTATTAACCTTATTTCAAATATTCTATTATTTCAAGTTGGATTTTTTTTCTTTTGTATGTTAAGTTAATCGATATATTATTACCTGGATGTTGCACCAGATTTTCATGAACTCTGATAAATTAATGCTCGCAGATGGCTAAAATAACGATAACCTTAACCCCATCCCCTTCCCTCCCTCTGATTGACCGAACCAATAAAAGATGTCCATATTAGCAAGGTAAATTGACGACAAATTGCCCATGTCAATATATCCACGTATAATCTATATCCATTGATATGATTTTATTATTTATATTATTTTCTGTTATGATTTTATAGAAATTGTAAACGTGATGTTATAAAATATATTCATCATTAAATGGAAACTCAGAAATTTAAACGTAAGAAATATAAAAAACAAGGATGATAACATAAATAAAAAACAAAGCTCGACAAATCAGACAGACAAAAATAAAGAAACAACGCATTCAAAATTTAACATTTTTTTTAAGTCTAAAAGCGTGTAATATGTTTAAACTAGCGGCTACGCCCCCTAGAGGCCTCTAGTGGCATTTAAATGTTTTTTTTTATTTTAAATATCTAATTTGAGAAATAATTTGTCTATGGTCAATCAGCTGTTAAAATCATACTCTACGCAGCGCCACTACGCTACGTAGAGACATTCATACGCTAGCGACACTATGCGGCAGGAATATTTCAATTGTTTTCGATTTTATTGTAATTTCTCTTGGGAGGGTGGTGGTAACCTCCCCCAAAATAGTTATAAACCTTCCCAGGACCTATGAGAATCTACCCTGTTAAGGAGAACCCGATTGGTTCAGCGGTTAGCGAGATCCTTCGGTACAGACACACAGATACACAGACACACAGACAAACTTCCTGTTACTTTAGTATAAGGATATTAATTGATAACAGTAGAGATCTATCGGGATAAGTTAATAGCCGATAAATTGATGTATATGCCCAATTGTGATACATAAAATTATCACTTAATTATAGAGTTGTTTCGTTTATAACATATTGCCTAATCACCCTAGAAATTATCATTCTAAATTTCATTATAGGGATTTAAAATACTATGATGTTGTAAGATAAGGTTAAATATCAAAATTTCACCAAATTCACAAATAGATCTGTATTTTATTTCTAAACTAAATAAATTGGAAGAAGGAAATCAAAACATTGTTCCTTTTAATAATATATGTTAGAGTTCAAATTTATTTGGTACTTGACAGTACAAGTAAAATTAGGAGCAAAGCTGCTACTAAAGTTGGTCTGTGGGTTGTACGTGTTTACACAAATAGTGCTACAAATCCTATTATAAAGCTTTTTGTCTGTAGCCTTAGATTTCCATAACTAATGAACCGATTAAGTTTTACATTTTAGGGAGACTTTATATAGTTCCCGGGATGGTTTTAGGCTATTTTTCATCCATTTACTCTATATCTACGAATTCAAGGCCCCTAGATGCTAGTATATATATAAAACAAAGACTTTTCTATTTATAATTCACTTTTAATAAGTTCTCAACTACTATTTTTTTCAAAAAGATTCGCCAATTCGCCAACAGTACCATATTTTAAGTTCTTGTTTTTTTAGATTTATTAATACATATATTTTTGAAGTGCCCTTGAATGGAAATGATGAAGTTATTGGATTCAGCTTAAAAGGTCTGCCTCCTCCAGATACTCCTGATCCACAGGTATAAAAAGACTGTCCAGTCTAAATTAATTAGGTTTTTTTCGTATTCATTCAAATCCGGTGGATAGGAACCGGTTCTCATCCATACGAAAAAACTATGTCTAGCATCGTATTGTATCCAGCTTTCTACGAATATAAAATGTACAATCATAAGATTAAAACCAGTTTTTTAGCCAGTGCCTTCGGCACCTCGGGGTTAAAAAACTGGTTTTAATCTTTCAATTATACATTCTATTTATATCCGTGGAAAGCTGTTTATGATACGATGCGAGAAATAACTATTATTACTCCTAAACCTGTTTCATAGTTATGAAAAGACTGTTCATTGCAAGTATAATTAAGTTTTAAAAGACTATTCTTCTCAGATACTCCGATCTCCAGGTATAAAAGACTGTCCAATATTGATTTAGTTTTTAAAAGGACTATTCTCTTTATTTTTACAATTATAAAAAAAACTCTCCATTTCAAGTATAATTTAGTATAAATAAGGACTATTCTTTCTATATACTCTTGATATATAGGTTTAAAAAGACTGTCCTGTCTAAATTTTGTTTAGTTTGAAAGGATTGCCATTTTCTTATGTTCCTAATCTGATTCAAAGTTACAAAAAGACTGTCCATTCTAAGTGTGATTTAATTTAAAAGCACAATTCTTTCCAAATACCATTAAAGGTACTAAGAAAGAGAGGTAATGTCTGATTGAGCCAATAGGAGAATCGCATCGGTACATACATTTAATTTCATTGGTTGAAATTGTGTGCACATTTTGTTACGAACGCATGTTTTTTTTTCATTTGATACATATATAAAAGTCAGCTGTAAACAGTATATTTTCTCAGTAGAAAGCTTTGCGAAATCAGAATTAATTGCCCAAAAATTACGTCTTCAATTTGAAAGTTTCAAACAGAGGTGGATTCTTTTTTAAAAAGTTAAGCTGGCTACTCGCTGGTGAGGCAAAATTATTTTTGAGGAAAATCCTCCAAAATCGAATAAAAAAATTTACAAAAAGTAAATAAAAATCTTAAAAGGGTTATTAACATATGATTTTGTTTAATTTTTGTAAATTTTTAATGTGCTCTTGGATGATTTTTCACAAAAATAATTTTGCCTCACTATCGAGTAGCGAGTCTATCATTTTTTGAGAATCCACATCAGCTTGAGTCAAAATTTGAGTCCAGTCTAAATTTATTTTAGTTATAGTATTTCTAAATCTGTCCATTGAAAAATTTTCTTAGTTTTATCAAGATTTCATACAGGTTAAGTGGGTAAGAGATAATATTTGTCATCAAAGTGACAGCCGGTTATAAAAATACGAGTTTGCTGCTGGTGCATTATTTGCCAAATGTACCACTTTTCTGCACTACCTCTCCGATTTTGTTAATACTCTATATTTTGGTCCGTTGGGTCATTCAAGGATGCTAGATGGGCAAAAAAAAGTTTCAGAGTCCCTGGATGTCTAGATATCTAGCTATCTATGAAGGTAGGTAACAAAAATGTAAAAAACACCCATTTTTTCACAATTTTAAAAATTAATTTTTTCATCAATCTTACATCCAATCTATACATTTTATACACCAAAATGATCGTTTATTCATGTAAAAAGCGTACATAATGCTATTTTGGCCAAAACTCTAATTTTACAGGGTGTCCAACAAAAAGTGTAAATTGGATATCTAGCGTAATACCCAAAATACCTGTCCGAAAAATCATTTTTTTTTGGCTTAAATCCTGTGTTTTATCTGTGTGCATATGTGGTATATAACGGTTCGGACCACCCGGGACTATAAGGTTGTCAAATTTCACTTTGGGACACCCTGTAAATGTGATTTTTGCATCTGTAGAGCTAAAACTTGGTCCAAATTGGCTATTTTTTTCAAATTACTCTAATATGTGTCTTAGTATGTTTGGCCATAGTGTTTTCTGACCAGATCAATATTTTCATATTTTTTGGACACCCTGTATATTCAAAAAAAGAGAAAAAATTTTTTTGTTTTTTTGTAATTTTTTTTCTATTTTTAAGTTACTTAAAACTGTCATATAGATACAGATTTTGACTAATAACAATAATATTTGCCTATTTTACAATTTCTTACACTTTTGGGACACCCTGTGCATGTTTTTGAAAAATGATGGTTTTTGCCCATTTTTGGGGGGAAGAAGTTGTTTTAGGGCCATAGACTATTTCTTCATTTCTGTAGAACTTTTCAAGACACATCATTTGTTATTTATGCAAAAACCACAAAAACCGAACCGTTTTGCGGTTATTCACCGCCAAAGGCAGAATTTTTTTACGTTTTTTGCCGTTCCCGAGGTTCTAATGGGCATTTGTAGTAAGAAGACGTTGATTTATCAAGATAACTGTGAAATACTTTTATTTAGGCATTTTAATTTACTAAATTTTATGTGAAGTAAATTTTTTTGTATATCCAACCGATTTTTGTCAAAAGGAATTTCAAATGCACATGATATATGTTTCTTTTATCACTTATGTTATAGCAATTATTTATATTATATTATATTCACTTTATTTTCTTGTTATAACAATTGAAATCTACCTCGACGAAAAACGGTTAGCTGCACAAAAAATTTTACTTAATATGAAATTTAGTAAATTAAATTACCTAAAAAAAAGTATTTAAGAGGGATCTTGATAAATCAACGTTTTCTTTTCACAAATGCCCATTACAACCTCCGGAACGGCAAAATTGTAAAAAAATTCCGCCTTTGGCGGTGAATAACGGCAAAACGGTTCGGTTTTTGCGGTTTTTGCATTAATAACAAATGATGTGTCTTGAAAAGTTCTACAAAAATGAAGTAATAGTCTATGGCCCTAAAACGACTCCTTCCCCCCCAAAAGAGGCAAAAACCATCATTTTTCAAAAACATGCACAGGGTGTCCCAAAAGTGTAAAAATTGTAAAATAGGCAAATATTATTGTTATCAGTCAAAATCTGTATCTATATGACAGTTTTAATTAACTTAAAAATAGAAAAAAAAATTTAAAAAAAACAAAAAAAAATTTTCTCTTTTTTTGAAAATACAGGGTGTCCAAAAAATATGAAAATATTGATCTGGTCAGAAAACACTATGGCCAAACATACTAAGACACATATTGGAGTAATTTGAAAAAAATAGCCAATTTGGACCAAGTTTTAGCTCTACAGATGCAAAAATCACATTTACAGGGTGTCCCAAAGTGAAATTTGACAACCTTATAGTCCTGGGTGGTCCGAACCGTTATATACCACATATGCACACAGATAAAACACAGGATTTAAGCCAAAAGAAATGATTTTTTTCGGACAGGTATTTTGGGTATTACGCTAGATATCCAATTTACACTTTTTATTGGACACCCTTTAAAATTAGAGTTTTGGCCAAAATAGCATTATGTGCGCTTTTTACATGAATAAACGATCATTTTGGTGTATAAAATGTATAGATTGGATGTAAGATTGATGAAAAAATTAATTTTTAAAATTGTGAAAAAATGGGTGTTTTTTACATTTTTGTTACCTACCTTTATAGATAGCTAGATATCTAGACATCCAGGGACTCTGAAACTTTTTTTGCCCATCTAGCATCCTTGAATAACCCAACGGACCAAAATATAGAGTATTAACAAAATCGGAGAGGTAGTGCAGAAAAGTGGTACATTTGGCAAATAATGCACCTGCTGTTTCTGTAGACTAAATAATATTTATAGGTTGATCCTCCTCCAAGTGAGAGTAGGATGGGTAAATACGAGTATGCTGCTGTTTCTGTAGACTAAATAATATTTATAGGTTGATCCTCCTCCAAGTGAGAGTAGGATGGGTAAATACGAGTATGCTGCTGTTTCTGTAGACTAAATAATATTTATAGGTTGATCCTCCTCCAAGTGACAGTCGGATGGGAAAATACGAGTATGCAGCCGTCTCCGTTGATTCTATTCCTTGCGCCAAAATTGGAAAGTAAGTAGAAAAATAAACTAAATAATATCATAATAATTATTGACCGCATTGTATTATAGACAGCTTTCCGTGGATATCAAAAACTGGTTTTTATTTTATGATATTCATTTTAATGTTCGTGGAAAATTGTCTTTAATACGATGCTATACATGATTTTTCACTAAGGCTGAGAACCGGTTTCAATCCAGAGGATATTAATCGGGTTTGAAGCCATACTGGAAAGCCATTACCTTGTTGAGAAATAATAAAATATGAAATAAATTGAAGTTTTGACTTAAATTGCGTCATGACTCTATAAAAAAGCTCATATTATACCTACTTTAATAAAAGTAGTTGCAAAATATTTTTATAACTTTCAGAGAAATATCCTTTTAATAAAGTAAAAGAAAAAGGGGGCATGAGCTATATGTAACTCTGCCCACAGTGCGGGGACCCTGACACAATTTTGTATTGGGTCTTTGAAATCAGCTGACATTGTTGGAAATATAAAAACAGCCGATTAGCTAACATATCTATTGTATAGATGAATATACAGACAACTACCTCCTTTTCTTTATCAAAGACCTCTTTCGTCTGCTTCTAAATTATTTTCTGCTACTTGGCTGTGTTAATATAAGCGACACCATTGGTTGATTTTCAATGACCCAATAGAAGGATTGCACAAGGTGGTCGCGATGGGGAGATACAGTTATTTAACCCTTTCTCCCTCTAGTGTTTTATACTTATGATAGTATATAGTTATACATTTATTATTTAATAATGTTATGTAAGCAGAGTGTCTGGTGCATTGTATATTCTCTTAGGAAATGAAAAGAATCATTAGTTATATGTCATATTACATTTATATTAGAGTCAGTATAATACTACTTCTAGGGATAATGGATATAGAAAATATGTGGATATATTGACAGGGGAAAATTTGTCGTCAATTTAGCTTGATGATATGGACCTCATGTATTGGTCAGTTTGTTCGTCCAGTAGGAGGAGTGGGGATGGGGGGGAGTATTATTATTTCAGTCAGCTACAAGTATTACTTTATCTAAGTACATGAAAATCTGGTGCAACATCCAAGTAATAATATATCGATTCTATGGATAAAGATGAATATGATTCTTGAAGAAAAAACACTGTTTTGCTTTAATCCTCAAGCTAATTCAATTTATGCTTGCTCTTCATACCGCGTCATATTGAAAGACATTAAAAAGTGTGCTTACTACTTCTATATCAGTTTTGCAATTTTACTGGTAAAAGTAGAGTAATGCTACGGCCAAAAACAGACGTTAGATGCTATACTCCAACCCCCGACATATTCCATATTTTAAAAAAAAAAAAAACGTTTATATATTGTCATTTAGGAAGCATTTTTTTTTAATCGGAGCATTCTCTAATTATTCAAAAGTAAGAATTTAAGTAATTCAAGAATTTAGTATCTTGCACATATTTTTGGAAGGAAGTTGTAATCCTTTGAATGGGAGGGGAAAAAAGGGGAACTTTTTGGCTTTTCAAATTTCAGTATTAGAGGGGGTGTTTACACCCATTTGCACCCCCATACCGCATACACATGTTTAAGATAAAATCTTAGAAGTCAACATTAAAATTTGAAATTTAATTATACAGAAATAGATATTCAAACTACTAATGTCCTAAATTTAGTCCTTAATAATAATTTTTGCCTGGCCGAAAATTTGTAGTCAAAACAGGTCTTGATATCCATGTCCATGATATATACACATTTTTTATGGCTATGTGATATAACAAGGACAGTTTTTTAATATAGTTGCACACAAAAAAAGAATTAGAATAAATCTGAATAAAGAATTTGGAGTGGGAAATTTTGGAATGGAAATATTGTAAGCCCCCTATGGGCAATTTTAAAATTATCTTTCTTTTTCCTATTTCAATTTTTCTCATTATCATTTTCTTTTATTCTTTTTTCATTTTTTTCTTTAATTATTCTCATTCAATTTTTTCATTAATTCTCTTTCATTCATGTGCTCTTTCATTTATTTCTTTTTATTTATTCTTTTTTTCATTTCATATTTGTTATTTTTTATTTATTCTCTTTCTCAATATCAATTTGTTTCAGGAATGTTATGTTGAGAGGTGGAAACTCGATGGATTCAGCTGTTGCGACTATGTACTGCAACTCTGTTGTAAACTCTCAGGTATGATAGAATTGTCCAACTAACTTTAAACTTGATGGATTCAGCTGTTGCTACCTTGTACTGCGACTCTGTTGTAAACTCTTTGGTATGATAGAATTGTCATATTATTTAAAATCCATAGAGTCAGCTGTTGTCACCATGTACTGCAACTCTGTTGTAACCTCTCAGGTATGATAGAATTGTCATATTATTTTAAAATCCAGTAGAGTCAGCTGTTGTCACCATGTACTGCAACTCTGTTGTAAACTCTCAGGTTTGATAGAATTGTCATATTATTTTAAAATCCAGTAATCAGCGATGCTGTGAGTATTGGAGCAAAAAATATGACGTAACAAAAAAAAATAGCCAATAAGAGGCCGTTATTGACCAAAAATTTATAGTGGCCTCTCATTGGCTAATTTTTTTTGTTACGTCATATTTTTTGCACCAATACTCACAGCATCGTAGTCAGCTGTTGCCACCATGTACTGCAACTCTGTTGTAAACTCTCAGGTATGATAGAATTTTCCTACTAACATTAAACTTAATGAATTCAGCTGCAACTCTTTTCTTAACTGTCAGGTATGATATAATTGTCATATTAATTTGAAACCTAGTGGATTTAGCTGTGCCACTATGTACTGTAACTCAATTGTAAGTTTTCATGTATGATAGTATTGTCATATTAACATAAAACTTGCCATCATGTACTGCAACTCTTAAGGTACAATAGAAATGTCCCATTAGCTTGAAACTCAGTTTGTTTATCAGTTTCCACAATGTAATCTTATTTCTGTATTCAATATTTGGATATTATAAAATTGTTTTACTGAATTAAAAGTACAGAAATTTGGTAGCATTTTGTATTTTGACATTTTTTTAATCGTATTTATATTGTAATGTATTTTTAGAGTATGGGACTAGGAGGAGGCTTTATCATGACTATTTATCTTGCCAACGGAACCAGGTGATATTTTTAACAAAGCTAAAATTGATTATTATATTTCGGTGGGTCTATACGTCAATAGCAACTTTATAATCATTTTCAATACATGATTATTGGGGCTTCTGTTAAAAAAAAAACAATAATAGTCCTATTCACCTGTTTTTTGGAATATGTATTCTTAATCAAAGCATCTTTATAATAAGTTTTTAAATTTAAATATGACCACAGGAAGTATACTGGGCTGGATCTTTAAATCATTTTAGTGGGGAGCCAGATCGGGGTGAGCCAACTTTCCACCAATGAGAGCACAGCATTTTATAAAATGCTGCGCTGTGATTGGCTGAAATTCGGCTCACCCCGATCTGGCTCACCACTAAAATGATTTAAAGATCCAACTCTGTATAGAAGTAAATGTAGGATAGATATTTAAATATGCTCGTTTGTCTGACTTTCTTAATCAATAAGCTATGCTAATATGGATGTTGTAATCCCTATTTGTAGTAGGAACAAGGATGACAACATCCATAACAGCGAAGGTCTGAAACTGTGTGACAGACGAAAATTAACTCTTATATAGTGTCAGAACTGAATATACAAAATTTGAATATGTAAGTTTTGCCAAAATTATACGTAAACTTGTTGCAAAGCTTCTTAAATACAGAATTCTGTTTAAGGACATACTGACATTTTTAGGAGTTGATTATAGAGATGCTTCGCTCAAAATATTGTACCTTATTGTAATAGGAATCAGTACATCAAAAATCAGATCAATCGGATGATTTTAACACATAAAAAATTGTTGTTAAAAAGTTTTTAAAAATTAACATGTTTAAAATGGACGTACGGACATTCTGGAGTAGGTTTCATGGCCTGTACTGGATAAAATAGCTTTCATTTCCCAAAATGTACAAAGTAGGTTTTACGGTCTCAATTGGAGGATATAGGTTGATAGCTCAAATTATATTATGTTTCAAGGCCGTAACTAGATAAAGTTTTCCTTATATATATATATTATAATTGTTTACTTCATTAGTCAAATAACAAGTATAGAGAAAAGAAAAAAAAAATTGGTACTTTCCCCTAAATTGAAATGGTGATCACAGGAATCCCCCCCCCCCCCATTAATTTTTTAGATAAATTGGAAAATATGGGTGTTGTGTTGCCCCGCAGGATTACAGGACCACGAAACCTTGAACAAAATTGTCTTTTATAGCTGGAATTTAACTGGATACTTTGTTGTAAGGGGTAACATCACAATAAAACATTAGCAGTCTATCAAAAATAGTATACTGCGAAAATCACATTTCCCACATAGGGTTTAGTGAAGCACTTACAAAAGGATATTTGGACAGATGGGTAGATAAAGTGAATTATAGAGTAGCTTCGCCTTTTAAAAAAACAAATTAAGTAAAAATTTTCGGTATTACATGAAATATGCAGGGATATAAAGGGATAAGACAATGTCCGAAAAAAAATATTTACATTCCCATTGATGATACACAAAATTGTCCCTTCTGTAGATTACAATTAGTGGTTAAAAAACATTTAACTTAATGAACTAACCTATCCAAATTCAATAAAAGTCCACAAAGTTGTTAAGCCAACAAATATGAAAACGTTGGGGACTAGGTAATAAGAAGCCCAATGTCCCCTCCCTTCCTGTGAAATATGAGAGTATGAATAAAAATAATTTATTATGATAATCTACAGGAGACACTTTTAGGATTAAGGTTCTTATCAGTATTAGTCTCTTCTCCCAATCTTGAGATAATATTATTTAATACTTATATTTGCGGGAACTTTTGTTTAATGAAATCTTCCAATTTTTAACATTTACAAAACAGCCTGCTTTATTGCATCAAGATCCATGACAGATCTATATAGGAAATAAATGTCTATATATGAGCTCAAGTTTTCCAAGCGATAAATGTTTAAAACTTATAATGCTCCAATAATCCGTAATAAATTCTCATTGACCAGAACGATAAGACCCTTTATTTTACTGTATGAAGAATAAATTAATTTTTTTATTTCATGTTGCTATTTGAATTATATTGAAGAATTAAATTTCTATCCATAAAACAGAAAATTTAAATAATTAATATAGTAAATAAAAGAAAACTTAGTTTTAAAATAATTTGATACTAGCGATACGTGGGTAATGTGCTCAGCTATTGAACTAAAATTTATCAGTTAACTCAACATTTTAACCCTTTCAGGACAATAATTTGAAATAAAAAAATATTAAGATCCTAAAATAGTTTTAAAAAAGAAATCGTCAGGAAGAAGATAATGGAAGAATAGGGTTAATAGTCAGAATTCAGATAACCAAAAGAAAGTAAACAAACCATTGAATAAACCTAGCCAATAGCGAGATATTTATATCGAGCCCAACTCTAGCGAATAATATTATTAGTAACGTAACTATTATATAATATGTACGTATGTAAGTCCGTCTGATCGCACACAACTTGATTGGTTGGTATAGACTAGTTCGGTATGGCTTCGCTGGCCCCTCGGGTCTAACAAAACTGGTTTTAACTTATAACTATTTATTTATTTTCATATCCGTGGAAACCAGTCTATAACAGGATGCGGTAAATAACTATTCTAAATATTTATATAGAAACAGTTATTTATCAATAAAAATTAGATCAATCAAATGGTTCCAGGACAAACGCAGGAGTCCCAAACGTCGGAGTGGACAAACACAGGAGTGTTAAAATATTAAATTTATTAAGTATATCTATACAGATAAGGTTAGGTTAAGATATGAATGAACAAATAAGCCCCCCGCAGGGGTTAGGCATTTAAAAAACCTATAAGATGGTCTAAAATAGGTTAGGTTAGGTTAAGTGTCCACTCCGACGTTTGTCCACTCCGATGTTTGGGACTCTTGCGTTTGTCGTAGGACCAATCAAATTTGCTGCGCTACATATGGACTTGATTGTCATTGTTAAATATAAAAATCAATGAATATATTATAAAGAAATTTATTCTCAAAGATGTCTGTTTTTATTCTAATTTCAAACCTACTCTTCAAATTGTAATTGGTTGGTTGGTTTGTAATGCTTTTGACGGTCTTGTCTTAAATATGAGTACATTTATTTCTTAAATACCTGCTCTATTTTTTTTCATTACAACATATCACAAATAAAAGTTTTTTTTTTAAAGTTTGATTTAGGTTATGTTATCCAGGGACTTTTTGAAAGGTTTTTGGGGGGTAATTGAATGGAAGCTTTACAAAGTGTCTCAGAAATTGAGCCACGTGACGTCATAAAAATGAGAGATGAGAAGTGGGAGTGAAAACCCCTATAAAAAAGAAATGGATAATCCCTCATTTTTTTTTGACGTCACATGGTCGATTTTTTGAAACACCTTGTAAAGCTTCAATTAATGTGGTTAAAAATTGAGTTTAGGTTATGTTAGGCAAAGCCGTCAAAGATTTTTATTTTGACAGTGGAAAATGAGGGATTTCAAAAAGTTTGAGAGGGAGTATCTAATGTAGTTATTAAAAATGGGGGGTAAAATGAGAGATTTCAGAGTTTGAGGGAGGGATGAGGGCAAAAAACACCCCTTTACCCCCACCCTTGGACTTCTAAGATGTTAGGTGAAATGGTGGCTAAATCAGCCCCGCAGGAAATGTGCCTTATTGGGACAAAATATATGTATTTCAAATCTTAAATGGTGCTTTCTTTGAAAAAAAAAAAGATGGCCCTAATAAACTATTAGAAAGAAATGCATACCTCCATCAATTTTTACATGTCCACGTGTAATATATGTAATCAAAAGCTTTACAAAAGTCTAACTGTTATTATATTACAAAATACGGTACTTTCTTACAGAACGCCAATTAATCACTGATTACCACTCACATCCCACCCCCTTTTTTATTAAATGAAAAATAAGGGGAATATTTTTTGGCCTGCAGGGCATCCGAGTACCTTATATATAACCTAACCTAACCTGATCTTAAGTAAACAAACCCCCCTTACTTTTTATTTATTTAAAATAAGAGGGAGGGGGCGGGTTATAAGTGCACAACAGGATATTTGAGTGAAGACGCCACTAATACATTTTATGTATCTTTTCCTATGTTATATTTATATAAACACGAAGACGAAGAAAGTCCCTCAAAAAAAAAGGCTGACTTCATAAAAATGATGGATTAGGAGAGGAGGAGTGGGAAAGAAAGCCCCTAAAAAAGAGATGGAAAATCCCTTATTTTTATGACGTCACATGCTGATTTTTTGAGAGACTTTCTTTGTCTTCTATAAACACTTTTTACAAATATTCAATAAGTGAAATAGGATTACTCACAAAGCTTTTTATAATATTTTTCCTTGTGGCAATATTTAGAACAAAAATAATCTGGTTTTTTTTGGAAGTCATTTACAAATATATTTATTTACAAATATATTTTTGTTTTGCTAAAAAAATATGTATCTTTTAAGTAATGTAGAAAGTTTTATGTGTTTTTCGCACCATAAGTCATGTTATTTTTCTTTGTGATAGTGTTTTTGGTGGTGGCACTTTCAATCCACTAGTTTTCAAGATATTAATATTAATTAATATTTCAAAGTCTTATTTGAACAATTTATTTAGCCTTGCTCTGATTGCCCGCGAGACTGCGCCCGCAGCCGCCTTCAAAGACATGTTCCATGGTAATTCCAACCTCAGCCATTATGGTCCACTTGCCAGCGGTATCCCAGGTACATAGATAGATAGATAGATAGATAGATAGATAGATAGATAGATAGATAGATAGATAGATAGATAGATAGATAGATAGATAGATAGATAGATAGATAGATAGATAGATAGATAGATAGATAGATAGATAGATAGATAGATAGATAGATAGATAGATAGATAGATAGATAGATAGATAGATATATAGATAGATAGATAGATAGATAGATAGATAGATAGATAGATAGATAGATAGATAGATAGATAGATAGATAGATAGATAGATAGATAGATAGATAGATAGATAGATAGATAGATAGATAGATAGATAGATAGATAGATAGATAGATAGATAGATAGATAGATAGATAGATAGATAGATAGATATATAGATAGATAGATAGATAGATAGATAGATAGATAGATAGATAGATAGATAGATAGATAGATAGATAGATAGATAGATAGATAGATAGATAGATAGATAGATAGATAGATAGATAGATAGATAGATAGATAGATAGATAGATAGATAGATAGATAGATAGATAGATAAATAGACATCAAGCTAATGAAGAAATACCAGAAATAAACTAATTGTTAAAATGGTAAATAGATTAATTCATGAATAGATAAATAGATTAACACACTTCTGAAATCAATGATAGATAGGCAGATGGGAAACAAACTAATGTAGAGACAATTATTTCTAGATTTGGTGTATAAATGGATTGGTGATATTTTATACTTTACAAGAAATAACCAAATAACTTTTTAGGCTTTATCATGGGAACTTGGGAGTTGAAACAGAAATTTGGAAACCCAAGCATTACATGGGAATCTCTGCTCAAACCTTCCTATGATATGTGCTTCAATGGCATCAAGCTAAACTACCATGCCTACCAGTAAGATTTTGAACGTTTTTGTTAGGTAAACATCAATTCAACTTATATCAAAATATACTTAAAATTTGTTTTAATGGCATTGAGCTAAAATCCATATTTAACAGTAAGATTTTGTGCTTTTTTTGAGGTAAAAATAAATTCAACTTCAATTAAAATTTACTTGAAATGTGCTTTAATGGTATCAAGCTAAACTACCATGCATACCAGTAAATTATTTTGTCTTTTTTATTGGAGAAAGATCAATTTAACTTTCATTATTATTTTTAAATTACTCTTATGACATGAGCTTTAATGGTATCAAGCTAAACTACCATGCTTACCAGTTAGTTAGTTTGTCTTTTTTTTATTTGGTAACATCAATTTAACTTACTTGAAATTTGCTTTAATGGAAGTGAGCTAAAAACCATATTGAATAGTAAGATTTCGTGCTTTTTTATTGGGAAAAGATCAATTCAACTTCCATTAAAATTTACTTGATATATGTTTAATGGTATCAAGCTAAATTACCATGCCTACCAGTAAGTTATTTTGTCTTTTATTGTTAAGTAAGATCAATTTAACTTCAGTAAAAATTCACTTATTACGCTACTTGTTTTCTATTCTTAATGATTGAGAATAGGTCAACTAAATATAAACAAATTCTTAAAACATATTTTCAGCCGAATATTTTAATCGTATATTCTTTTCGCTATCCTCCCCCCCCCCCCCTCCCTCTAATAAACTGACAGACAAATAGAGTTATAGAGTAGATACTCATTGGTCATGTTAATAAACGACGCAACAGAATGAGAAAATGAGCCGTCTATCCCTTATAGCAGCTAAGTAAATTTCAGATATACATAAATGGATCCTAGAGTATTTGTAAAATTTTACTGTACACAAAAAAATGAGGAAAATTTTTATTTATTTTGTTTTGAGAGTTTTTAATTTGAGCAGAAACAAATTATTTTGTTGTGAAATGTGAAGTAATGAAGTGGAAAAATAGGAATTAAGGTTTAAGCAAATTTTTCTATAAAATATTCTTTAAAGCTTGTAATGCTGGGTATCGATCTGGGATTGTGGGTAATTTGGTACACTTTTTGGTTGATTTCAGGAATAAGGTATAGCCAACAAGCGAAATAAATCTAAAATAATATTTGAGGACATATAAAAAGGTCGTCAAATGTTGACCCCCAATAAAAGCTGAAAATACTAAAAGGTTTCGTGATTTTTTCCGTTTTAAATTCGTTGTTAGTATAAGCAGAATTGATTTACTTACCATTTTGTGCAAACATCCTGTACTTTAAAATAGGTCAAAATGAAGAAAAATTTATTTTAAAATTAAAAATATAACTATCTTTATAATGTAGAACGATGTCTGTCAGTCTGTCTGACTGTCCGTCTGTCTGTCAGTCTGAAGCTTAAGATCTCAGTAATCACTGAATCGATTAAACTCTACTCTTCAGGGAATATAATTATACCTACTGATCCTGTGATGGTTTTAAGCTATTTTTTGGGAGGGTTAGGACACCCCCAACCCCACAAAATAACTAAAGATCCCCCCTCAAAAAAAAATTTACATTTTTTAAAAATCTAAAATACGAAAAATTAGGTTGATCAAACCTATTGGGGAAAAAAAAGCCCTTAGAAGCTAGGCGCGAAGCAGCTATTTATATTGAAAGTATGAAAAGCCAAATTTTAAAAGAAAAAATTTATACGAATTTTTTTATTTTGGTGACAGGGTTAAAGAATCGCGAAAAGCTCAACAAAAAACCTGCCAACCTGATTATAACTGACCGAAACATTATGTCCATGTTAGCAACCTATATTGACGACAATTTCTCCCCTGTCAAAATATCCACGTCAATTCTACATCCATTATTTTAGTATGTTGCATCAAGAAAGAGAGCGAGTGATGAAGGATCCCGGTCTATCAGGAGTTTTTGTCAACCCCAGAACTGGAAATATCTGGCAGGAGGTAAAAAAAACTATTTATTGGTACTTTACCTCAAAGTACCTAGCGAGCACAGACCCCCTCGTTTCTAAATCAAATTAAAAACAAGGGGGGGGATTTTTTCTCATAGTCTTTACCTAGCGGGGTTGTAGTTTTCCTATATGCCTAACATCTGCTGGCCATCCTATACCTGCATTGCCATAGCTCAGCAGGGCTAATCTCTACCCAATTTAACCTATCCTAAAGTAAATTAAAAACACATGAAAAATTACTCCCAAAAATAATCTCTTGCTAAGATTTTCCTGATAAAAAAAACAAGAATCAGTTTTGCACAAATACCTCATTTATCATCTAAAAAACTTTTTCATAAAACGAATATATAACTAAACATAAAATAAGGATATGGAATATTTATTATTTTACTTAAAGCTAAAAAAAAATTTTCATCTTTGCTACTAGCTAAAAAAAAGTAAACTCTTTGTTATCATGTTCTATAGGTCGACTTCTGCCTTTTGTAAACTATGTAAACTTAAATATGTAATATTTATTGTATCGTATTATAAACAGCTTTACGTGGATATAAAATGTATTAGATAAAGAGTATGGTTTAGAATCGGTTCTAATCCACCGGATATTTATCGGTTTAGAATTGTTACTGGAAATGTTTTCCCCTTTTAGAAAAAAATGTTCTTTATCTACTTTTAGTTTAATGTTTGTCTTTTATTATTTATTTTGTATAAATATGTCTTTAACAGAAAAATAGGTTTTAGGAACTAAAGTCTGAGGTTTGTTTGACATTCTGGTAAAGAGTAAAGTTTTTGCGAACTATATATACGTACAGTACATATGTAGTCCTTCTTTAAGCCTAAGTTTTATTATTACTTGGATTTTATCATGTACTCAAATAAATTAAAACTTGTAGCTGTCTAAAATAACGATCCATTTACCCAATTACATCCCCTCCTACCGGATGAACGACTTGACCAATAAAAGATGTCTATGTTAGCAACTGTCATAATATCAGTGTATATTCTATATCCATTACTACAATGCATTTGCTAGTTCAAATCTTGTTACGGGTGAGCTCAAACACATTCGCAATATTCTGGGTACCAGCCCAATGTCATATCCCTCCCTGTCAAACCAAAAGAAATTACCTAAAAGGTCGGTTTTATCTATCTCATTTTCTGTGTGTGAAAGATAGAGGGCTATAACAGTGTGACTTTTTAAATATGAGTATGACTGAGAGTTGGAATTTTTTAATATCTCTATCCTGGCGGGCACAGGATACAAACAAACCTGGCAGGGTTATCCAGGTAAATATCAAAAATATTTTTTGACATAAACACAGCATCTATCTTACCAAACTACTAAAGTATCCTCTAGTAGTAAATCCTAACTGTCAAAGGTTAAGAGTTTTAATTTAGCTTTTTGAAATATTAACCTAGCCTTCCTTTTTGGTAGGGGGGTGGGGGGATAAATTGTATGTACCTTGTCACATTATGGTTTACTAGATAAACAACAAACCAAAAATAACTTTCTTTCAAATACCAATTACTCAAGCTATCCGTCACAGACTTGCCAACTTTAATTTTAGAAAAGCTTCAGATTTTTAAAAAGTTTATTGAATGATTTTTGAACTGTCAAAACCAGACTTAATATTCCTAGAAAAATATTCAATTACATTTTCAAATTTAAATATTGAAAGGAATAGTTGTACAAACAGATTTTCTACTTAGCATATTTCCTTATTCATCATGGCTCGCAGCCGATCGTCAGCCGCCTGTAAGCCTAAGGAAAATCACCTATTTACTATTTTAAAAATCAGCAGGAAATCTAAACCTCACCCAAATATGGCAATTTCTTTTTTTGAATTTTTGAGAACCAAAACAGGTTTAAATTTAAGGCTTCGTCGCGGTTGACCAGCGGCTGCCAAGCTATAATATTTATGTTTGTCCGATTTTTCAAGTGATGCCCCGAAAACAAAATAAATAGAATGAATGTTTTTTCCACGTAATTAGTAAGAAACATGGAAATCCTATTATATAAAATGAAAAGCTTTTTTTGTCTGTAGCAAAGGATCTCGCTAACCACTGGAACGATATGGTTTTCCTTTGCAGTGAAGATTCTTATAGGTCAAGGGAAGATTTCTCCCACCAAAAAAGGATTTCTAGTAAATTAAAAAGCATTTCGTCAAATGTATGTTATTCTTAGGTTATTCTTAATGGAACAAATCCTACAGAATTTTTTAGGCTGGCCCAGGGGTTTCCTAGGATTTTCTAGTTCTTGAATATTCATTTAAGATTTGGCCAAGAATTTCTTTAAATAATATTAATATTTGATATATCAATCAGCCATTTTTAATTCATTTTATGCCATGTATATATAAATAATTGACATAGGTCATTGAAATTGCATTTCAATCGAATGCTAATATATTTAATGGGATAATAAGTTCATTTAAGAAGCTCTTTATGTTGCCTTTTTTGGTCTCCAGAATTGTTATTGTTAAACTTCAATGAAACAATGTGAATTTCACAAATTAATTTGCTTTTAGGGAGATACCTACACCTACAAGTCTTTGGGAGAAACCATCAAGGCCATTGCTGAGTAAGTTACGTTTTATCTATTTTTAATCCTATTTGTGTCAATCTATCTATCTATACATCTAACTATATATCTATCTATTAACCATTTATCTATCTATCTATCTATCTAACCCGCGACCGTGGCTCAACACGTAGCGCATCCGCTCGTCGTCGGGAAGGTGATAGGTTCGAATCTCGGACTAACATCGCATCATAACTAAAGACGTTAAAAATGGTTCCCACAGCTACTATGTCAGATGCGTGACGTAAATAGTTAGAGTGGGGGGGAATGCCTTGGCCCAAAACAGGCGCAACTCGCTACCATGCACAGTTGGGACTTCTTAGACAAAGCTCATGCATCTCAGAGAGTTGGTTGTCTGATGGGTGAATGGACACTTAACATCGCAATCATAAGTATTGTATGTATGTTCCAAGGTGCGTTGAGAGAGGTCTAGTACCCGAAGCGACACCTAGCCCCCTAGAGTCTTAATCTTTTAATCTATCTATCTATCTAGACAAGGACCTGGAGTATTCTATGATGGATATATTGGAGAGAACCTGGTGAAGGATGTACAAGCTGGTGGTGGTATCATTACTATGGATGATCTGAGATCTTACAAGTAAGTTCATCCATAAGGTGGCGATATAAATGAAGGCAATTGTGCTTTTTGTTCCTATCTTTGTAGCATTTATGTCATCGTGACTTGGCCCATGAACAGGCACATTTTGTATCCATGCAATGTTAGGCCATTTAGAAAACAATATGCCAAGAATAATATTTTTAAAAATTGTTATGATAATATATTCCGTCCACCTCTATGGAATGTTTTTCGATGTTTTCACACAAATAGCCTGTTTTGCACTTATAACCCCCCCTCCCCCCACCATATTTTAAGATAGATTCTTAGTTCTAACCCTGTGGGGCTACAAAGTACCAAACCTAAACTTACCTAAAGTTATATACAAGCAAACGAAAAACTACTCCTTCCCTTTTTCAATCTTTTATAAAATAATTACCAGTGCTCAACAAAGTACTTTGAGTAAAAGCCCCGCCAGTTCTGCTCTAACACTAGCAATCTATATTAAGGGTGCAATGGGAGCCCACAGTGAGCTACAAGCTGGTGAACAAAGGGCTGACCCTAATCTCCTCCCCTCCCCCCGGCAGTGGTGTCATCACCAACTCCATTGTTGGCGTCATGGACCTGTACAACCCTGACCCCCTGGACAAGCACAGGCCCCTCTATTGGCACAGGTAACAAAGCAAACGTATTATAGACAGATTTTCCGCGGATATTCAAAGAAAAGTTATAAAACAGTTTTGTTAGCCCCGATGGGCTGAAGGCCCGGGCCAACAAAGATTGTATCATTTTTCTTTTTGTTATTTTTGGAAAATTGTTTGTTACACGATGCTAAACATGATTTTTTTATGACTGAGAACCGGTTTAGGATATTAAACGGTTTCGCAAATATACTGCAAATATTATTATTAGCATCGAAGCTACTCTATAATTGGAAAATCCCGTCAGTCTGTCGCCCTTCCGTCCGTAAATTTCTTGTCTGTTGTTCAAGATAAACAACTGAAATTCTTCTTTGTAGATTCCCTTAATCTATGAGCATCCAGAACATAATTTGCGCGGTCGTTTGTCGGTCATGCTACAAAAGACCAATACATATTTTATGTAAAAAGGTTTTCACTTTCATCGTATATATTCATTACTTTATAACTGACTTTGTCCGTTTGCACGTCAATAATATTTTTTGGCGCTTCGCTACATTTTATTTTATTAATTCTAAAAGAGGTAACTATAACATTTTAAGATTAATAAAAAAATAATATCCAAGAAGAAGACAAAGAAAGTCCCTCAATGACGCCATAAAAATGAGGGATGAGGAGAGGAGGAGTGGGAAAGAAAACCCCTAAAAAAAGAGATGGATAATCCCTCAATTTTATGACGTAACATGCTGATTTTTTGAGAAACTTTCTTCGTCTTCCCCAAGAAGCTATTAAAGAAAACAAGAACAAAACGAATTGTTTTGTGTTTAGACTTGTGGAAGCCACCAAATTTGCTTTTGCCAAGAGAACTGACATGGGTGATTGGTCTATTCCTGAAATCAGGTATTATTATATTTATTATATACTAGCGGCTACGCCCCTAGAGGCCTCTAGTAAATGTTTTTTTTTTTTATTTCAAATATCTAAATTGAGAAATAATTTGTCTATGTTGCGTTCAAGGTTCTACGCAATGGCGAGAATATTTTTGTGATTTCTCGGGGGGGGGGGGGAGGGTGTTGGTACCCTCCCCACAAATAGTTATAAACATTTCTGGGACCTATGAGATGCTACTCTGATAAGGAGAAACCTACCGGTTCAGTGATTAGCGAGATCTTCGGTACAGACAAACATCCTGTTACTTTATTATAAGGATTAATTCTAGTGGTTATGCCCATAAAGGCATCTAGGGGCACCTAAGGTAAGGGGAGAAAGTCGACCATGTATTTTTATTTTATTTTATAGGGTTGGAAATTTTTTTGGGGAAAAAGGAATTACCTTCCCCAAAAATAGTTATACTTCACTGTAAAGGAAAACTATTTAAACTATGTTTAGCTGTTAGCGAGATCCTTTGCTACAAACAGACACAAATATTGTTTTTGTAGCAAAGCTTATTCATAAAAAAAAACATATTAAAATATCATGTTTTTATCTGTAGAGAGCACGTGCAAGAAATTGTTGCGAATCTGTCCAGCCCTGATTGGAGCCAAAACATCAAGTAAGATAATTTATCTATCTATCTATCTATCTATCTATCTTTTGTTCTATTAATCTGTCCAGTCCTGATTGGAGCCAAAACATCAAGTAAGATAATTTAAGTAATTTTAGTTTATGGAATTTCTTGGCCTAAAACAGGCGCAACTCATTACTATGCTCAGCACCATATTTAGAGAGGTCTTCCAATCAAGGAGTTGGTTGTCTGTTGGTGTTACCCTGGGCGAATGAGTGCATTACCCTGCAATTCCGACGTAGAGAAAGTTGAAGGTGGCGTGAAAGACATCTAATGTCACCTAACCCCCAATAGGTCAAGAGGTCAAAGCAATTTAAGTAGTATTGGAGTATTCTATCAATAGGATATTTCCATCATACTTTCCAGCGATTTTATTCATTTTATTAGCGGGTAGGTTAGCTGCAAATTGTTATTAAAGTGTTGCAGTTCTACTCCAATTTTTTTATGAGCGTTAAATTGAAGGGCATATTTTTAAATCCATGTTGCGGCAGCTATGGTATGTTGGCTGCGATTAATTATACGTTAAAATCATCCCTCTTATAATTTTTTTAGATGTTTTTTACTATTATTTTAGATCTCATTTATCTGTATTTAAATTTCACTGTCCTGTCCCTGTACTTTGATATTATAGAAATCTGATTTGTTATTGATTTAAACTTTCTAGGGATAAGATTAGCGATTATCAGACCTTCCAAGATCCTGAATATTATGGAGCTAAGGTAAATATAGACACCTTTCTGAAATATTAGTTTACCAGACTTTCCAAGATCCTTAATATTATGGAGCCAAGGTAAATATATACACGTTTCTGAAACATTAGTTTACCAGACTTTCCAAGATCCTGAATATTATGGAGCCAAGGTAAATATAGACATCATTCTGAAATATTAGATTACCAGACTTTCCAAGATCCTGAATATTATGGAGCCAAGGTAAATATAGACATCTTTCTGAAATATTAGATTACCAGACTTTCCAAGATCCTGAATATTATGGAGCTAAGGTAAATAATAGTTATTTCTCGTATTCATTTGAATCTGGTGGATGGGAACTGGTTCTCATCCATACGAAAAAACTATGTCTAGCATCGTATTATATCCAGCTTTCTACGAATATAAAAATGTACAATCATAAGATTAAAACCATTTTTGTTTACATGAAGGACTGAAGGCCCGATCCAACATTTTTTTGATTTTTTTTGATATTCGTGGAAAATTGTCAGTAGTTCAATTCTATACATATTTTATTTTTTTAAGTATGGCTGAGAACCGGTTCAAATCCAGCGGATAATAATCGGTTTCGAATACATACGTGAATAACCATTACGTAGTTTTGATCCAAGAATTAGGTATAACCAACAAGCGAAATAAATCTACAATAATATTTGGGGGCCAAATTGAGGGGTCGTCAATTTTATGATGTGTTGCCCCCCAACGACAGCTGAAAAACACATATAAGTTTCGTGAATTTTTTTTTTCGAATTAATTTCGTTATTGGTATTAGCTGGTTTTAATCTATTTCTTTCAATTTATTATAAGACCGTGATCTTAAGGGATAAGACAATGGATGATAAATTAATGTACACCCCATTGATGATAAATTACATCCTCTGTAGATTAAGATTTTTGGTCGAAAAATCTAAACACTTCTATTTTATAACAACCCAAGATTAGATAAAGTAATTAAGCCAACAAATAAAAGAATTTGTTTATTAACTTTTGGTATAAAGTATAGTATCGTATTATAGACAGCAATCCGCGGATATTAAAATGAAAAAAATATGAGATTAAAACCAGTTTTATTATCCCCTTGGAGCCGAAGGTATAGTACAAAACTGGTTTTAATATTATGATTTTTATTTTATTATTCGTGCAAAGTTAATTTCTACTACGCAATTATTTATTAAACTATTTTTTATTATTTTTATAATTTGTGTATATAAAATATTTTAGGTTAGAAAGAATTTATTTACATATTTATATTTTAATTAGCTCGAGTATCTATTAATTAAATATTAATTATAATTAATAAGAATATAATGTAAAGATAGCTAGAGAAAAAAAAGGTTATATAAGATTTTATAAAATATAGGGATCTAAAGGGATAAGACAATATATTAATGTAAATACCCAATGATGATACATAAAATTACCCCGTCTAAAGATTACAATTAGTTGTTAAAACGTTTAGACACTCAACTTAATGAACAAACTAATTAAAATTCAATAAAAGTCCCCAAAGTTGTTAAGCTAACGATTAGGAAACTTTATTATAAACTTTGAGGACTAGTGTAATAAACAGCCCAATGTGCCCTCCTTCCCCGATTAAGATGTATATTTCTCCTATTCCCTCACAGAATCACTTTAATCAGGAAATCACAAAATCTATACATGGTTTTCAGCTGCCATTGATGGGGCAACACTTGTTGACCTTTTTATCTGCCCCCCAAATATTATTTTAGATTTTTTCGCTTGTTGGCTATACCTTTTTTTCCGAGTCAACATGATTGTGATATCTTAAAAAGCGAAGCTTTTCTTCAATTTGCCAGTCCGGCCATAACGCATAGCTCTTTTCATTAATCTAGACATGTTAGAGTTGTCCTATTGATTTCAAACTTTGCATAATGATTCCAATAACACTTTAGGAAACGTAGCAATCGTAACAAAAAAGCCAATACTTTCATTTAAAACATGCTGATTTTTTACTTTTTGTATGTAATCAAATCATAATATTGAAAGTAGGTCCTTTTATATTTCAAGCAATTTTGCAACACGTTCATAAACAATTTTGTTTAGACTTACAAATTATCAAGTTTTGACACTTTGCTATATAGAGTTAATGTTCGTTTATCATTCGCTTGAAATCGCTTTTATGGATGTTTTCAACCTTGTAATATAAATGTATCTACATTTACTTGTCATTCCTAGGAATAACTTTTTTTTGGTAAAAAAAAGTTCTTCTTCAAATGATAAAAATTTCAATACTTTTTTCCATTTATATTCAATTTAATTTAAGTTTTATATAACTAAACTATATTTTATTGAAATATAAAACGAATTTAATACTTTAAAATCTAAAATTTTATCTTAGGTACATTGCTTAATGTATTTTAAAAAGTAAAGCTTTTCTAAATTTATTGTTAATCAGATCAGATTTATTTAGGCATGCTTTAATTTGCAGAATAATTCCTGTAATTAATATATAGGTACAATTTGGAAACATTAAAAAGTTCTTTTTGAGAGATATTATTAATTATTTCAAATCATTAGGGATAAGAAAAGGACGATAAATATTCTAAACCCTCAATTATGATTACAAAATTACCCTTTCTGTTGTTTAAAATCATAAGTTTATCCTTATAATAAAAGTAACAGGATGTGTGTTTGTCTGTTTCTTTGTTTGTACCAATAGATCTCGCTAACCGCTGAACCGATCGGGTTCTCCTTAACAGGGTAGCTTCTCACAGGTCCCAGGAAGGATTATGACTATTTTAAGGGAGGGTATCACAACCATCGCAAGAGAAATCACAAAAAAACGCAACAAAGAAAGGTTACATATTATTTTTAAAATAAAAAAAAACATTTAAAGTGCCACTAGAGGCCTCTAGGGGCGTAACTTTCCATCCATGGGTATGATACTTGTAGGAATTCTACAGTGCAGGGAGGGAGGGGACATTGGACTGTTGATTACACCAGTTCCCAAAGTTTTCTTTCCGTCTAATTTAAATTTTAGTGTATTTTTTCAAATTTTGATTGGTCGGTTCATTAAATGAAGTGTCCAAAAGTGTCAACCAATAATTTCAATCTACAGGGATAATTTGGTTATTATCATTGGGGATGTACATCAATTTATCGTCCGTTGTCCAATCCTTTACGATACCTGGATGTTATTTTTTTATTTTAGACTGTGTTTGAAGAGGACCACGGAACCTGCCATCATTGTTTCCTTTCCCCTGAAGGCGACGCTGTATCAGGTCATTATCTATCTATCTTAATTGTGTTATATATATTTATCTTCTTTACATGTTTTTATATATTCTACTATCTTTTTTCAGTAACTGCCTCTGTTAACTTGATCTGGGGTTGCAAGTTCATGTCCCCCTCAACTGGAATCATCATGAACAACCAGGAATAATTTACATAATTTTTTAAAAACTTTCCAATGTGGTTTTAAACTGGTTCTCAGCCGTTTATTTCAGACAATTTTCCTAGAATAACAAAATAAAATCATAAAATTGATACATGTTCTATTAGAGCGGGCCTTCGGCACTTCGGGCCTAAAAAACTGGTTTTAACTTCTTTTAATATTCGCAAAAAACCGGCCATAATACGTTGCAATAAATAATACAGTTCTCTAATAATTGAAATTTATTTTTTTTAAATTCAACCAAGTATTTTTTATTTATCATCATTTTTTAAGAATTTATTTAAAAACTACTTAATCAGAATATTTTACATTTAAATATCTTATAATCTCTGAAATTTGTTTTAAAAAATCTAATTAAATCTAATCTTATTTTCTAGTTTAATTAAAATTATTAAAAGCGAAGCTTTTCTTTAATTAGGGTTGATTTTAAACTATTTTAACAGCTGATTTTTATGTGATATAATAATCCGATTAATCTGATTTTTGGAATAATGATTCCTAGGACAACAAAGTACAATGTTTTAAGCGAAGCATCTCTATAATCAATTCCAAAAATATCTTAATTATTAAGTTCAGACACTCTATAAGTGTTCATGTATGTTTGTCCTACCGTTTCAGATCCTTGCTTTTATGGATGTTGTCATCCTTGTTACAAATTTGTTTACTGAGAACTAAATATGAGATTAGTAAAATACCCCAAATTTCTTTTTTCTAAATACAGGGAGGAAGGGAGGGGACATTAGACTGAAAATTACATTACACTGAGATTGGGTTTTTGAGTCCAGAATGCCGCGTTTTTTCGACATTTTTTAGACCTGTCGTCTTCCGTTAATCAATCATTATTATGAAAATGCCTCGTGTGAAATAAACAGAGTATACAACTTGGAGATTCAAAATTTTAAAATTATTATTTTACACATTTGTATAATGTCTAATAAAGCTCTAAAAAGATGCATTATTTAATATACAGCAAAAATAGATTTAAGATTATTTATTTTTCTTCTATAAAAGCCGTACCAACAAAAGCGAAATAATTAAATAAATAGTTGTATACTCTGTTTAAATCCTACGAGGCATTTTCATAATAATGATTGATTGACGGATGACGACAGGTCTAAAAAAGTCGAAAAAACGCGGCATTCTGGATTAAAAACCCATCTCTGGTATCCAAAGATTTATAATCAAATGGTTGTTTAAAACTAGCAGTGTCCAAACCATTCAACCAATAATTACATCTGCAGAAGAGGCACTTTGTTTATAATCATTGGGGATGTACATCTAATTAACGTCAATTGCCTTATCCCTTAAGATCCCTGGCGCAAGAGGAGTTTTCTACAAATTATAATTTAAGATCTTATTTACAATTCTTTAAATATTTAATAGTATTTATCATATATCCTAGTACTTATATAAAGATTTTTTTGTCTGAAACTTAAAATATTAATAAAAAAAACTTCTTTTTTCTTTTTAGATTTAACCCTGTAGATGGTTTTTGGCTAATTCTTACCCCTTTTGAATACTATAAAAATTCAATTAGCTACGACATACAGAAAGTTTCATGTGTGACGTCATAAAAATACGTCTAAAAAGGAGAGATGAGAGAAGAAGCTGTAAACGAAACCCCCCCCAAAAAAGAGATAGATACAGATGTATTTCTATGACGTCACACATGACACTTCCCGTAAATGCATTGGCTTTGCTGTTTCTAAGGTCCTATTTTCATGTTTCCCTAATTTTTTTTTTTTACATATGTAAATGATTTGCTTATCAGATGGATGATTTTGCCTCTCCTAACATTACCAGGTAAAACAAATTTCTAAATTAGACTTTTAAAAATAAAGTTAGAGTATAGTAAAGTGCCCCTAGAGGCCTCTAGAGGCACTTGAAGAGGGGAGAGTCGAATTTGATAACCCAATTTTATTATTTTATTTAAAATAAAAAGTAAAAAAAAAAATTTTGGGTGGGGAGGTGACCCCCGTATTTTATTTTTAGTTAATAAAATTTTACAAAAAAAAATTTTTTTCGGGTGGAGAATAATTTTCTAGGGGCGATTTCTCTTTGGAGGGTGTTGGTACCCTCCCCCAAACTTGTTATAAACCTTCCCGGGACCTATGAGAAGCTACCCTGTTAAGCGGTTAGCGAGATCCTTCGATACAGACACACAAACAGACATCTTGTTACTTAAGTATAAGGATGAAGCCTAATAGAATAATTTTCAGTGCCTACAATGTGCCCCCTGCACCCAACAACTTTATCTCCCCGGGGAAGAGACCAATGTCCAGCATGTCCACCACCATCGTTGTTGATCAACAGGTACCAAATCTATCTATCTATCTATCTGGTGCTTTCCCTCAAAGTGCTTTTCAAGCCCGTACTTATATTATATATATTATTTGAAAATAAAACGGGATAAATTTTTTTTCTCTTTGGGACAAAAACTCCTTCCCTCCCCCCCTACCTTATCTATAATACAAAGTAGCTTGATGTCTGTCTGTCCGTCTGTTCCTTAAGTTCTCCGTAACCACTGAACCGATCGGATTCTACTCTTCAGGAAATATACCTACTGGTCCAGTGGTGGTTTTAGGCTATTTCCTTGAGAAGTGGGATCTACTAGGTTACCGAGATCTTTAGGGACAGACGGACGGACGGACGGACGGACGGACAGACAGACAGTCAGACAACGTTCTACTTTGTACTATAGATACATTAATTCTATCTTTCTTTCATATATACATATATCTATCCGTCTATCTATCTATTTATCTATCTTCCTATCCATCTATATTTAGTGCAATATTTTGCAACATTAAAATAAGACGAATAATAGGAAAGTTATATAATACTGTATAACAATACCGATGCACAGAAATGCACTAGATTACGTCATTAATACCTTATATGAAATTTAAGGTAGATATCAACTTTCAATTTTAGTGTTTCGGATTTTTTTTTCCAGGGGCGATTACTCTTAGGATGGTGGAGCTACCCTTTTTTTCAAACTAATTATTAACCTTACCTAAAAGAAGCGTCGCTGTAAAAATAAGATATCGATCCAGTGTTTAGTGCTATATAACGACAGATTACAAAATTATGACTATCTATCTATCTGTCCTTCTATATTTCATGTATCTAACTATCTATATATATACATATATATGTATATGTATACGTATCTAACTATCTATCTATATGTTCATGTATTTAACTATCTATCTTTATGTCCATGTTTCTAACTATCTATCTATATGTTCATGTATCTAACTATCTATCTATACGTCCATGTATCTAACTATCTATCTATATGTTCATGTACTTAACTATCTATCTATATGTTCATGTATCTAACTATCTACCTACCTACCTATCTATCTTACTATCTATCTATCTAGGGACGTGTAGTAGGAGTGGTTGGAGCAAGCGGTGGAACTAAGATTATTTCTGCTGTCGCTCAGGTTAAATATTTACCCAGGAATTTAAAGGGATAAGACAATGGCCAATAAATTGATGATACACAAAATTACCCCTTCTGTAGATTAAAATTAGTGGTTGAAATGTTTGACACTCAACTTAATGAACCAACCAAATAAAAATTACTAAGATGGCCAACGAATAATGTATTGAGTATTAATTATTGTTCTGTGGAGTAACATGTAGTACTAAATAATGTATTTGTCTGTAGAGTATTATCCAATACGCTCTTTGGAATAAAATTCAATACGGTAGAAGTAAGTTTTTAATACTCTCCTTCGCAATTTTTGATACCCTCTATCATAATTTTTGATACTCTGTAGAGTATGAAACTGTTTTACTTTGGATGAAAGATCAGTTTATAATATATAATTAATAAATGTACTTATACATTTTATTATATCAACAAACATACCAAGCAGAGCCATAAAACATTAATTTAAATGTAAATTTAGTAAAAAAATGACTTTAAAGGTGTTTAGGGCTAAACATGATCCTTAAAAATAAAAACTATGGTCAGCCATAATTACAAAAATCAAAACTATAAATCTGAGCATAATTAATAACTTTTCATCTTTGTCTAAAACGACCAAGCATTGAAACACTTCCATGAGAGGTGTGCACGATTGGTGTCTGTTTCAATTATTCTTTACAGTACAGATTCGTACCCTAGAAGGTATGAATAGTTACTATTTTAATAAACTATTCTCTTGCGTATTGTCTGATACTCTACAGCGAATCAAATAGTACTAAATTAATAAACATTTCTGTAGCATATTTTCCAATACCCTACAGCGTATTAAATATTACTATTTTAATAAACTATTCTACAGCGTATTTTCCAGTACCTTAGAGCATATCAAATATTACTATTTTAATAAACATTTCTGTAGTGTATATTCCAGTACCCTAGAGCGTATCAATTGATACTAAAAAATGTATGGGTTCTGTATAGTAATAGTTATTGTGTTATATAGTATTACATAGTGTTATATATTAATTACTAGCGGCTTCGCCCCTAGCCTCTAGGGGCTTTGCCCCAAGAGGTTTGATCAAACCAATTTTTCGTATTTTAGATTTAAAATAAAAAAGAAATTTTTTTTTTTTTTTGGGGGGGGTATTTTTCATTTTTGGGGGGGTTAGGGGTGTCCCACCCCCAAAGAAAATAGTTATAAACCTTCCCGGGAACTATGAGAAGCTACCCTGTAAAGGAGAACCCGATCGGTTTAGCGGTTAGCGAGATCCTTCGCTACAAACAGACAAACACACAAACACACACACACACAAACACACAAACAAACAGACAGACATCGTTCTACTTTGTATTATAGATTACATAGTTGTAGCGTACTTACGTGTCCAATACTCTCCAGAGTATCAATTGATACTAAATAAAAAAATTATTTTTAACAGTGTAGCACCGTATTACAGACAATTTTTCACGTATATTAAAATAAAAATCTTAGAATCAATACAAGTTGTTTAGCCTATTTGTTTCATTTTATTATCCGCGAAAAGCTATCTATATAATACCAATCATAAATTCGTATACTAACTGCCTTTAAAAAAGATAAAATTTTAGACAATAATGTTTTTTATATTTTATGATAATTATTTTCTAGGTTTTGTTGAACGTATTTTACTTGAACAAAGATGTCAAAGCTGCAGTTGACGCCAGAAGGAAATTTTATCTTGTTTATTTCATATGTTCAATAGCAAAAATACTCTATAAGTATCTGTGTCCTTCTGTCCTTACTTTTTGTAGAAAAAAGAGAAAAAAAGGACGTCTAATATTTATTTTTTCTAATTCTTCTTTCTTTCTCCTTTGTTGATAATTCTACTTTCTCTCTCTCTCTCTCCCTCTCTCTCTCTCTCTCTCTCTCTCTCTCTCTCTCTCTCTCTCTCTCTCTCTCTCTCTCTCTCTCTCTCTCTTTCTCTCTCTCTCTCTCTCTCTCTCACTCTCTCTCTCTCTATCTATCTATCTCTTTTTTTCTATTTATCAATCTATCTCTTTTTTTCTATCTATCTCTTTCTCTCACTCTCTCAAAAAATGCCTTTATGTTTAGCTTATTTAGTAAAATTATTTCACTATTTCTAGACGAAATTGTTCTTAATTTTGATATTTAATCCTTTATCTATTACAAATAGAGTCCTCTAGGGGCCATTGAGGTCCCAATTTTAAATTCTATTTTTAAATCATTATTGATTTCTCTTGGAAGGGTGGTGGTACCCTCCTTTAAAATAGTTCTTTCCTAGGACATATGAGAAACTACATTGTAAAGGAGAACCACATCGGTTCAGTAGTTAGCAAGATACTTTGGTACAAACTAGGGTTGGGCCGGATATCCGGTGTGGCCGGATATCCGGCTCAATAATTTTTTATACTTTACACCAAAAATCTCTGCTTTTTAAAATCTTAAATGGCTATAATTTTCTATTATTGAAGCTAGAAGAACATTTTTTCTGAATAAGTTTAACTTTATGTAAATTTATATAAGATTTCTGAGGAAATTTTTTTTACTACTTTAATATCTGGTAATTTGGCCGGTTATCCGGCCGGATATCCGGTAATTTGGCCGGATAACCGGATATTTGCCGGATATCCGGCCATCGCCGGATATCCGGCCGGTTACAGGATATCCGGCATTTGAAATTAGCCGGATATCCGGTATCCGGCCAAAAAAGTATCCAGCCCAACCCTAGTACAAACGGACATACACAGATCCTGTTACTTTTATATAAGAATATACATAACTACATGAATATGCAGGGAATAAGAGAGGGGACAATGGATCGAATATTCAGTTTTAAGGGGTCTAAGACTTTGGGTACTGGCTTAAAGGGAATGTGCAAGAATTTAGCAGGTTCTGATTGACTTTGGGCACTAGCGCATCAAATGCCGCTAACTTAGTTTTGAATATAGCAGACGAGTATCAATAAAATTAATTTGTTATAAGATGGCTGGTTTTTAAAAAAAATTCTCCAGAAAATATCATTTCATAGATATAGACTTTGTTGTGATATTTGTGTAATGAACAATCTAAGAACCCTTTCAATTTGGGGTTATGGGGCTATGGGTTGGACAGGTTTTACGGACGATTTTCCTAGTAATTATTTACAGAATGGTTACATCAGTCTGGTGTGCTTGTAATCTAATTTTCAAATGAATGCTTTTTTTCTTGGAACTTTTTCTTATCTATAGTTTTATAAATTTTTTTAACACACCCTTTAAAATTTCCTTAACATTTTCTGGATTTCATGGTTTTTCAGCGAACACTCTTAAATTGAATTAATTGCCAATTGTCCCCTCCATTACCACCTGATGAATATGACAATGGCAAATGACTCAATCTTCCGATCCAATCCAAAAAATCTGAAAATGCTATGAATATGAATACTATGAACACAAGATAAAAATTTCATCAATTTATAGACTTCACCATCAACTGTTCCCTATGAATCTTAATTATGAAGACGGAACTACAACTGTAAGTATTTAGTAGCACCGCTACTATTTAATTAGGGAATGTCCGCACGTATAGAACTTAAAATTCGGTTCATATCAGAAATGAGGTATAACCAACAAGCGAAATAAATCTAAAATAATATTTGGAGGGCCAAAGGAGAGGTCGTCAATTTTACGATGTGTTGCACCCCAACGTCAACAATAAATCACTTTTATTTTCAATTTATTTCAGGAAATAAGGTAAAGGGGGAGGTCAGTGTTTAAAAGGCAATTTTTGGGAAAGCACCTAAACTCTTTCATTGATCTTTTTTTCTCATTTTAACTTTATTATTCGTTTATTAAATACGGGCGGATACGCCCCCTAGAAGCCTCTAGAGGCACTTAAAGTAGGGGGGAGAAAAGTCGAACCCTCATATTTTCCCTGGACCTGTAAGGAGAAACCTATCAGATCAGCGGTTAGCAAGATACAGAGAGCTTTTAACTTTATTACAAGGATAATTTTGTTATTAAGTGGTTGCTTGATGCCCTGAGAGACTACGGACACAACACAACATACTCCAAGTATAGAGTAGGAGGCGCAGCTGTTCAGGTTAGTACTGAGAGACTACGGACACAACACAACATACTCCAAGTATAGAGTAGGAGGCGCAGCTGTACAGGTTAGTACTGAGAGACTACGGACACAACACAACATACTCCAAGTATAGAGCAGGAGGCGCAGCTGTACAGGTTAGTACTGAGAGACTACGGACATAACACAACATACTTCAAGTATAGAGTAGGAGGCGCAGCTGTTCAGGTTTGTACTGAGAGACTACGGACACAACACAACATACTCCAAGTATAGAGCAGGAGGCGCAGCTGTACAGGTTAGTACTGAGAGACTACGGACACAACACAACATACTCCAAGTATAGAGTAGGAGGCGCAGCTGTACAGGTTAGTACTGAGAGACTACGGACATAACACAACATACTTCAAGTATAGAGTAGGAGGTGCAGCTGTACAGGTTAGTACTGAGAGACTACGGACACAACACAACATACTCCAAGTATAGAGTAGGAGGCGCAGCTGTACAGGTTAGTAAACTGAGAGACTACGGACACAACACAACATACTCCAAGTATAGAGTAGGAGGCGCAGCTGTACAGGTTAGTAATGAGAGACTACGGACACAACACAACATACTCCAAGTATAGAGTAGGAGGCGCAGCTGTACAGGTTAGTAAACCAGAAAGACTATGGTCACAACACAACATACTCCAAGTATAGAGTAGGAGGCGCAGCTGTACAGGTTAGTACTGAGAGACTACGGACATAACACAACATACTCCAAGTATAGAGTAGGAGGCGCAGCTGTACAGGTTAGTACTGAGAGACTACGGACACAACACAACATACTCCAAGTATAGAGTAGGAGGCGCAGCTGTACAGGTTAGTACTGAGAGACTACGGTCACAACACAACATACTCCAAGTATAGAGTAGGAGGCGCAGCTGTACAGGTTAGTACTGAGAGACTACGGACACAACACAACATACTCCAAGTATAGAGTAGGAGGCGCAGCTGTACAGGTTAGTACTGAGAGACTACGGACACAACACAACATACTCCAAGTATAGAGTAGGAGGCGCAGCTGTACAGGTTAGTAAACTGAGAGACTACGGACACAACACAACATACTCCAAGTATAGAGTAGGAGGCGCAGCTGTACAGGTTAGTAAACTGAGAGACTACGGACACAACACAACATACTCCAAGTATAGAGTAGGAGGCGCAGCTGTTCAGGTTAGTAAAACTGAGAAACTATGGTCACAACACAACATACTCCAAGTATAGAGTAGGAGGCGCAGCTGTACAGGTTAGTACAGCGCAGGGCTCGGCAGATGTACGCACACCATATATAAGCTTCAGGGCTTGGCAGCTGTCGTATGTCACTTACAAAAAGTATGGCTCGGCAGCTGTGCATACGCCACGTATAATCTGTTGATTGAATGTATTAAGTGGAAATACAAATTTTAACATAATTAATTTACCGGGTTATGCACGGTCGACGAGCCCTATTTAAAAAAATTCTAAATAAATCTTAGCAAATACAAAGAGTTTTCCAAACAATTATTGTATTAATAAGTAGTAATATGAAAGAAATCAATATATTATTATCCAACCCCCCTTGTCCCCATCTAGATAAACTAACGACAAATTTTCCACCGTCAAAATATCAAAGTATAACCTATATCAATTACAAAAGCCATGTACAAAACATCAAAGCACAATGTAAACTAAAGTTCTATTTCAGGCTATTATCAAAGACCCTCGTACTGGCAGCATTACAGCCAATGCTGACTTCAGAAAGCGGGGAGAGGTGGATGGATTCTAATTTATCTTAATTTTTATTCATAAAATATCCTCCGCTACTTTTTGATTCTTGTTTAATTTAATTCAATAAAAGTGAGGTAATTCTGTTGGTTATGGTAAAATAAAGAGATTAATCTACTCCTTTCTTTGACATATCCTTTTTTTGAAAATTAATATTTAAAAAACCCCTTAGCTTAGGAATTAATGAGTGAAGATTAATTTTGTGCCTCTTATTATAATCGATTCTCAACCATCATGTTTAGCATCGTATTACAGAAAATTTGCAGCATTAAAATCATAAAATTGATACCAGTTTTGTCAGCTAGGGTCTTTGGTCCCTCATGTGTAACAAAACTGGTTTAAATCTGATATTTTTTATTACGATGCAATAAAAATTATTAAAAAACTAAAATCGCGAAAAGAAAATAGTAGATAGAATCAGCTTTATTAAACTAAAAAGTAATTCATATCCTCACTATAAAAGAGTCTCATAAAAATATGAAATTTATGGCATTTAAACTAATATATTTGTAAATAATTATTAATTGTTATCTTGTAAAGTAAAAAAAGACTTATTCTGTTGTAAATATTTTTATAATAAATTATTGCTTATTTTGAAATGTTTTAGATTAGTAATTATTTTTAGTTTTTGTTAGTTTCGCAGTTACTCTATAATTCACTTTGTCTGTCCGTCTGTCAATCCGACTTCTTAAAAACAGCTTTTTAGCCGCTTATCACTGGTTTTCACATACCTATACTGTTTTGGGTTCGAATTAAAAATATAATTGTGGTTTATAGCATTAAAATTAGATTTCCCGTCGTTCCAATTAATTTCCCAAGTGATGATACTTAAAATTGACAGCTGAAACGTTTGGACACCCAATTTAATGAACCAACTAATCAAAATTTAATAAACCCCCAAAGTTGTTAAGCCAACGTTGGGACAGCCCAATGTCTCCTCCCTCCCCTTGATCACCGCTACTAAAAAATAAATTAAAAAAACTGCTGAACATAATGACAGATTTACAACGATATTAAACTCTTCAAGTGTTAATATTTCTTTTTAAAATATAATCTAGTCATCCTTTATGTAGAGATAGTGAGATTTAAATCTATTTAACCTAAAATGCAAAAATGTCAGTTTTTAGTTATATTGATAATTTTATCAGCAAATGTACCTAAAATAAAGGAATATTTGCCTTAAACATGATAATTAATTGAATATATCAAGAAGTTTTTTTTATTTCTTATTTGTGCTTTCTTAAAAAGTTGATCGGTGGTTTCCTTCAAAGTGCCAAGTTGAGAACAGAACCCCCCCTCCCTTTATTTTTGGATTAATTGAAATAAGGGGGGGCGGTAAGTTTGTCGTTGACTTGTGTTCTACACCAACAATCAGACAATCGATATATTATTACTTGGATGTTGCACCGGATTTTCATGCACTCTGATAAAATAATACTCGCAGCTGGCTAAAATAATGATACACCCAAACCACCCTCCCCACTAACTGGATGAACGAATTGACCAATAAATCAAGTTCATATTAGCAAGCTTAATTAACGACAAATTTTCCCCTATAGATATATATATATTTGCGTATATCCTATATCCATTAGTCAAACATACTTTAGAGCTTATAAAGTAGACTCTCCCCTCAATCCCAAAAACTGACAGGTAGTGATTTAAAAGCAAATAAACAAATGCAAAGGGAACTCCATGCGGAGAGGATGAGGGGAAAATTTCCAAAGCAGCCATTGAAATGGTTACTCAGACATCTACCATGATCATTGGATGGACTAAGTATAAATACATAGATGGATAGGTTGGGTATAGTCCCTTTTGTGGCAATGCCGTTTTGTCGTATTTTCCCAGTAGCTTTTCTTCTATTTCTAGGCTCTGCGGGGAACTCTAACCCTGCGGGGCAATCACCTAACCTAACTTAACCTAAACTAACCTAAAATGATTTAGCAAAAGCTTCTGTGAAAATACGACAAAACGTCCCTTAAGAGGCGTTGTCACGAAAGGAACTATACCAGATAGGTTGATAGATGCATAGATGAATGATTGAAAAATTATTAAATTGATAGATTAATAGATTGATATATAATATATAAAAGATATGTTAAATAGATAATGATTTCTTTTAGATTTAGTCCAGTTACAGCTCCACTATATTTGTTTCATGGTCTTATCAATGCAGATGGTGATAGTGTAAGATTTTTATAAATCATTTAGGACCTTTAGACAAATGTTGTGCAAGTAACAATAAGATAGGTAACATAATGGGTTGTCTGGATGGACCATAAAATCATAAAATAATCATTAGTCAGAGTTTTGCACCCTTATAAATATGATTTTTCCAAATAGTAGCGAAAGTGTTTAAAATGTTAAATAGTTAGGTCCAACAACCCAGGATAGGCCCAAACACCCAGGTTATTAGGTTACGGAACGCCCATCAGACAACCAACACTTTGATTTTGCAACCTTTGTCTGTAAGTCCTAACTGTGCATTATAATGAGTTGCGCCTGTTTTGGGCCAGAGAATTATCCTTATCTAACTATAAATGACATAGCAGCAGTAGGAACCATTTTTATCGTCTTAAGTTATGACGGGGTGTTTAGCCGAGATTTGAACCTATCATCTCACCGAAGAAAAGCAGATGAGCTATGTGTTGATCCACGGTTGCGGGAAAGAAAAAAGACCATTTCACTTTTGCATTTTACAATTTTTAAAAGCAAAGCTTTTCTATAATTAGGGTCGGTCCAAGCGTCTGAAGCCCGTATGTCTGTATGTAACGGATAGCTTTTTTTTCGTTAATTTAGGCACGTTTGAATTGTCCTATCGATTTCAAACTTTGCATAATGATTCCCGTAGTAGTTAGGTATGATTTAGAAAGCTTAGCAAGTCTATAATTGATACCAGAATGTCCGTATGTCCATTTTAAACAAGTTGATTTTTAACTTTTTTAACAACAGTTTTTTTATATGATATAATCATCCGATTGATCTGATTTTTGGAGTACTGATTCCTATTACTATAAGTTACAATATTATAAGCAAAGCATCTCTATAATCAAGTCCTAAAAATGTCATTATGTCCTTAAACAGTATACTGTATTTAAGAAGTTTTGCAACAAATTTTTGACACTCTACAATAGATAATGTTCGCCTGTCATACCGTTTCAGAGCTTCACTTTTATTGATGTTGTCATCTTTGTTTAAATTTGTTTTAGATTGGTACATTGATAGATTGTCATTTAAGAGAATATCACTTGGATAGATTGTCTAGTAATCTACAGCATTTTCAAGTAAGCTATTCATTTAAGCTATCATTGCTTTAAAATTGAACATCATTCATAAGTAGCGAAGCACAAAAATCATGGAGAGGAATACGGACAAGGAGATTTGATGACTTGTTAAAATCAAGTATAAAATTTCTTTTAAAAATGTAGTAGACAATTATAAGATACAAATATGAAACAAATATATTGAGTAAGTTTATTTAGATAAAGCAAAAAATAGTCAAAGCATTATTTATAATAGGTAATTTTACTCTACCACATTTGAAAAATTTAATATTTTAATTTTTAATTCTTATATTTTTAATAACATAATTGACTATTAACACATTTTGGTAAATTGTGAAAAAGAATAAGTATTAAAGGGCGGGGTAGTTTATATTTGGTGTACTGATCACCTCCTTCATGCATTGTATAAATAATATAATAAAATTTAGAGGCATTAAAAAATTATTCAAAAATCAAATTGCTCAAAATAATCAAAACAACACAACACCACACCCCATTATTATCATTGTCTATAAAATAGAGCAGTATTTTTAGTTGAGTTCATTTGAATAATTATGTCCTTCCAAAATTATTTCAACATATTGAATAAGTTTAATGATTATCTTTGTCCCTTAGGTTAAACATCATTTGGTGAACTTGCTTTTTTAAAGTTATATAAATACTATCTGCTACACCCAAAGCATCTAGTTACTTGGAAGTCCATAGAGGGACTAGAAAAAAGTAGAGAACTTAGTGGATCAGTAGTTATTGAGCTCTTTAGCTTCAGACAATAACCTTACTACTTTATACATGTAATATGGTAGGATTAGGTGTAAGTAGGTACATAGACAAGTAGGTATGTGGCAATTAAAGACCCTAATTTTAGCAAACATCTATCACTAGAAAGGACTTCATTGATGTCTGGTGATTCTGCATATAAACTTCTGGAATTTGGGCCAGATGATGACTCCAAAATCATAGAAACTGATGGCAGATATTCCTATAAAAATAGATAATTAAGAGATACAAATTGATATACAATATACATCAATTATCCAAGTTTAGAAAATGGTATGAAGATTGAGATACTAATATTCTTAGACCAATTGTATTAGGATTTACAGAAAAATTTCCTTTCTTTCAAAATCATCTAGATGCCATATATTCTAATCTCAAAGGAGTAGATATTAGAAAATAGCAGGAAAAAAATCTTAATCATTTTTTGATGACTTTAATCTAAAAATAAAATAGCCTAAAACTATCCTAGGACAAAATTAAACAGAAATCTCAAGGGGTTCGGTAGTTGTTGATATCTTAAGCTTCAGACAAACAAACTTACTACTTTCATAATAGGATTACACTGCTAAAGACTAAAAAGCCTAAAGCTTTAGGATATACATTTTAGTTACACACTAAAAGATCAACAAGGTGACAAATAAAATAATAGTTACCTAGCCAAAGTCCTAGTCCACTACCTAACTCAGTTATCAGAGCATAGAAGTCATAACTGTAAGCAGCCTTGTATACGGTAACTTTGTCTGAGGTTGTTCGAATTTTAACCGAAGAATATTGTCGTATATTTGTGTAGTGGACTTTTTCAATTAGCTTGTACTTTACAAAATAACATGGTTGCTGGCATTTCTTCATGATTTCAATATGAGTTCCATCAGTCAAAGCATCCAGGTAAGACCAAACTTTTTTGTATCTGTCATTTTCTATCCTGTGTGGATCTTTATCAATTTCACATTCTGGATCATCTTCAGTGGCAATCCATGGAGGAAAACAGCCATAGACCGTGAAAACATAATCTTTGAAGTGTCTGAAGAGGCAATCCCCATAGCCCTCCTGAAGTTTTCTTTAGTCAACACAACTGACCCCATCATGTATAGTATTATCATAAACCTCATAGGTGAGTTCATAACCCCAATAATGATAGGTACTATCTTCTCCGACATCCAGTGTAACTCCATGTCCAGAACTTCTTTCATCAGTTATCCTCAGATCAGTTGTTGCATGAAAAGGATAAATCCTTAAGTCTTTCTCCTTTGTAATTACACTAAGAGTTTCTTCTGTTAGGACAGACATTTCTAAGCAAAATCCATGATGAAACAGGAATTGTTTATCATAATCAACATTAATTTCCAGTCTGCTGTAATCAAAAACAAATATTTTCTTGGAATAATTTAAGAACTTTAAGTCTCCAGTATTTCCTTTCCATGTTGGGATTGTTGATCCTTGAAGACCGCCTCCTAGAAAGAGTGATAGTGACGGGTATCCATTTCTACGTGCTTCTGAGTAGTTGAAGAAATGTTTTGAGCAGATTCGAAAAGATGGTTTCTCATCATGACCAACAATTCTCTCAGAAGTTTGAATAACCTCAGGATAATCAAAATACCTTTGCCAAGCATTAACTGCCTGTTGCAAGAAGATAAATGTCATACACATTTGAAATAAGATCCTAAGCTGGATTAAGAGTTTTTCATGAAACATGCGCATATTTTCATGAGAATGAAAACTGGTCCGTCGTACTATTTAGATTATTTTCCATCAACTATTTACACAACCAGCATATGACAAGGTAACAGAATTAGAGACACCCATTAAGTAAACACCTAGTTATTAATATAAATGATTAAAAGGATTTTTACTTTTATTTAATTTTTAAAAACTTATTTCACCTTTAAAACAAGAAAATTATAAATTTCATACCTTGATCATTAATTTTTTTTTTAATGTCACTTTGTCTGAGATGACCTCAGGAAAGTTTATTTGAGATTAAAGGTTTTATACAAAATTTTAAGTTTTCAGAGTATATCTCTGTATACACTATGTTAGGCGTCATTTGAGTAAATTTATTGTGTTAAGCAAACAATATATGTCAGGCCTATAGATTAAAGTAAGTTCTAGTCACTCTAAAGCTTATTTTAAATAAAAGTTTTAACCATGTAGTACGTAAGTTTAACTTACCCTCTTGTGGTTATGTATCTTTTTACTTACAAAAGTAATTTTCCTTTTTGGGGGTGTTAAAAACTATAGGACCAAAAACTGAAGAGGAGTAGCGACCAATCGTTGCAACGGTTACCTAGAACTTAAGCTTCAGCCGTACATTAATTTATTAAAATTTAATTATTATTTCCTACAGTATTTATTGACGTATACATATATTTAATTTGTTAATGAATTCAACGTGAAAACATTTTCATGCAAAAGCTTTTCTTTTCAGTTACTTTATTTTCCAATTTTACATACATACATTTTATTTAGTAAAAGCGAAAATATTCAACATGTATATTTTATCGGTAAATAAAATCATACTCCATGTATGGGGACAAAGTGACTCAAATATCAGCCATATGACGTCATAATAATGAGGAAGATGAGAGGAGAAGTGGGAAAGAAAACCACTAAAAAGAAGATGGATAATCCCTCATTTTTATGACTTTACATGGCTGATTTTTAAGTCAATTTTCCCCCCTACGATAATAGATAGCTATGAACAATGATTCTGACATGTTAGAATCATCCTATCTGTTTGAATCTATATATGGTGATTAGTGTAATAGTTAGATACACCTTTGAAAGAGCATTAATTTTATTATTTACAGAAAGTATCATTTTTATAATTATTTAAAAATGTGTATAAAAATAAGTATAGATGTATAATCTAGACAACTTATTGCCCCAAACTACTTTTTGTTCTTTTTTGGGGACATGACTTCTGTAAGCAAAGTTACATATAGCTGATACCCCCTCTATTCTTTTACTTTAATTGTTTAGCCTCGCTTTTTTGGAGGTTATCAAATAATTTATTGTTTATTGTTCCTTCTCTCTATAATCTTATGAATACAATAATTATCAAAAAGAAAAAAGAAAAAATATCTAAAAATAGATTGAATAGAAATTATTCTAATGAATCTTGATAATTATGAATATGTGTTGTACACAAAGCTACTATATAATTTACGTGTGTCCATTCGTATAAATAACTTTCATGTTAAAAAATGAACAGATAGATTAATCAGTTTGTTACAATTGACATATCTAGATAGTCCAACTGAACCAATTTTTGTCAAAATTAAAAAGGAAATCTTTGCAGACAGACGTTTTGTTTACATTTTGTTATGTACTAGATACAGGCGACAAAATTTTAGACAAATTTATTTGTTGATATAATTTTTAGAAAGCTAACCTTAATAAAAGAATTTTATAACCAACTTAATTTATGTTTCTTCATACGCTTCAAATTATATTAAGAAATTTTTATACCAATCAATTTACCAAAGAAGAGCTAAAATATGCTACAATTTATAGCTGACTCGTAATACGAACCGAAATGAAAAAGTTATGCCCATACGTAACAAAATGTGTACACAATTTTAACCAATGAAATATCTTGTATGTTCCTTTAGTATTTTCCTGTTGGTGGAATCAGACAGTATGTCCCTTGAGTAACTATATTTTTGTTTGTAAAAAGTGTTTATTCGTGTACTTTTGACTTAAGTAAAGCGATTAACAATTATGTAAAGGTTGTCTTTTTTTGTTAAAAGCAAATTATATCAACAATTAGGGTCGGACCTTCCGAACAAAAGTAACATATTTCTAATAGTTATGTTGAAATTGAGTTATAGATTTTGAAGCTTGCAAATAACTCCTGTAACAAATTGATACATATCTATAATACAAAATAGCTTGATGTCTAGTAATCTAAAAAGCAAAAACTAAATATTTATTTAGGTTTCTTATACTTTAATTCAATACTAAAAGTCTGACTCTCCATTTTTCTGAGCTTTGCTTTTATGGATATGGTCCACCCTGTTTTGTTTCTTTTAACTTATATTATTCAGAATATATTCATTTTCATAGGGAGCTTTTAATAAATGGAAAAGCGATAAAGAAAAATTAAAAGATCTTTTGAACCAGGTACTTTTTATCCTTATATAGAAGTAACAGGATGTCTTTGAGTCTGTGTGTATGTGGCTTTCTGTACAAAGGATCTTACTAACTGCTAAACCAATATGGTTTTCCTTTACAATGTAGCCTCTCAAAGGTCCTGATAAGGTTTATAACTATTTTTTTGGATGGTATCACCAGAAAAATGTAATTTTAAGATTTAAACGAAAATTATGCTATTTAACAATGTTGAATACTAAATCAATTTGTTATCCTTGTTTAAGGTAGAACAATTGGATGTTATAAGTTCTTTTCAGTCCAGAAAGGATAGAGTTAAGGCGGCCATTTTCCCAGGAAAACAGGATTATAAATGGATAGTCAGATGGATAGATAAGTGGATAAAGATAAATAGATGGAAAGATAGATGGAAAAATAGATAGTTAGATACATAGATGTAAAGAGAGTAATTAAGTAGATAGATAGATATATTGAAGGATTAAGAATTAACTTTACTATAAGTACAAATAAACAGCCAATAGACAGATTATTAAGTTAATATTAGATAAATATATAATGGTTTTACTAGTAACTAAATACAACACTTAAAAAGAAAAAAGGCAATTAGAGTTAGACAGATAGATTATCTATCATCCTGTTTTCAAAATTAGATTTAGCCCAGACATATGTCTACTAGAAATCTATTCAATAGATCTTAGACGATGGAAATTTGAAACTGTCGGGTCAATATTTCTTTAATATTCCCCCTATTTTCTAACTGTCCAAAGACGTTTATAACAATTAGGGAAAGGGTTGAATTTGGACAGGAAACCTAAATATTAAAATCTTTTCTAAATTTATACGATCCTGAAAGTTAATATTTACTGATATTTTCCAATAAATTTTTTCGTTTCGTCAAAATTTGGAAAAATAGCCAATATGGCTGTCTAGAAAAAACACGAAACCTCTACACCTAATATTTTCTCAGTGTTTTTTTTTACTTTTTATACAATTTTTTTTAAAAATTAAATATTGATGAGTTTTTTATTTTTATAGAATGAATTATAAAAAAAATAATATTGGTTGATTGGTTTTTGCGATATCAGAACTCAGAACCATATCAGTTTTACTTTTAAACAATTCAATAAATATGAAAACTTTAAAAATTAAATATTGATGAGTTTTTTTTATTTTTTTAGAATGAATTATAAAAAAATAATATTGGTTGATTGGTTTTTGCGATATCAGAACCATATCAGTTTTACTTGTAAACAATTCAATAAATATGAAAACTTAGATATAAAATTTGTATAATAGATAAGACTTTTAAATAATTTATTCTCCCCTTTCTTTATTCCAAAAATCTCGATTTTTCTTTCATTGTCATATCCTAGTATTTATTATGTGTATTTGTATTGTCGTGTGAGTATGTGAGAGGGTTGTAAAGGATAGATAAATTACCACCCCCCCCCCTCTCCCTCACATAGCTGTTAAGACTTAAGATTTTTTGTTTCAGGCTTTCAGCGTATCTACTCTATAATAATCCACCTTCCAAAGATCCAACACCCTACATTATCCAACCCTCCACCCTGCTTACTGTCTTCTACATTTCAACTCAACCATATATCAAACTTGCTAATATCATAAAGTGAAAGAAAAGTTAAAAAATAAACCACCAATAACCATTAAATAATGTATTAATCATTCTAACTCAAGTAATATGTACTAATTTATTATTTAACCTAACATACTAACTAAACAATAATCATAACTTTTTTTACTTTAATGAAATAAATAATCTAAATAAATAAATAAACTATGTTGACTTAAATAAAATGAAAATAAATATTTTTATTTTATTTGGATTGGAGTTAGTTAGTTTTGTAAATTGTAACGATTTGTCCTTGTTCTCTAAGGTCTCATATTTCCTGTATCATGAGTTGACCCTTAGCTTTATGCGGTCATAAATGTTCCCCCCCCCCCAAAAAAAAAACGCTTTTATCAATATACCTTGTATATTGGGGAATATTAACAAGGATTAAAACATCCATAAAAACTAGTACTGAAACTTTATGACAAACGGATACAGGAAGCAAATGCCTACATTACCAGAAATGAAAAAAGCTATCCGCTTTCTTACGGAGATTGACCAGCCCTAATTATAAAAAAGCTATTGTTCTGTAAGATTAAAACGATTTCTGAAACTGTATAACAAACGGATAATAACACAAACACTTAAATAGTTCAGAATAGTCGACAAATAGTCGACGGACAAACTGACCCTAATTATAGAAAATTATTGTTCTGTATGAAGATCTCATATTTCTCATGTGAGTTCAGTTAAGTTGACCCTTCCAGTTTCCCTTCCTTAATCAGGTGACATAAATTTTTCCTCCCCGCCCCCCCCCCAAAAATAAATATTGTACAGCGATTAAGGCGCGAAGATATGTTAATTTTATTTACCATAAAAACGAGTACTTTTAAGTCAAGTTTTTATTTCTATATAATTACTGACCCAACGGTTTGAAATAGATATTTATCGCATTGTGCCGTATATGTAATTTAGAAGCCATATTGGAATAGATATTTATCCTATCATATTATAGACAACTGACATTATTCTTTTATTTTAGTAATTATGGGAAAATTGAAACAAATTTAAAATGCACGGAAAAATGTCTATAAAAATTTAAAAAAAACTTAATTATGAAATAGCTTCGCTCCAAAACAAAAAAAATACTGAAGGGAAACAAACTAATCTAAAATCTTAAATATATATGAACATAGCTTTGTAAGTATGTCTGTCCAGGCGATAAATTTAATTCAAAAAATAGATATTTATCAAATTATCACATCGTATTATAAGCGTATGACCGGAAATTAAAAACGATTTCTTTCAACTGAAGTCCAAAAAAACCGTATATAGTTATTCCGAATTTTACGATTTGTATTTAATAAAAGATAGACAGACAAAAAGAAAGAACTAAAATTATTAAAGTGATTATCTAAATTTGGTTACTATCATCATATCTTTGTATAATTGGTCAAAAAGCCTTCATAAAACTCCTAGGAAAGTACAGACGATATTTTTATTTACCATAAAAACGAGTACTTAAGTCAAGTTTTTATTTCTTTGTATGTAGATTTCTAGAATGATATCTATTTTTTTTAATAAAAAATTAAATCGACTTATATCGACAAATTACGGCTTTGTGAAAAAAAAAACTAAAGATATATTTTAAAAATTAAAATCCACGGAAAATGTCTATAATATGTTAAAAGTAAAAGTACTATAGAACCTATTTTTTGAAGCGAAGCTATTTCTGATTTATTTACATAAATAAAAACTAAAATGTCTATAATATGTTAAAAGTAAAACTATAGACACTAACTTTTGAAGCGAAGCTATTTCTGATTTATTTACATAAATAAAAACGAAAATGTCTATAATATGTTAAAAGTAAACCTATAGAAACTAACTTTTGAAGCGAAGCTATTGCCTATTTCTGATTTATTTACATAAATAAAAACGAAAATGTCTATAATATGTTAAAAGTAAAACTATAGAAACTAACTTTTGAAGCGAAGCTATTTCTGATTTATTTACATAAATAAAAACGAAAATGTCTATAATATGTCTATGTCTATAATACGATGCGATAAATATCTATTTTCTGAAGCAACATAAAAGATAGACAGACAAAAATCAAAATGTATTTCCGTGAGAAATTAAATCTTGTTGTTTATCTCCCTCCCCCACCCCTCCTTCTAACTAACCATTACTACCAATCTAATGAAATTCTCCCCTCTTTTTATAAGGTTTTAATTTAACACCTGCATTTATAATATGTGTATGACCGGAAAGTAAAAACGATTTCTTACAGATTTTTCTTTCTCATAAATTTAAATGATTTCTATTTCAAATATTATTTTTTCAAGATTATATTAAAATAGTATTAAACACAATTTTACGGATATAGGATGTATGTACAATTATAATTTCTACTAAGAGTAAGAGTTATCAAATATAGTAAATTTAAATGATTTCTATTTCAATCAAATATTATTTTTTCAAGATTATATTAAAATAGTATTAAACACAATTTTACGGATATAGGATGTATGTACAATTATAATTTCTACTAAGAGTAAGAGTTATCAAAAATATAGTAAAGACTTATTTAAGCTTTAAGTGTATGACCGGAAAGTACTTAAAATCTTAAAACCACGTTAAAACCATCGCAAATACGTCGTATGATGACCGGAAGAAAAGGCCAAAGGGGGCGGAGATTTAGTATAAATATCTGAGTTCTGTTCAAATACAACTTAGTTTAATAAAATATAAGAAGCATTCAAGACCAAGGTCAACCAGTCAACAACACCAGTCATCTTATACAGTTTTCCACAGTCATCCCTATCAGTATCATCTTATTCTTATCATCATATTCCATCGCCATCGTCCTGTTCACCATCGCCATCGTCCTGTTCACCATCGCCATCATATTTATCATCAATTATTATTAAATATTATCTGATTCTGTTAATAATGCCTTCAGTAACCAGGAGTATGGTACGTGCGGGGGTTGCGGCCCTTGAACCGGCTGTCCAGCCTGCCCGTGTCCAGCGTGCCCGTGTCCAGCGTGCCCCTGTCCAGCGCGCCCATGTACGTGGTGCACCACAACAGGCGGGAAATATAGGGCAAAACCTGATCATCATTGGTGATCAGGTTTTTAATGCTCCTGGAGTTGGACCTGCTGGTGTAGTACCACCGCTGCCAGTTGACCAGCCTGCCCCTGGTGCTCCTGCTCCTGGTGCTCCTGCTCCTGGTCCTGCTCCTGGTCCTGCTCCTGGACCTCAAGGTCCTCAAGGACCTCAAGGTCCTCAAGGTCCCAGGGGCCCTAGGGGCGCCGATGGCCCCCCTGGAGTGGGGAATAGGGTCAACAATACTTTCACCATTAATAATAATAATTATTATAATTATATTATTAATGGTGTAAGAGTCCCTATTCCTGTTCCTGAGCATCCTGGCCAACAGAACCAGATAAATATTCACATTCACCAGCACTATCATTAACCATCATCCTGTTCACCATCGCCATCTGTATATATATTAATAATCCATCGCCATCTATTATTACCTGTTCACCATCGCCATCATATATTCATCTAATATTAACTAATTATTTAACTATTTGTTTTGTATGTATTGTAAATAGAAACTTAAATAACTATATTGAAATTGAATTGTAAATATTATAAAAATAACTTTTGCGTGATATTGTAAAAAATAAATGTGATAGAAACTCAAAATAATACACTTTTTATATTCATTTTTGGTGGATAGTCTTTAGATTTAATTTTATTAGACACTAACACTTTCAAAACGATTCTGGTAACGATTAATTTAATTATAGAGTTGCATGTCAAAAAAAAATCAGTTAATACTTGTGTTTGGATTAGGAACTTCGGATAATTATATCGCATTATTGGATTTACGGCCTAAACTAACCGGCTGCTTATTATATACACTTTTTATATTGGTGGATAGCTTTTAGATTTAATTTAAAAGTTTAAAAATGATTCTGGTAAAAAAGAGAAAAGATAGAGATTTATCGCATCATATTATAGACAGCTTTCCGCTTTATTTAAATAAATCTGTTTTTATGTAAATAAATCAGAAATAGCTTCGCTTCAAAAAATAGTTTCTATAGTTTTAATTTTAACTTAATTATTAAAACCAGATTTTTTAGCCCCGAGGAGCCGTTTAACTATGAAAGAAATAGCTATCTGTCTTAAAGAACGAACGAATTAAAAAGTAAAAACTTTGTATATTTGTTTTACATAGAAAGATTCAGATTTCAATTTGAGATCCTTGGTAGAGAGATATTAACAGACATCCTATTATTTTATTTTTTGGTTTTCAATGATAACTATGACATATATAGAGTAGACAGTACAGAAAAAGAGTAGTTTTTATTGCAAATCAAATATAATTTTTTTCATTTGTTTTTTATCCGTGGAGATTAACAGACATCCTATTATTTTATTCTTTGGTTTTCAATGATAACTATGATATATAGACAGAACAGAAATGTACAATCGTTTGATTATTAAAACCAGTTTTTTTAGCCCCGAGGAGCCGTTTAACTATGAAAGAAATAGCTATCTGTCTTAAAGAACGAACGAATTAAAAAGTAAAAACTTTGTATATTTGTTTTATTCAAAAAGAGTAGGTTTTATTGCAATTAGAGTCTTCCAACTAATTCACTTACAATTTTGCTTCATATCCGTGTCATGTTATTTAGTTGACCCTTTTTAAAAAAATTTAAATTTCCCTTCCTTGCGAAAGAATGTTTTTAAAACTTAAAACATATGAAATGATATTATCACAGATATTATCATCAATCTATAATATAATTGGCCAAAAAGCCTTCATAAAGTGTTATAAAGCATATAGAGAAGATATCTATATTCCAACTTTCAATATGTAACTTTGAAGCAATTTTGTTTGTTTTCTACATTACCGAATACTTTGTGAAATCAATTCGTCTCAAATGTAACTTTTCTTAAAAATAGGTTTCTAAAACTTGAAATATAATTTTTAACTTTTCTCACCAATGAATGATGAAAGTATAAATTTAAGAACAATTTGAAATATTTACCCTCTAACGGCTAATTTATTTACTATAATTTCATCGTATTAAATCCAAATTTAATCTTGTTTCTCCCCCCCCCCCCCACCCCAATTATTACCATACCATTACCAGGTTGGTTACGATATTATATATTTGTTTTTTATCCGTGGACCGTGTGACATGAAAGATTAAGCATCAAATCCTCCCCCCCTCCTCAAAGGGGAAATTAGCAGAATTCTTACATGTCTACCTAATAATTATAAAACATACATAAGTAGCGAAGCTCTAAAATTATGAATAATAAATAGACCATTTGGAACAATGTATGGTTGTCTTTTGAAGCATTAAGCTAATAGAAAAACGTTAAAACTTAAACAATTGAATTTACAATTACATAATCCTAAATTTGCCTAAACTTAAAATTGTTTATTAATTATTTCTTATCAGTTCAGCATTTTGATTTTTGATTATTATTTATTATTGTCAACTGTCCTATCCCCTCCTAATATTTATGTTTTTCCCCCTTTTTTTTTTGGGGGGGGGGGGAGCTAAACAGATATCCTATTACCTCCTAATATTTATTACATACAACACCAACCCCAATTTTAGGGGGTTACATGGGGGGGGGGGGGCGCGCATTACCACTCCGCCCATATTCATAATGAGCGGTGAAAATGGACAAAAAAATTGTAAAATACGTGATAAAAAACACATTTATAACAATCTTTTTCTATATATAACAATATAGTGTATTTCCGTAAAAAGACTCGGACGGAGGGACGTATGGACATACCTTAATTATAGAGTAACAAGGATTCTTATAATTTCATTTTCACTATGTTTATATATATGAGAGGGGGGGGGGGGGGGTCACGATTAATTTTTAACTTGGGGAGTGGGTAAGATTATAATTTATTATACTAGTGTAGTCTCACCCCTCCCCTATTTGAAGGTTGACCGTTACATTACAACTTACGATACAAATATTGACCCCTCCCCCCCCCCCCCTCCCCAAGAAATAAGTTAACAATTCAAAACATATGGAAAATAGGAATTAGCGAAGCTTTTCTATAATTTGTGTTGGTTATAAACGTCAGTTAGTATTACTATTTTATATAATTTATAGACAGAATACTTACTTTATAATTATACTTATGCATTTATGTTAATGTTCCCCCCCCCCCCCCCCAAGAAACAAAACAAAACAAAACATATGGAAAATTCAAAATACTAGGAATTAGCGAAGCTTTTCTATAATTTGTGTTGGTTATAGACGTCAGTATGTTAGTATTTATATAATTTATACTTATAGACAGAATACTTACTTATAATTTTGATTATACTAATGCATTTATGTTAATGTTTTGCTTTAATGGATATTGTCATCCTTGTTAAAAATATTTCACACATCCCATTGAAGATATCTAGAATATTATAAATCTTAATAATTTCTTGGAAACCAACAACAAAGAAAAATTTGTAGGGGGTAATTAATGATTCCTTGAAATTTCATTTGCTTACAGACCTTTGAAGTGACAACATTTGAACATTTGTTTTATTTTTGCTATCGTTATTATGGCGGAACAAGGACAGAGAGTCACAGTTGGGCGCAGGCGCAAGCCGGTAGCGATGGATGACTTGGTTCCTTACTTCCCCCGTACACTTACCTGTACAGATCCAGAACCAAGTTTATACCCCGACCTGATGCCTGGATGGTACGCCCATTATCAGGTCCTTCACAGATCTTTTAAAGATATATCTAACCTGCTTTACAGGTCGGGGTTTCAGAGTGTTCGGAATATGCAGGCGATCAGACTATTTAGTGAAGGAATTGGTATATACCAATTCCTTCACCAAGCCCTTCCATCTTCTCAGCGTACACGCGAACAAAATGAACTTGTTCTGCAGCAAATGGAAGCAAAATGCAACGGTTACCGTGACGACGTTATCCAGGCGTTAGCTGTCTATGACCGTGCGATATGTTTAGATGGCACAGTAGATCTATCATCAGATGAAGACGAATATCCCGATATCTCCGGCGATGTAAATCCATCTTCCGATGATGACGATATTGACGCCATCCTGGAAGTTCTGGAACACGAAGGTGGCGCGAGCGAAGGTGAAGGTGATGACTCTGATGAGTCAGTGATCATTATCGATTGAGTTGAGATCGCATTCCTGTGAATATTTAGTTAGATTCCACATAAATAACATAACTTGACATATATATGCTATAATAATAAAACTATGAAAAATAATTTTCTTATTTTTATTTAATTTAATTTGTAATTGCGATGCTGCTCTATAATTTGAATTATAATTGAAGAAGTAAGCTCTGTTTGTCTGTAGCTAAGGATCTCGCTAACCACTGAACCTATATGGTTCTCCTTTACAGTACAGCTTCGTATAGGTCCTTAGATGGTTTTATTTGTGTACTTATTTTAACTTTGAATTGAAGACATAAATTTAAAATTATCAATAGCTATAGTATTAACTTTAACAAACAAAAACATTTAAAGTGCCACTAGAGGCCTCTAGGGGCGTAGCCGCTAGTAAACTTATAAAGAAGTAAGCTCTGTTTGTCTGTAGCTAAGGATCTCGCTAACCACTGAACCTATATGGTTCTCCTTTACAGTACAGCTTCGTATAGGTCCTTAGATGGTTTTATTTGTGTACTTATTTTAACTTTGAATTGAAGACATAAATTTAAAATTATCAATAGCTATAGTATTAACTTTAACAAACAAAAACATTTAAAGTGCCACTAGAGGCCTCTAGGGGCGTAGCCGCTAGTAAACTTATAAAGAAGTAAGCTCTGTTTGTCTGTAGCTAAGGATCTCGCTAACCACTGAACCTATATGGTTCTCCTTTACAGTACAGCTTCGTATAGGTCCTTAGATGGTTTTAGGCTATTTTTCTGCCCTTTCATATCCCTTCGAATATAGAGCCTCTAAATGCTAGGGGCGCAGCCGTTTGTATCCAAGGAAGAGACTCGAGAGACGTTTGATATAGTTATTTGATATACTTAGGTAGGTAGGTAGGTAGGTTCGAATATAGAGCCTCTAAATGCTAGGGGCGCAGCCGTTTGTATCCAAGGAAGGAAGAGAGACGTTTGATATAGTTATTTGATAAAACTTAGGTAGGTTAGGTAAGCGTTCCACGTATTTAAAATTATCAATAGCTATTTCTTGCATCGTTAACGAATAAAAGCTAACTATCTCGGACGAAAAATCAACATGTTTAAAATGGACGTACGGACATTCTGGTAATGATTATAGAGTTGCTACGCTTTCTAAATCGGACGGACCGACCATAAGAATGAATAAAAAAGTGTATTATTTCGAGTTTCTTATCACATTTATTTTTATCACGAATATGAATATGAAATGAAATGAATGAAATACAAAATGAAAATGAAACAATGAAATTGAAAAACGAAAAAAAAACAGACAGACAGACAGACATATTTACATTTAGAAAGTAGATTTGCTACTAAAAAATGAAAATGAAACAATGAAATTGAAAAAAAAATTAAATGAAAATATTAAAACTAAAGAAAAGGGGTAGTTTCACGAAATGCATTTGAACTTAATTTAGTGAACCGCATATTTTATCCTGGTTAAATGGGTAAACTACATTTATATGGCATATATTTGAAATGAATTCAATTTTCTACCACGTAGTTTTTAAAAATAATATCAAGACCTTAAAATTGTCTTTTTTGTGATTTTCAAGTCTTGACATTTTAAAAACTATGTGGTAGAAAATTGAAATTTTTTCAAATATATGCCATATAAATGTAGTTTAACCATGTAACCAGGATAAAATATGCGGTTCACTAAATTAAGTTTAAATGCATTTCGTGAAACTACCCCTTTAAAAAATCTGCAAATTTAGTAAATAAAGTATAAATATATCAAAAATAGTATATACAAAATTTGAAAATACAAAATAGATTTTTACAATTTTTATCCCCCCCCCCCACCAATAAAAATAACCGCGGGCGCTCGGCCCCCTAGCCATATAACCTAACCTAGCCTAACCTAATCCAGTCATTTAGTCGGGGGGGGGGGGGGGGGGGGATAACAACACAAAATAGAAATAATATTACAAAATTAACAATAAATTAACAGTAAATATCAACAATAATCAATAGAATTGAAATTGATTATTGTTGATATTTACTGTGGCGTGCGCACCTATTGTCAAATTACTAAAAATAATAATAAAATGTAGAGGGGGGGGGGGGGCAATTCTTGATGGGAAGAGGATAACATATAGTAATGGTGATAAGGTACAAACATAAATACTAAAAATAATAATAAAATGTAGAGGGGGGGGGGGGGCAAAAGTGACACTTTTTGAAAGCAAAACTAAAAGTCAAGAAAGGAACACAACTAAAAAAAGAGTTACAGGTGTGAGATTATTAAATAAAATGTTTAATAAAATTAAAATTACTTCAGGTTTATGTCTACTTGGTTAAAGTGCTTGAAGATCATGCTTACATGATCCCCAACTACCCTGGAAAGGGTCAGAATAAGACCCCGTGGGGGCGGGGGTGCAAATACTGTAACTTCCATACCTGGGATGGCACATACCACGTGAAAGAATACCCCAAAGAGGGAAAACCATTAGAGAGATTTATACTGCAAGAAACTAACCTTCTTAGGTAATAATATTAAGTTGACATAAAATAACATGATGTATTAACGCAACGTGCCGGAGCCGTATAATTTTGATGCGGCTCCGGCTCCGGGGAGCCGTATTTGGAAATACGGCTCCCGGCTCCGGCTCCAGCTCCGGCTCCTACCTTAAAATTAATATATCAATTTTTTTCCATTATTGAATTTGATAAAATAAGATAAATAATATAAAATATTTTGCTTTTATTTGATTAAAGCTATATAAAAGTAGAAGGATGTGTGTCTATTTGTTAAGTAACAATAGTTTTTCAGTTTATTATATGGAAATAGACCGTTGCCAAATTATAATATTACTTTAAAAAATCATTTTTACCTAGTCCGGAGCCGGAGCCGTTTTTAACAAAAAATACGGCTCCGGATCCGGCTCCACAAAAAATGTTGCTGCTCCCGGCTCCAGAACACTGGTATTAAGTATTCATAAACATTGATTAAAAATATATACTGACAGACAAGGTGAATTATAGAGTAGCTTTGCTAAAAAAAATAATATTAATTGCTTACCTGTTTAGGAGGTTTACCCGTCACTGGATCATTGACCACAGAGATGTTTACCGAGAGTATAGGAAGGGAGTGAACCTGGCCAGCTTTCAGAGGAAGTTTCAACAGGCCCAGGCAGATGCTATCCATGAAGTCAAAATATACGTCACTGCCCTAGAAGCGCTGCGCCACATAACAGGAAAACTGGTTAATAATGAAAGTTTCCTTCGCTTTAAGGTAAATGTATGTTTAATATTTTTGATCATATTTGCTGTTATCTAATGTCTCATACCTATATTTTTTTAAACAAAATTAATTGAAAATGATTGCTAAAATCGAAATATATCTTCATGTCAGTTAGAATAGTGTATTTTTTAAAAATAGGTTGAAAACATACTAACTTTAAAAAATTCGCTTTAAGGATAAGGATGCCAATGCCTTTGACCATATCATCGCCAAGCAGGTCGGTTTACTTGAGAAAGGCAAGAAGCAGGATGCACCCACCAGCAAACAGCTTCATAACTGGCTGCAGGGGCAGCACAAGTATTACATGGAATCCTTCAAGAAGATTTTAGAAAATAAAGGTATTAATAACTATTAACTATTAAGTATTATAATTTATAAACTAAAACATTACTAAATAATTTCAAAATCTGAAAGAAATAACAAATAATTAATTTAAATTATCTTCACTTCCGCGGGTGTGTACATTGCCGAAATCGAAGGAAAGGTGCACACCTGCGGAAAAAATGTTAATATTTAATTATTTTAAATAACAAATAATTATAATCAATATTATCTTTGTTTCCGCAGGTTTGCACCTTTCCTTCGACTTCGGCAATGTTCACCACACCGACTTCATTGCAGGTAACCTAAATAAAATAAATAAACTATTATTATTTATTAATGCAATTACAACTGCAGCAGCTACATAACCTGAATTAAATAAAGTAAAGTAAACTATTATGAATGAATAATATAAAAGAATTACTAATTTTTCAGTAACTGCAAACTATACCGATGCAGACGGTCCCAAAGAATTGTTGCTCGCCTGTGAACAGGTATAAGTTTAAAATTAATTCTTAGAAATTTAGAATGACCACAAATACCTAAATGATAATTTGATTAATTACTTATGTTTAGATGCCTAAACCCGATGCTTCCGGCCGCAGCATCTACGAATATTTCGAAGAACTGTTGAAAAGGTTTGGGCTTGAGCATTATCAACTTCTCAGCTCCACATCCGACTCGGCTGCCAACTGTGTAAAGGTAATGAAAAATTATAAATTATAATTATAAAATCATAACTATTTAATAGTTTTTTCTCGCATCGTATTTTAAATGGCTTTCCGCGGATGTAAAATGTACAATTGTAAGATAAAACCAGTTTTTTTAGATGAATATTTGAATGAATACGAGAATTAATATTATAAAACAATACCATTAGAAAGTAAATCATTAATTTATTTTTCATTCTTTAGTCCGTCAAGATACTCAATGAAGAGCACGGGAAAACCCCCACAGAGTATACAAGTTTCATGAACCATGAGGATGAAGATGAGGGAGTCAGTGATGATGATGATGATAGTGATAAGGAAGACACACCTGAGGCTGATAGTGAAGATGAAATCCCGTTGGATATGTTCATAACAGATTTAGATGAGGTTGAGGATGGTGTTGTAGAAGCCGAAGGTGAGGGTCAGGATGTAGAAGCCGAAGGTGAGGGTCAGGATGGAGATGAAGAAACCCTGGCAGGAACAAGACAAGGCGATGGCGGCATATCAAGTGCGATTTTCTACAGGTCCATCGCCATCAAAGATCCACAACAAAGAGAGGGTAAGTAAAGTTAAATTAAATTCATTCCCAAAAAATTCAATGAATTACATTTAATGATTTACAGGGGTAGTTTCACGAAATGCATTTAACTAAATTATATTAATTTATTAAATTATTTCTTTTCAGCAATCACAAATTTCGGGAAACTAATAGAAGAGAACATCCAGAAAACAATGGTTTGTGATGAGCAGAAATGTGGACTTATAGTGGGAGGTGTTTGCCTCAACCACCAAGTGGAGTTGGCGTTGAAGCAGGCTGCCAAAGTTGTAAGTAAATTAATTAAATGATTAATAGAACAAACTAAATAACTTATACAGTAACTTAAAAAGTTAAATAATAAATTATACAAAAACGTGAAAATTAACAAATATTATATTTTTTTTAGAAAGGGAAGGGGTACAACAGAACCATAATTAACCTGGCAAAGCTGGTCAGTAAAATTATGAATAACAAGAAGCTGCGTCGCATTTTGGTAGAGAGTGGACAACGTATGCTTACCAGATACGTGGAGACGAGATGGAGCTCCAGAATGAACATGATAAAGCGGTTCTTAGAGTTGTTTGACAACAAACAACTACTTCAGAAGGTGAAAAAATCCGTGCAGGATCAGAAAGGTAAACCCAAAAAAGTTAATTATAATTTAAACAACAATTTAAAACTAACAAAATTACCAACTTAAATTTCTCTCTGTCCCTTAATTAAACAAAAGAGAAAGGTAACAAATAGAAGTTTATTAAAATTTAAACTAAATAAATTATTTCTTCTCTCGTTCCCTTAATTAAAAATTAGAACTGTATATATCAATAGAATTAATTTTTAATTTTTAATTTTTATTTTAGTCAACAAGAAGTTTGACAATCTGTGGCCAACACCTGACCAGGTTCTTGCCCTCAGAGAAGTCCTGGAAGTGTTGGAGTGTGTGGATACCATGCTGACAATTCCTGCACAAGCCCATGAGGCCACAATCGTCCAGATGTTCACCATGCTGGATACGGTGTTCTTTACCCTACGGACAAGTATGCCTGGCAACTTATTCGCTAGACGTGTATTCAAGTTCCTTCACCTGAGAGTTAACAAGATTGTCCGTACTAATGCAGGCTGGCAAGTCTGTCTCTACCTACACCCCCTGTCACGCAGTCATTTGGAAATGATTGCGAGTGGCACACAAAGCTTTACGGTGACACAGGATGAAGCAAAAACAATTTTACAACAAGCACCCAAAAATTGTAGGTTGTTGGGTGAACGGCTACACCGAATCTCACTGAGAGCCAACCTAAGTCCTGAAGAAAAGGCAGATGAAGAGGCCGACCTGCGTAGAGCTAATGCGGATGCCGACAATGAGGATTCCGAAGCTGACGAGTACGAATCTCCAGAAACTGCACCTCCCACAGGTAAAGATATACAATATTAATTAAAATAGATAATAATAATAACATTAGTTAAATAATTCAATTATCATTTTTATTAATTATATTTATGTATTACAGGCATGATGACACCCATGTTTTGGAACAAACAACAAGAGTTCAAACAAATTCAGGCTCAAGCAGCAGCCAAGAAGAAAAAGAAAGAACAACGTGACAAACAGAAGGATCCCCTGGACGTCATGAAGAAACACCTGAAAGCTGGGCTGAAGGATTGGAATAACATAGAAGAATCCAAGTTGCATGCCTTGACATACGGTTACCAACGTGAAGTCGCTAAGATAAAGGAGGAAATTGCGAAAGTCAAAAAATCTAAGTCCAAGGATTTCGATGTTGAAGAACGCCAGAAACTGTACAAACAAGGAGCAATGACCGCAACCCACAGGATGCTTACTGCCAGGTATGAACATGTTGCAGAGAAGATATGTTATCCACCTGGACTTGTCAGTTTGATGACCAACTTCAACAACTTACCTGTTTCTAATGCGAGGTGTGAGAGAATTTTCTCACACCTCAAATTAGTTTACTCATCGAGGCGGTATAACCTAGAGAAAGAAACCATCCACGCCATCATGTTCTTGAAGATGAACAAGCTAGTCCCCAAGAAGTCCCAAGCATTTTGGGATAGGCAGGTAAAAGTTACCAAGAAGACAGCAACCAAGGAACTGGAAAAGTGAAATAATTTTTGTAAATATGTTTATCATATTAATTATGTTGGAAAGAAATAAAGTAGAAGTAAAGTAAAACAAATAATTTAATGAAATAATTTTGTGTTTTTTAAATATCTGTATCATTACCATTATAAAATAAATGTTGTAATAAAACCCAAAAAACTGTTTATTGATATATTTATTTTTTTTGCAGTATTGTTATTTAATTTAACAAGGATGAATAATCAATAAGTAGCGAAGCCAAAAACATTACTCAAATCATACTTGTCTTGTGTCTTTATGCGTGGATGGTCTCTTGCTCGAGGTTCTAGAGTAAATAAGTTGGACATCAAATGAAAGTAAATACTAAATATCCAAAAATAAATTTGAATTTCAATTAAAGGGTGATGGAAAAAAATAAAAATGCGTACTTGCCGCTTCGCTTATATTATTGTACATTCAAACATCAGTAAACCAAAAATCAGACCAATCGGATAATTAGGTCACATAAAAATTTGTTGTTAAAATGTAAAAAAAATACGGACATTAATGTCAGAACTGAATTATCAGAATGCGAATATATAAGAGTCTAAGCAAAATTGTAAGTAAATTTGTTTAAAAACAGCTTGATAATCAGGTTTAATATGAGCGTACATTTAAAACCGAGTTTCAACGCAAAAAAACGCGGAGCCGAATCTAGAAATACGGCTGCGGATGTGTGTATATTTGGTAACATATGGTTTTTAAGTTTAATTTAAGGAAATAGACCGTTAAATCATATTATTACTGTAAAAACTCACTTTTAACTAATGTGGAGCCGAGCCGTTCTGAACGACGTAAAAAAATGCACGGAAATTCTTTTCGAACACAGGGATTCAATATTTTTAGGTAAGACTTATCGATAAAACACACCCGATACTTTGTAATTTTGGAACGATATAAAAAAATAAAAAATAAACATAATTAAAAACAAAGTATGGAGCTTGCCGAATTATTCACAGTATAAAATCTGTGCGTTTAAAATTGAAATTACCAAAAGGCAAAATAAGAATAATTAAGTTATAACGAACAGACTTATCACTTTATATTTACAAATTATTACAAAATCCTTACCTTAATATACAGTAAATGATTATGTGTACTGCCTTCCGAAATAGAAAACATAGCCTATTATTTTGACGTGTATGTACTCTTATGACATTCACTCAAAACAATAGACTACAATAATTTTTTTCGGACGACAGTACAGAATTAGATCTTCTTGTGTTGACACTTGACTAAGACTTTGTTTCTTTCTTCTTTTTTTTTATAACTATGCAAATAATATTTATCACTTTATTTTATTGTATTAATATAATTCCATTTGAAGTTTTCACATTGAATATTAAATTTTTTATTATTTTTCACTTTTCTTTGTATCTAACTAACGCGTAGTATGACGTGTCAATACACTCTGAAATTCAAATAAGGACTGAAGAACTGTGTGTGTGTGCACGAGGTGCACGAGGTAGAAATGTACATGGGTAATTAGAAACTTCAATATAATTTATTTCGTTATATTTACATTTTTTAAAATAAGATTTTTTAATATGTTTTGACCACGGTAAATAATAAAAATTTGTTGGAGGAATTTTTGTGTATATATTTATCCCTGATATAACAGCATACACCGGAAACGGATGATATCAAATAACAGGGAATCTATAAATATATTGTTACAAATACAATTACAAACTATTATAAGTTAACTTTAATATATTTCATTATCGTTATATACTTTTTTTACGTAATGCAAAATTATCCTTTTTTAATATTAGGAAGAATTTTTATTTTACCCTGTAAAAAAAGCAATGAAAAAAGTAAGACGTCTAAAATGTCGTATTCTTAACAGGTAGACTTTTTGGAGTAAGGAAATTATGTCATCACATTAATTTCATAGAAAGAACCTAAAAGTCTAATATATCTAGTAAATTTTATTTCGGAATTGTTTAACGAACATACTTAATTTAAGATTGCGTGATTTATTTCGAAATAGAAATATAAAACGTAAAAATTTATTATTTTTCAAAATCTTCTATTTATTTACCAAGTACTTCGTATATAAATATTAAGAAATTTGAATATTTAGAAAAATAGAAATAGGGATGTATTTTTGAACGAAGGGAGAGGGGAATTAATATCCTATTTTTGAAATAGAATTCTTGCACACGTATATAAATATTCCCCAATTTCAATATTTTCATATGTCTAAATTCCCTTCCAAATTTACTCGAAATACGATACGTTTAGGGTTTAGAATAGTTAATATTTAAAATATCTAGTAGACACATCATTGATTTAGCCATTTGCCACCCCCTTCAGATGATAATGTAAACAATAGAAAGAAGGCTATTAGAGTTAGACAGATAGACTATATATTATCCTGTTTTCAAAAAGTTAGTTTTAGCCACTTGGCCACCCATACATTTATATACAAACGACCAATAGACAGATAATCAAATGTATAGTAGATAGATTCATGTTTAAACAATTAGATAGTTGAACACGTACATAGGAAGAAGGCTATTAGAGTTAGATAGATATACTATCTATAACCCAGTTTTAAAAATTAGTCTTTGCCCCCTGGTCACCTTTATATATAATTACATATAAACAGCCAATAGACTGATTATTAGATTGATAATTATATAAATGAATAAACAGGGAGAAGGCTATTAGAGTTGGACAGATGGACTATACATAACCCTGTTTTAAAAATTAGTTTTAGCCCCTTGGCCACCTCTACAACCAATAGACAGATAATCAAATGTATAGTAGATCGAATCAAATAGATTAAACATGCATAGAAAGAAGACTATTAGAGTTAGACATATAGATTATCTATTATCCTGTTTTCAAAAATTAGTTTTAGCCCCCTGGTCAGCCCTACATATTGCTTTGTATAAACAATTAATATCAACTACAAATGATACAGGTAGAATTTCTTGAGCGAAGCTACTCTATAATTTTTATGTGTCAGTTTGTCCTTCCAGGACTTTCATTATTCTTGTTTTGATTTTTGATTATTCTTGTTTTGGTTTTTACACAAAATATTTGTAAAAAGAATATGCACTGTTCAAGGACGTCCAAGCTTTTTTTTATAAGTTTTTATAAGGCTTTTTTATCAAAGGTTTTTACACAAAAAAATTTGTAAAAAGAAGATGCACTGTTCAAGGACGTCCAAGCTTTTTTTATTTGGGGGGGGGGGGGGGGGTGTAATCTTTATATCATAGAGGCAAGGTCGTCAAAGCTTTCTTTAATTGGGAGGGGGGGGGGGGTTAAAATCAAAAACTTTGGGGCACCAACATATACATTTGGGGGGGAGGGAGTAATCACCCCTCTACCCCCCCCCCCTCTGGACGTCCCTGGCACTGTTCAAATCGTATGCTTAATTGGCTTGTCATCCCGAAATTATTTTTAATTGGCAGTCTACAGTCGAGCCATGGCTTAAACCCTTGTATAATTTCAGGAAGAATAGCAGAATTGGAATCGATGTCGGACGCGTGGCTTTTATTTTATTCTCGACTCCTACTCAACTATGCCCGACCTCATAGGATAAGTGCTGTTAAGGTATATATGTTGGAGCGAGGCCAGTCTATAAGCAACACGTGTTAGTATGCCTGTTAGTTATGTAAATATAACAGGGCTAGGCAGCCGCGCATCAGCCGCGACTTTGTCTAAAATTTAAACCCGTTTAGATACTTTTAAAATTTTTTGAAAAGAGTGATGTCATATTTAGTTAGGTTTTGACTTACAGCTGATAATTAAGGTTGTAAATGGTTGATATCCATGAGGCTTAAAAGCTGCTGACACGCTGCTGCCGAGACTTTAAATGTAACGCTATACTAGTTCTTTATTTAATTGGTATTTTTGTAATTTGTGTGTCACCTATATTGCTTTACGTGTTAATAAGTGACATACATCATATGACATCATCCTGTTATTTATATAAACACTAGTGGCTTCGCCCCTAGCCTTTAGTGGCTTTGCCCCAAGAGGTGATCAGAAATTTTTTTTGGGGGAAATTCTTAAAAGGACCAAGGAAATCTTCAGCAAAAAAAAAGGGGGGGGTTTTGGTTTTTTGGGGGGTTAGGGGTGTCCCACTCCCCAAGAAAATAGCCTAAAACCACCACAGGACAAGTAGGTATATTCCCTGAAGAGTATAATCCGATCGGTTCAGTGGTTACCGAGATCTTAGGGGACGGACAGACGGACAGACAGACAGACGGACGGACGGACAGACATCATTCTACTTTGTATTATAGATTAAACAATCACCACACCATTGACTTTTACTTTTGTCGACCTTATAGAAGTAAATAAAATGGTCATGGTTGAAAAATATTATCTTAAAATCGATATTCTATTGTCATTAGGCCATTAATTAAGCTAATTGCCAGAGAGAGAGGGGACTATTTGGGCTGTTTTGTCCCCAAAGTTTTATAATAACGTTTTCTTATTTGTTGGCTTAACAACTTTGGGGACTTTATTTTTAATGTTTACTACATTAAGTTGAGGTTCTACAACTAATCTTTTGTGTATCATCATTGGGGAAGTACATCAATTTAATTTTTTTTTAGAATACGCGATATTCAATTTGGTGGCTACCATTCTTTACTGATGTTACTAGGTATGCTGATATAAAAGTAACAGGATGTATGTATGTCTGTCTGTCTGTCTTTAGTGCACCGATATTATTCTCCTTGACAGTATAGTTTCACATATGTCCAGCTAAGGTTTATAACTTATTTTTGGGAGAGTACTACACACCACCAAAGAGATATCGCCCCTAGAATAAAGGTACCCCGATTCCTTTTTAAAAATAAATTTGAAAGTGAGGGAGGGTCGACTCCTTACGCCCCCCTGGAGGCCTCTAGGAAGCGTAGTCGCTAGTTTTTACAATTATCTAGAATTTTATTCACTAATCGTTTATTTGTCTACTAGTAGCTACGCCCCTAGAGGCCTCTAGTGGCACTTTAAATGTTTTAAAAGTCTCTACGTAACATTTCTATGTTGCGTTTAAGTCTCTACGTAAATAATTGATTTTTATTATTTCTCTTGGGAGGGTGGTGATACCCTCCCCCAAAATAGTTATAAAATTTTCTGGGACCTATGAGAAGCTACTCTGTTAAAGAGAACCCGATCGGTTACTTTATTATTAGGATACATGCGCCTATCAACTATCATTGATGATAAACAAAATGCTCTTCACTATAAATGAAAATTATTGGTTCAAAAGTTTTGACACTGTTAGTTTGGACAAACCAATCAACATTAAATCAATATATAATTGTTTTTAACCAATCATTGCAGTAGTTATTGAAATCTTAAGCTTCAGACAAAAATCTTACTACTTTATATAATAGGATCGTGTCTGACTGATCATCTATTGAATTAGATCTATTGATCTAACTATTAATCTATGATCCAAGCATTAAAGTAAAAGAATAGAGAAGGCATGAGCTATATGTAATTCTACCCAGAGGGCGGGACCCTGTCCCAATTTTGCATTGGGTCTCAAACTCAGCTAAGAGGATCTCTGCCATTAAGGTTAGGTAGTTGTCTGGATTATACACTTATACATTTATTATCCTAGCATTCAAAGTAGCCCAATAATGAAATCTGGAGCGGAGCTGATAAAGAATTGGTCCACCCTTGCATACAATCAGACTACAGCAGATCTAATTGATCAATACAGGTTAGGATTACATATTTAGTAAATGTATTGTTTAAAAAAAAAATTTTGTCAGGTAATGGAAAGGCTTTCTGATCTTATAATAGCTCAATTTTGTATATTTGTTTCCAGTATCGCTTCGAAACCGCTTAATATCCGCTGTTTTGTTAGCCCATGTGCCTCGGTCCGTTCAGGCCTTAAAAACCTGAATTTAAACTTATTATTTTTCATTTTAATATCCGCTACAAGCTGCTTATAATGCAGGGAATCGTGCCGGCTACGTCCCGGAGCTCTGGTTCAGTTCCGTAGAGTTGGGGAATGCTTTGGCACCAAGCAAACTTGTTACAAAGAAGGAAAGATGTGTAGACGAAAATGGTGAGAATTCAGGAATTAAGAAAATTAAAAAAACGTAAAAATCTATAAATCGATCTAGCACCCAATTAATAGACAGACGGACAAAACAATGTATAGATTAGATGCGCATATGTCCTAGTAATCTTCACTAAAAATTTCAGCTGTCTATCTTTAATAGGAGCCGAGAAAATCACGTTTTCCCCATAGCTTTACTGACTGACTGACGGACAAACAAAGTGAATTATAGAGTAGCTTCGCTACTAAAAAGATTGATGTTCAAATGGACTGAAAAGTTGATTGTAAGATGTATAAAGCCTTAGTATAAAGTAAAAGGATGTCTGTCAGTAGTTGTGTACTGAAATATCTTATTAACTACTGAATCAATATGGTACTTCTTTACAATGTAGCTTCTCATAAATTTTGGAATAGTTATTCGTATTATAAACAGCTTTCCGCGGATATAGAATGTACAATTATAAGATTTAACCGCCTAAAAAACTGGTTTTAATCTTATGATTGTACATTTTTATATTCGTAGAAAGCTAAATATAATTCGATACTAGACATAGTTTTTTCATATGGATGAGAACCGGTTCCTATCCACAGGATTCGAATGAATACGAGAAAGGTTTATAACTACTTTGGGTACCACCCACCTCTTATATTAGTGATGAAGTCCCATAGTATTTACATGCTTTGAAATGGTTATTCAGTGATTCACATTTATGAATAAAATACAAGCTAAATTTGCTTGATTTACTTCACTAAGAGATGCGATTGATAATGAGTATTTTTAACTTGAAACATATTTCGAAATGATAAAGTAGAAATTTTCCTTTTAAATTGGGTTGAGAAAGATTTCTAACTGAATAGTTTCATACAAATTTAGTGGCAAAATTCAATGGTATTTGGAATGGGTAGTTTGTTCAGACTCAAACAATAGATAGAAATATTAAAAGGCAGATAGATAGATAGACAGATATATGAGCATATAGATTACTAGCGGCTTTGCCTCTAGCCTCCAGGGGCTTTGCCCCAAGAGGTAACTAAAAAAGTGGTGGTGCAGCACCATGGTTTTAATTAAATGCATCAGCCAAAAAATGGAAGGGGGATTTTTTTGTTTTGGGGGGGTTGGGGTGTCCCACCTCCCCAAGAAAATAGCCTAAAACCACCACAGGACCAGTAGTTATATTCACTGAAGAGTAGAATCCGATCGGTTCAGTGGTTACCGAGATCTTAAGGGACAGACAGACAGACGGACAGACGGTCAGACGGACAGACGGACAGACATCAAGCTACTTTGTATTATAGATAGATAATTTCATATACATTCATGTTTACCTAATACAGATGTATAATACACAGGGAGGGAGGGGTAATTGGGCTGTTTATTACACTAGTCCCCAAAGTTCTAAAATAACGTTTTCTTATTAATTGACTTAACAACTCTGTGGAATTTTTATTGGTTGGTTCAAGTTGAATGTCCAAACGTTTCAACCACTAATTGTACTATACAGAATAGGTAATATTGTGGATTATCATGGGGTATGTACATCCATTTATTGGCCATAGTCTTATCCCTTTAGATCCCTGCTAATGCTGCATATTTTTTAGTGACAAAGTGCGATGGTATTTGGATGATTTGGAATGGCTGGTTTGTTCTGACACACACCATCTTTGCAGATTTCATCTTTGTAACAAAGTAGGTTTTTTACAGACTTCAAATTGCACTTAAAGCAGGGCTCGGCAGCCGCAGGTCGTCGTCGGACTAAGCCTCAAATTTTAAACCGGATGCTCTGACATTTGCTGAAAAGACGGATTGCCATATCAGAGTCTGGTTTAGAATTCCAGCTGATTTTTAGAATTGTAAGAGGTTGATTTCCCTGAGGCTTACAGGTGGCTGACGCGCAGGTGACGAGCTCTAAATTGAATGGATTCGGCCCTTGCATAAGGGAATGTGGTGGTGGGTAAAAATATGAATAATATTTCTTGAGGAGGGGGGGAGGTTGGTTGTGGTAGAGACACTGCCCTGTAACCGTTTAAGAGATTTTGGTGGATCTCAATAATCTCAATAATCAATCAAAATTAAGTCACCGAAATTAAATGACAACAGTATTTTTAAGGTTTGATATGCATTTTTTACGATGATTTTTATTATGCTTTAAGATTTAAAGTTTGGAAATGTAAAATTTTTTCTGCTTATCTAACTATACTTATATGGTATCCTTAATAGGGGGCATCAGGATTTCATTGGTTTGGGGTTATGAAACGAGACTGTATATCTATAATACAAAGTAGAATGATGTCTGTACGTCCGTCTGTCTGTCCGTCTGTCTGTCCGTTTGTCTGTCCGTCTGTCTGTCCGTCTGTCCGTCCCTTAAGATCTCAGTAACCACTGAACCGATCGGATTCTACTCCCCCCCCCATTTTTTTTTGCTGAAGATTTCTTTTGTGCTTTTTTTTGCTGAAGATTTTCTTGGTCCTTTTACGAATTTTGTCAAAAAAAAATGTTTTGATTACCTCTAGTGGCGAAGCCGCTAGTAATAAAAAAATAACATTGCTTTCAAGTCGTCGATTATGCGCTTCTTAGAGCTATTGAAATCAACATGGTAGGTGGTTTACCTCAAAGTGACATGTCAAACACATAACTCCATCCCCTTATTTAGAAAGAAATGTGAGAAAATTAGCTTTTTGTGTTTTTTTTAATTTAGTTCAGGTTAGGTCATGTTATAATAGGTACAGGTAGCCCCGCAGGTATTGGTCCTACATGGGTATCTGTGTTTGCTCGGCCCTTTGAAGGAAAGCATTACATGATCAATATCTGAGGTACCCTCATGCAAATAATATACGCATATGTAAGTACTTTCTTACTTCTACATATTGAAGTTATCAAAAGTTGGGATCAATTTACAGTGCAAATAAAAGTTTACACGATTCCAATAGGATAAAATTCCTAGCAGTTATATACTAGAGCAACTAGATGCATGTTTGATTAAAGTAAAAGAATAGAGGGGGCATGAGCTATAAGCAACACTGCTAACAGCGCAGATACCCTGTCTCAATTTTTATTGGGCCTTTGAAATCAGCTATTAGAGTCGGAAATGTAAACATTGCCAAATCCCTACAAAAGAACATAAAGTAATTTGCTAGCTGACGAAAAGGATCTCCAACACTTGGGTCAGTTAGTTGTCCAGATTATAATCCTATACATTTATTCAAGTTTGTATAGACACCTGGCATTTTTACAACAAGCAGAAATGTTTAGTTGATGGGTTTATGTCAAATATTAGTGTAGATTGTATATATTGTTGAATAAAATGTTTATCTTGAAACAAATTTAAAACTTTTTTATCATAGTTTTAATGGATTTCTTTTACATATTGATGTTGTTTAAAAAATATACAGCTGTATTTCTGCAAGTTTTTTTTATTTGTTGTGGTCGAAAGTTTGATCCAGAAAATAGAAATCACCCCGAGTTTATAAGCTTAAAAATTCCTCATAAAAAATGAAACCTTCAAACAATTTTTTCATCCATTATTTATCTTTCAGATAACAGTAGGGCCTGAACCTAGTGCTCCTGCCCGAAACTCTACCTGGACCTACCAGAGCACTGCCTGGAATGCAACCTGGACCTGTCCTCTAGCTAAATATAAAGTTCACACAAACGAAGGATTTAACATTAGGAATAACACATAATAGAGAAAAAATTATTAAAGTCCAGTTAACAGTAAAATGTCCTTGGAATTGGTTATCTTTAGAAATTTACGAACTTGAAAGGCTTTCATCTGCCAAACGGCTGAACGTACAGTTTATATCCGCACAATGTTATATGCGGCATAAGAAGGCCTATAAATAATATGGCATAACCATATGATCTCATGATGCACAAGGAAAGCTTGAGTGAAGAAAACACGCCTAAAAAGTATTTTGGAGCAATTATGTGAGCTATGAAATAATTTTATTGAAATTTGGTTTGTACAGATTATTTGTAGCCCTTCTTTTGTCAATTAAAACTATGAATAAATTTGATTCCCGGAACATTTTAGCATGAAGAGCACCTCGGGGCTAAAAAAACTAGTTTTAGTCTCATAATTGTACATTCTATATCCGCGGAAAGCCGTTTATAATACGATGCGAGAAATAACTATTATAACTCTTTATAACATTTTATAGATAACTTTTTATATTTATTTATATTGATTTATATTTCTAAAAACCTTTGAATTTATATCTTTTTTAATGTTTTTGAAAATTTCTTTACCATTAGACTTATTGGGGCTTCGCTCCTACAGGAGTAGGAAGGTTTCACAATTTTTTGAGTTTGATTAAACAAAGTTTAAAAGAAGAAAAGTAATTTTTAAAAATGAAAAAAATATAAAAATTGTATAAAAAATTTAAAAAGTATAAAAATATAAAAAAGAATTAATAATTTTATAAAAAAAATATATATAAAAACATAAAGAACATTAAAGTTAGAAAAAAATAAGAATTTTTTTTTTTTGGGGGGGGGGGAATTTTTATTTTTGGGGGGGTTGGGGGTGTCCCATCCCCTAAGAAAATAGCTTAAAACTACCAAAGGACCAGTAGGTATATTCCCTGAATAGTAGAATCTAAAAGGTTCAGTGGTTACCGAGATCTTTATGTACAGATGGACGGACAGACAGACATTGTTCTACTTTGTATTATAGATAAGCAGCTGGTAAGATTTACTGAAAGAACCACGTACATCTTAATTTTGGAACATTTATTTTCTCTTAAAAGCATAGAATAGTTAATATTATAGGTTTTTTTTAGTTTATTTTTTGTGTAGATTCGATATTTGAAGCCAGATTTAATAGAGGATTTGTAGTTTTTGAGATATTTGACCTATTAAGAAGCCCCTTAATAAATAAATATAAATACCAAGAAAGCCACTAAAAATAATACCAAGAATATAGGCTTGATGTAAAAATTATAAAGTTAATGGTATCAATTAAAGAAATAATAGTTATAATTTGGTTTACTTTACAATAAGCTTTTGCTACCTGATATTGGGTTTAAACATCCTCAATATCAGAATTACAGTAAAATATAAGTCTAATAACAATTCATCAGTACAAAACTTTTTGAGAAACAGCATAAGCCAACCCTTTTTTCTATAATCTCCAATATTCCTATTGATCTCCTCTCTTTCTCCTTCTACACCATATATGAAAAAATGGCATACTTTGCCTATGTCTAAGTATGGAGAGGATGTTGAAGATTAAAGTCACCCCAAGTATTTAAAGGGCAGGCCTCTTTCCTTTAAGGGTTCTCAGTATTGTTCATATAAATTCAACTATTTTTCTCCACTAGACCTAACAATCTGCCTCAAATTGTTAAATAAGCTCCTATTTTGTGAGTTTACATGCCTCGTAGATGCAATACAGACTTGAGTTGTGCCACTTTTCTATATATGATGCATTGAAAGTCCTCAACATCCTTTCCATACTGAGACATAGACAAGGTATGCCATTTTTTTAGTATATGGTGTAGAAGGAGAAATAGAGGAGATTAATAGGAATATTGGAGATTCAAGAAAAAAGGGGTGACTTATGCCGTTTCTGAAAAAGTTTTGTACTGATTAACTGTTATTAGACTTATATTTTACTGTAATTCTGATATTGAGGATGTTTAAACTCAAAATCAGGTAGCAAAAGCTTAATGTAAAGTAAACCAAATTATAACTATTATTTCTTTAATTGATACCATTAACTTTATAATTTTTACATCAAGCCTATATTATTGGTATTTCTGTGTTGTGTGTAGTATGTTTACCGCTGTACAATTGGAGCATAGAGACTTGGAACGGGCCAACGTCACCAACAATTCCTTTTGGCTCAGGCAATAATTATTTCATCAGCAAGACTAATTGTGTGACTGTCTGATTGGTATGTTTGATATGTCTGTGTATTGATCTGGTGGTTTACATCAAAGTGCATAGTTGAGCCGAGAATACCCCTACCAACTTATTTTAAAATAAATAAGAAGGGGTGGGGGTAATTTTTCGTGTTTTGCTTCAGGTTAAGTTAGGTTATTTTGGGTACTTTGTCTCTTTGTCTATGTCTCTTTAAAGTTGTTTTGTATATTTATTTTTGTATCAAGACACCATAACCATACCCATTAAGACACATATGACAAACAATCAAGTTTTGAGAATAGTTATTTCTCGCATCGTATTATAAATGGCTTTCCGCGGATATGGAATGTACAATTATAAGATTAAAACCAGTTTTTTTAGCCCCGTGGTGCCGAAGGCACTGGCTAAAAAAACCTGGTTTTTATCTTATGATTGTACATTTTTATATTCGTAGAAATCTGGATATAATACGATGCTAGACATAGTTTTTTCGTATGGATGAGAACCGGTTCCTATCCACCGGATACGAATGAATACAAGAAAAGAATTTCACTAATAATAACCAGGGAGGGAGGAGACATTGGGCTGTTAATTTCACCGGTAATCAATGTTTTATTACCACGTTATCTTATTCGTTGGCTTACAAACTTTGGGTACTTTTAATGAAATATAAATGGTAGGTTTTTATCTTTTCAATTTTAATCTACATCAGAGGTTATTTTGCTTATCGTCATTGGGAAAGTATATAAATTTATCGTCCATTGTCTTATCCTCTAAGATCCCTGCTAATAATTGCTTCCTATTTAGGATAAAAGATAGTTCTATCCCAGTGCCTGCCTGGGTTATTGGAATGGTGGGAGTTTCAAATATTAAACCCAAGGTATTATTCATTTGGATACAAGTTGGGTTGGGCCGGATATCCGGCTGATTTATAATGCCGAATATACGGTTCCGGCCAGATATCTGGCAATCGTTCGATATCCGGCATTAAAAATCAGCCGGATATCTGGCATCTGGCCAAACCGGATATCCGACTTAACCCTATTTACAAGAAGGATATTGTGGGGTATTAATGGTCATGGGGGCAAAACCGGTCAGCGCCCTACAAACTTTTTTTTAAAAAAACCGTTTTTTAACAATTTTCTAAACGTCGACAAGTTTGTTTTCCATCGCTTGTTTCTCTAACGTTTAGAACATCGTTAAAAACAGTTTTTAAAAAGTTTAAAAGGGAACTGACCGGTTATGGCCCCATGACCAATAATATCCCACGATATCCTACCCTTCTTTAAATTGTGCCTCTCGGGTTCTTTAAAAAAATGAAAACTAAACTCAAAAAGAAACTTTTAATAATTTCAAGGTACTTAAGAAAACTAGAATTATCAAGCGGCTAAAATACTTAAAATGCATTGCTAAATATTTTACTTTCAATCAGCCCGAAACCAGTTTTTTTAATTGACGAAACCCACCTTTCAGTATTTTTGTTAACAATAAAAAATGGTTATTGTTGTTTTTTAGAGTGCTTAAAAATGTTCACTTTACCCTTAATCAGTTTGCCTAATTTTTAGAAATTTTTTAGAAATACACAGGTTGAGTAAAACCAATTTGTTCATATGCTAGATACAAGAATTCCTTTTAATAATTTTTACCTTAAATGATACATTATACTCTACTAACGGTTACGCCCCTAGAGGCCTCTAGAGGCACTTAAGGAGGGAAGAGTTGAATCACAAAACCCATTTTTTTAAATTTTGTCTCAAAAATAGTTATAAACCTTCCCGGGACCTATGAGAAGCTATCCTGTTAAGAAGAACCTGATCGGTTCTGCGGTTAGTAAGATCCTTTGGTACAGAAAAACAGACAGATAAACACACACCCTGTTATTTTATTTAAAGGATTTTTAACAAGATTTCTTTCTTTAAATGTTTTTAGGAGTGTGTTAAACGAACGGAAGAGAATTATTCCACCTGGTACTGTAAAAACACGGATCTAAGGCAATTTTAGAGTTTGAAACAATGGCGTGCGGTAGAGGGGTGTAGGTGGTGTCAACACCCCATTTAATATTGAAATTAGGATGGCCGCTAGTATTCTAATATTTAGCATATCCTTCTAAACTACAACTCACTTTGTCCATTACCCATATATTATTGTTTGTACTTCGGTATTTATGGATGTTTTAAAAGCGAAGCTTTTCTATAATTAGGTTCGGTCCGTCCGACCGTCCGTCTGTAACGGATAGCTTTTTACGTTAATTTGGCATGTTAGAATTGTCCTATCGATTTCAAACTTTGCATGGTGATTCCTTTAGTAGTAAGGTACAATTTAGAAAGCGAAGCAACTCTATAATCGATACCAGAATGTCCGTATGTCCATTTTAAACATGTCGATTTTTAACTTTTTTGACAACAAATTTTTGTATGTTAAAATAATCCGATTCTTCTGATTTTTTGAAAACTGATTCCTATTACAACAAGGTACAATGTTATAAGCGAAGCATCTCTATAAACAAGTCCCAAATATGTAAGTATGTCCTTAAACAGTATCATCTATTTATGCAGTTTTTCAACAAATTTACTTACAATATTATTTGTACTGATTCATTAATATTCTGATAATTCAGTTCTGACAATCTACAAGTGTTAATGTTCGTTTGTGGATAGAAATTAGTTTTTTATTTAATCATTCAAAAGCATTATTCAAACTAATATTTCAATAAGGCTGACCTAACATGTAAAAACTGTTGGCTTTACTCATGTCTTCGTCCCTAGCCACTAGGTGAGGGCCCTTTTGTTAAGTGGGAGAGAGGAAATTTAAATGAAAAAAAAGAACAAGTGATTCAGAAAAAGATTTTTTCCAAAATTATTTTTTCAAAATTTCTGGTGGGTTATTTTTTTCGGATGAGGGTATCCCATTTCTCTCCTAAATTATAGATATACTTAATGTCCTTAATAAAAAAAAACAACAAAAGAATATAAAATGTTGTTTTTAACCTTTGTAAGATAATGTATAAGTTAATACTTTAGTTAGATTATATAACTAAATTATGTTTTTTTTTATACTAACAAACACAAATATTTTCACAAATAGCACAGCAATAACATAATTTAATATATAATACAAAGTAGCTTGATGTCTGTCTGTCCGTTCCTTAAGATCTCGGTATAACCACTGAACCGATAGGATTCTACTCTTCAGGTCCTACTGGTCCTGGGGTGGTTTTACACTATTTTCTTGGGGGGTGGGACACCCCCAACCCCCCCAAAAAAAATAAAAAATACCCCCCCCCATTTTTTTTTGTGAAGATTTCCTTGGGTTTTTTTGGGGTTTTTTTTGTTGAAGATTTCCTTGGTCCTTTTACGAATTTTTTTTATCACCTCTTGGGGCAAAGCCCCTAGAGGCTAGGGGCGAAGCCGCTAGTATTTATATATTTTATCAAATATTTTATTTCAATGCGATATTTTTTTAAACCAGGATCTCTAGGGATAAGACAATAAATTAGTGTAAAACAAACGTTTTTTATGGGTACGAGTATAATATATAACACTCCAAAATCACATCCCTTCCTTAAAATAATCCTAAATCAGTTTATAATACATAGAATATTTATGTACAAACAGTCAAATTCTAGTTAAAGAGTAGCTTTCACCTCTCCTCTATCATTAATAATAGTGGCTACGCCCCTAGAGGCATCTATGGGCACTTCAGGAGGGGGACTCAAATTTGGTAACTTAATTTCTTATTTTAGATTTTTTTAAGTAAAAAATTTTTTGGGGGGTGGAATTTTTTTTTGGGGGGGTGGGGGTTCCCCCCCCCCCTCATTTATAATTTTAGTTAAAAAATAAACAATAAAAAAAAATATTTTTTGGGGGGGTATTTCTCATTTTTTGGGGGGTTGGGGGTGTCCCACCCCCCAAGAAAATAGTTAAAAACCTTCCCTGGACCTATGAGAAGCTACCCTGTTAAGGAGAACCCGATCTGTTCAGCGGTTAGCGAGATCCTTCGGTACAAACAAACACACAGACACACATCCTGTTACTTTAGTATAAGGATTAGCGGCTACGCTCCTTGCATCTAGGAGCTCTGTATACTAAAGAGGAAAGTAGAAAAATAGCCTAAAACCATCCCAAGACTTAAGTCTAAAAATATAGATATCCTAAAACCACCCCGATTTATGCCTGAATTAAATGAAGAACTCCGGTTCAGTTGTTAATGAAATCTTAAGCTACAGACAAAAAAAATCTTTCTACTTTATACAATAGAACTGACGGACGGACATATCATAAATAGAAAGAAGCGTAGCTGCGCTATAATTGATTTACAAACTCTATGTGTGACAAGATTGATGAAATGGGACGTTGTGGATGAAAATATTTATGATGGATCTTTTATACAACTGGGTGATCACAGTGCTCAAAGTAAGTCATACCCTAGTAATCTCTGTCTCAGCAATTAACCTTTTTTTGTGCTTATATAAGCATTTTTGTCAGATTTAAGTAGGACGTGCTCACATCGTGAAAGTCCGCACTTTACAACAAATTGGCTTACTTAAATCGGAAATGTCTGACTAACGAGCCATTTTCGTAGGTTAATTGCTTACTTGAAGAACTATTAAACATTTTCAAGCGTAGCAACTCTATAAAAAAAGTCTTACTGGTCCTGATTCGTCATTTTGTTAAAGAATGATTAAAATGATAATATCAATTAGGATAAGGTTTTATTTAGACGGACTAACAGACAAAATGATTTATGAAAAACTTAATGACAACATCCATAAAAGCGAGGCACTGAAACGGTAGGACAAACGGACATTAACACTTGTATGGTGTCAGAACTGAATAATCAGAAAATAAATGTATAAGAGACGAAGCAAAATTGTAAGTAAATTTTTTGAAGAACTGCTTGATATAGGATAATGTTTATGGACATACTTACATTTTTAGGACTTGATTATAGAGTTGCTGCGCTTATAACATTATACATTGTTAACCCAGGAATCAATTTTCCAAGTATCAGATCAATCGGATGATTAGATCACAAAAAAATTTGTTGTTAAAAAGTAAAAAAAATCAACATGTTTAAAATGGACGTACGGACATTTTGGTTATGATTATATAATTGCTACGCTTTCTAAATCGTACCTTACTACTAAAGGAATCACCAAGCAAAGTTTGAATTCGATAGGGCTATTCTAAAATGCCTAAATTAACGAAAAACGTACGGACGGACTGACCCTAATTTTAAAAAACCCTTCGCTTTTAATAAACAGTTAAAGAAATAAATCAGAGGACAGAATGGAATTATTAATATTCTCCTAAAGGACGAACGTCCTAAAATGACAAACCACCTAATGCGACATCTCTTAAGTAAAAACTCATAAAAAATTAGTTTTAAATCTTCCAAAATTAAAAAAAAATCTTCGAAAAGTTATGTACTAACAGTGATTCATTTGCAATTTCATGGAAAGAAAACAAAGTAGCGGGTTTCATCGTATTTTCAGAGAAAAGTTAGGTTAGATAAATGTTAATAATTGCGCCACAGGGTTAGAGCCTCCCGCAGGGGCTAGAAAAAGGAAGAAAAGCTACTGTGAAAATACGACGAAACCCGCTACTTCGTTTCCATTCCACGATTCCTAACTTTCTTTACTTTATGTACTCTACGTACATGTGAATGAACGTTAAAGAATTGTAAAGAAACGAAAAGTGCATATTGTTAAAAGTCACATTTAATTTATATTTCTAGTGAAAACAAGAACAACACAATGTCCAAAGTAGCCTATATACAATACAGACAATAACAGCAATTCTAGAGTATCACCACTTTTCAATTCATCTCTTTTAAAATTGCTTAAATGCAAGATTCTTAGTAGTAGTACTATAACAATATTTCAATCAGATGGAATCATTGTGCCTTGTCGTACTAGTCGCTTAAAAATTTAACATCATGATAGTTTTAGAAATCTATGTTCCTAAAATGGACGTACTGACTTCCTGAGTAGATGGACAAAGTGTCTCAAAAAATCAGACTTGTGACGTCATAAAAATGAGGGATTATTCATCTCTTTTTAGGGGGTTTCTTTCCCACTTCTCCTCTCATCTCCCTCATCTTTATGACGTCACATGACTGATGTTTGAGACACTTTGTCCTAATAATTCTACTGAGTAGCAAAGCTTTAATGATTTACCAAATCGTTTAAGAATCTTCATATAAAGTTTACAATTGATTAAGTGATTCATCATGCCCAAATACTGTAAGAGCTATCCATTATGGTAGAACACAACCTAAAAGAAATATAGTAAAGCTTCGCTTTTAAAAAGCATGTTTTATAAAATGATATTTTTCGAGGTAGAAACACACCTAACACCACGTGTTTGCAGCAGATTTTTAAATTAGTATTTTTGAATAAATATTTTAGTTATTATAATACTAATTTACTTACATATACTTTCTCAAAAAGTATGTGTAAATCATGTAAATCAACATATTACATTTTTTTTAAATGAAAATCTAAATCTGACCCAACTATGAAAACTATAAAAACTCAGGGAGGTAAGGATAGAGACTGAAAAATATACTTGTTCTTAAATTTTTATGAACACAATCTCTGATTTACTAGCTTGTAAGTATTTATGGACTTCCTAAAAGTATCAAAATAGCATGTCGATATTTTGTCAGCGACTACCACCAATTATTAAAGCCCTACAGTCGACATAAACCAATAATTGCATATCGATAGAATGGCAACAGTTTAAAATTGTTTGTTAAACAGGTGTGATTATAAAATTTTCTATATGGGGATTATTCCAAAACACCTACATGAAACACGTTAAATGGTCACTCTTTTAGTTTAGTATATATATTAAAAGTGCGCAAAAATGGCCCTATCAATAATACTAGCATTGTGTTTTGTACCCCAATATAAATTAAATTTAAGGTGGTGCGACTTTTTTTAACTTGTGATACATCCGTTGGCTGTTTTAGGGGGTGTTTCAGGGTTTTGTGGATTTTTCCAGGGGGGTGTATTCAACCACAAATCCCCCCCTCTCTCCAAAAAAAACATTAGCGTTCTTGTTGTTTTTAACCTAATTTCTTATTTGAAAAAAGTTGGGTATCTACATAGTATAAAGTCATGGAAAGAAAATTCAGGAATTGTTATTCATCGCATCATATTACAAACAGTTTATTACGAAGGGCTGGACTTGTAACAAAACTGGTATCAATTTTATGATTTTTATTTTGGTATTCTTGGAAAATTGTTTGTTAAACGGTACTCTACATGATTTTTTAGTATGGCTGAGAACCCGTTCTAATCCAGCGAATATTTATAGGTTTGAAGCCATAGTGGAAATAACATTGAAAGGAATAACATTGTGACTAAATGACAACATCCATAAAAGCAAAGCTCTGAAATGGTAAGACAAACGAACATTAACACTTGTAGAGATTATAGAAATTATAGAAAATCTTCGCTTTTAAAAATTTGTCCACGGTTTACACTTCTTAACACGTGTTATAAAACAAATACACTTGAAAATGTAGGAGTGTACTTTTAAACTTTCAAGGCTTTCACGAAAACAACCTACGATTTCCACAATGAATATGTAAATTCCAATAAAAACGGCTATAACCAAAAATTCAATTATTGGTTTTTAATATATTGGCATCGTCCTAAATTTAATAATAAAATATTCAAATATAGCGTAAAATGTAACACTTCCTATTAAATGGTCGGTAAAGAAAAACAAAGACTTGGACTAATTGGATAAAAATCTAAGAACATCGAAATATAACCAGCCTATGTGATTTCCAGTATGGCTTCGAATATCCGCTGAAGTAGAACTGGTTCTAAGCCATAGTGAATACTAACAAATATTAAAATAAAAATCATTAATTAATACCAGTTTTGTTAGCCCAAGCCTTTGGCCTCACAGGGCGGACAAAAATTCGGTATTAAATAAGGAAATATCACCTTTCTTAATTTTAAAGCATAATTAGTACGTTCAGACAAAGGCTAAATAAGCAAATATTAACTTTCTGGTACAATTTGAATGTATGGGAAATTATCACGTTTAATAATTGGATATTGAAATATTTTTGAAAGAATTTGCATCGTTCAGATTAAACTTGGATATTTGTTATATTTTAATCTTTTATGAAAATGTCCTCAGCATAGGCATTTTATGTAACATAATATCCTTATACAAAAGTAAAGATGTCTGTTTGTGTGTTTGTATGTCTGTACCGAATGATCTCGCTAATTGCTGAACCGATCGGGTTCTCCTTATTAGGGTAGCTTCTCATAGGTCCCTGGAAGGTTTAAAACTATGTATTTTGGGTGAGGGTACCACCACCCTACCAAGAGAAAACACACGAAAAATTCGCCCTCTGGCTCTAATAGAAGCTGAGATAAAAAGTGGTCATGACTAACGTATGTATTATATTTCCTGTTTTTAAATTATGAATTTTAACTTTATGATATTAGATATATATTTTGTTAGAAGAGGCATTCTATAAAACGATGACAAATATCCAAACTAAATCTTAGCAAACTTATGTATATATTATTTTTAACCTAAGAATCAATAATTAATATTACGTACGTAAATGAAAAAATATTTATTATTTGTTCCGATGTAAAACATGTGTAATTGTATTTTTAGAAGATTTTAATAATAGGATTTACATCCACATTGTCATACATTTGTTTTTGTTTTTGGAATTTTAATAATGAATACTCTAGATTCTGGAAATGTGTGATTTCCAAATTTTCAAACTATTCACAATACTGTGCTTATTTATTTTATACTAGCGGCTACGCCCCTAGAGGCCTCTAGTGGCCTTCAAATGTTTTTTATTTTTTATTTTAAATATCTAATTTGAGAAATAACTTGTCTATGTTATCAATTGTTAAATTCATACGTCTACGCAGCGCGACAACGTAGCGCGACTATGCTAGCGACACTATGCGGCGGAAATATTTAATATTTTTGATTTTATTGTGATTTCTCTTGGGAGGGTGGTGGTACCCTCCCCCAAAATAGTTATAAACCTTCCTGGGACATATGACAATCTACCCTGTTAAGGAGAACCCAATCGGTTCAGCGGTTAGCGAGATCCTTCATTACAGACACACAGATACATAGATACACAGACACATACACAGACAAACATCCTGTTACTTTAGTATAAGGATGTATGTCTGTTGAAATAACTCTATCTATACACCAGGTGTCCTCAAAAAACTGTGTTTTTAAAATCCTGGGACAGCCAAAGAAAAAGTTGTAGGCTATGCTCTTCTATAAAGAAACACATCAAATTGTTCTCCTGTATTTCTTTACTAGCGGCTACGCCCCTAGAGGCTCTAGTGGCATTTAAATGTTTTTTTTTAAATATCTAATTTGAGAAATCATTTGTCTATGTTATCAGCTGTTAAATTAATGTCTCTACGCAGCGCGACTACGCTAGCGACACTATGCGGCGGAAATATTTCAATGTTTTTACAATTTTATTTTGATTTCTCTTGGGAGGGTGGTGGTACCCTCCACTAAAATAGTTATAAACCTTCCCGGGACCTATGAGAAACTACCCTGTTAAGGAGAACCCGATCGGTTCAGCAGTTAGCGAGATCCTTCGGTACAGACACACAGACAAACATCATGTTACTTTAGTATAAGGATATCTTTAAAATTCAGATTTTAAGATTTCAGATTTCAGAATACGTGGATATATTGACAGGGGAAAATTTGTCGTCAATTTAGGTTGCTAACATGGAATTCCTTTATTGATTATTTCGTCTATCCAGTAGGAGGATAGGGTATGGGGAGTATCGTTTCTTTAGCAAGCTACCAGTATCACTTTATGAAAATCTGTTGTGATATCCCAGTAATTCTATATAGATTTTTAGAATTATGCAAGACCTTTTTCTTCCCATGCACCTATGAGCACAGTATTCCCTATATATCTATCCTAATATATAAACTAGTTTTTTTGGTCTAAAGTTTAAGATTTCAATAACTACTGAACCTATAAAGTTATCTTTTTCTGGGAAGCATCATATATATACCAGCTCCCTTTCTTACCCCTTAGAAAATAGGAACCTTAGATGCTTGGAGTGCAGCCGCTAGAACAATTATATGCTACTCATATGTTTATCTATCTATTTTAGTTTATGAGATGTATATAGAAGGATCAGAATGTGGAAATTCGGCATGGATTCAACCTCCAGCAATATAATGTGGAAAATTTACTAAAAAATACATAGATAATAAACCAATTTGAATTATTATTTCATGCCATAAAGTCGACATAAATAGTAGGATATATAAGGGAGATTTGAAATCTGCATCAAATTTTAAGGATTTTTTATAAAATTCGTTTTTTGTATAATTATTTATCTAAAAGCGGAAATACAATTTAAGTTCATAAATTTTGACCAATAGGATAGGTGGATTGGAAACTACCTGCGCTCTAATTGGTTGAATGATGTGCGACACTTAAGTTTCTCCTATCAGAGCGAAGATAATTTTCAATCCACCAATCACAGATGTCAAAATTAAATAACTTAAATTGTATTTCCGCTTTTAGATAAAGAATTATACAAAAAACGAATCTTATAAAGAAATCCTTAAAATTTGATGCAGATTTTAAATCTCCCTTAAACATTAAAATTCTTTCCAAGTTATATATCTTAATAAATAGATATTGTTATAGACTACTAGCCTACAGCTCACGTTGTTCGCTGGTCTGTAATGCTATTGAGAACATTAAATATCTGTAGGGAAAATGTAGAAGGCTGATGCAATTATTATAGTATAAAATCCGGTCAATTAAGAATTCGTAGAGGGCCTGATATTTCAGGGATAAGACAGAAGGCTTTTTTATGTTTGCTGACCTATAGCACCTCTACTCTATGAATAAAATTGTCCGTCGATCTATCGTTAATACTCTAAAATATTTTTTTTCTTCAGCTTTTATCAAAGATAAACTTTTAAATGTTGTGTAAATATTCAAATACCACTAAGCATCATTACTTACTATGTCTGTCTGTTGTGCACCATTTTTGCTTTCATTTGCTTTTCCTTTTATTTTTTTTAATTCAAGAGCTTCTATAGTTATGGATGTTGTCATCCTTATTTATCTGCTAAAAGTTTTATTCCTCACCTTCTTCGTTATTCTGTCTATAGGGCTTTGGAATTAATAAAAATAATGTGGGGGATTTGTTTATTTTCCCTTCTGCTATTTAACATAGAAGATTGAATTTTTTTGAGACCAATGCACTTCTGCCCGCCTAACCATCGATCATCAGTACTGCATAAACACAACTTTATTTTCTGATATCAAAGACTGCTAATATTTTGTTTGAAGATTTGTATGACCACTGCACTGATCATTGTTCGTCATTCTGTCGGTTATGCTCCTTTTCTTCTTTTTGCTTTTGTGTTTTTACTTTTACAATTAGGAACGTTGCTACATGTGGATATTATAATCCTTGTTGATGATTTTTAAACTCAGGGATCTTAGGAGATAATGTACTATATTTATTTTACATCCCCGATGATGATAAATAAAGGTAAGCCTTCTGTTGATTGAAAGTTCTTGTTAGAAGTGAAGAAACACAGATAAAGTTTTTTAGTCAAAGTGGTTACTAAACTTTGGTTTACAGTGTTATTTACAGTCAAATGTTCCCTCCTTCCCTAAGCAAACGAAATTTTGGTATTGAAACTATCCTTCTTACTCTATAATCACATGGTCCATTAGTCTCTTGGATCGAGGCATAATATTTTAATAGCTAAAATATTTGTTTTTTCATATGTTATCAAAATTAGATGGCTTAAATTTTTAATTAAGATTATAATGACACATTTGCAAAATTCATTTTCATTTAGTAGCGAAGATTATCTATAATTCAAAATGTCCTTCCGTTCGTCTGTTGGCTATGATTAGAGGAAAATGTGATTTTCTCATTTGCTATTCAATGGCTGAAAAGTTCTGTAAATATTCCCTACATAGCTTGCCAGTATGGGCCTATACTATTGTTCAGTTCATTCATCCAGTAAGAGGGAAGGAATTTGGTAAAAGGGCTGTATAATGTTGTTAATGATCTAAAAGCAAAAAAATTTTACAGTGGGGGTTTGTCTGTCCATCTGTACGTCTCTAACAGATAGTTCTGATTGTTAATTTAGGCATATTAGAATTGTCCTATTGAATTTAAACTCTACAATAAAATTCTTTAAATTGTTATGTCCTGCAATGAAGTCAAAGTAAAAATCTTAATGTTTTACTATTGCTTTACATAGTTGCCCTATCACCATGACGTTAGTATGTAAAATAAAATATCTTGTCTTTTTGGTAAAATCTAAATATTTTTCTCCCTCTCCCCGTTCTCTCCCTTTCTCTCTCTCTGTGTCTCTCTCTCCCCCCGTTCTCTTTCTCTCCCCCCCTCTCTCTCCTTCTTTCTCTCTCTCCCTCTCCCCGTTCTCTCTCTCTCTCTCTCTGTTACACGTAAAGATTTCTACAACTTTAACGTATTATAATATCTGTGAACTGATTTATTCAGTAATATGTTTTATATAACAATGTAACAATACACGATTTAACGTTTTGCTTCATTTTTATATAATTTTTTAAAGATTAAAATCCTAATATTTTTCATTTCAAATTTTCGCCCTGAAAGGGTTAAAATGATTAGTTTAATATCTGACCGCATTACGGGGAGTGTCGCACGAATCAATTTATTATAAAACTAAGTTTTCTTACGTTTACTATATTATAAACTTAAGTTTTTCTGTTTTATAAATACAAATCAAATACATCAATGTTATTTAAATAGCAACATGAATATAAAAAATACATTTATGATGCAAAAAGTAGAATAATGGGTCTTAACGTTCTGGTCAATGAGAATTTAATAGGGATTATTGGAGCACTATGAGTTTTATACACAATAAGCTTGGAAGATTCGAGCTCGATTATAGACGTTTATTTCCTATATAGATCTGTCATGGATCTTGATGCAATACCGCAGGCCGTTTTGTACATGTTAAAAATTGGAAGATTTCATTAAATAAAAGTAATCGCAATTATACTTAGTAAATAACCAGTTTTATTTAATACCACGAAATCTACAGAAAAAAAAGGTGTCAATGAATCATGAATGCCATCAGTTTGACTGATGCCACATAGAATGGCGGGTTTGGCACCAAAAGAATATAAATAAAATAAAAGTAATTTGAATAACATATGCAGCATTTATTAAGAATAATATTTAGAAAATTTGTATTTTACTATTATTAGAGAATATGTTAAACTATTGGTATGTTGTTAATATGAAATTGTATTGCTTTATATCGACAATAAATATGCATTAGAAAGTTTAAATATATAGTATTTGTAACTTTAAAAGCAACAGGATATCTTTAAATGTGTCGGTCTGTATGTAACGAAGGATCTCACTAACCCTGAATGGATAAGGTTTTCGATTATAATGTAGCTCCATATAGGTCATGGGAAGCTTTATTACTATTTTGGGGAAGGGTACCACCGACCTCCCGACCTCTCAAGAGAAAAAATACCCTCCTCCCAAAAAAAATTTGAAAACCTACCTAACCACCCCCCACCTACCTTAAGTGCCTCAGCTGCTAGTTTGAATACAAAATATTTAAGAATTAAATATTGTTAAATTGTCATATGTTTGGCTTAAGTCGAGGATACATAAATTGTTTTATTTTAATTCTATATTATTTAGGAAGGGAGGGGACATTGGACTGTAAATTAAAATTAACTCCGAAATTTTTTACAAATATTAATTTTAATATTTAATAATAATATCATTACAATAAAAAAATTCAGAATGCTGATTTGTAAATTAATATTTATTATAAAAAGATTTTTAAAGAAAAAACAGCAATACAATAATAATAATTGCAAAATGTAAAATATATTTTCTGCTGAGGTTTCTGCTTATTTCAAGGATCAAAGAATTATTCAATAAGCTTTTAAATTATAACTATAGAAATTTGTAGATTATAAAAAAATAACCATCATTTAGTCAACTAATAAAATTACCATAAATTGGGCTTTTGATAAAATGAATATATCAGATTGATATTTTACTAGCGGCTAAGCCCCTAGAGGCCTCTAGGGACACGTAATATTGTTTCTTTTCAATCTATTTTAAATTCAGCTATTTTTTTTGTCGATTTCTCTGGGGAGGGTGGTGGTAATTTTCCCTAAAATAGTTATAAACTTTCCAGGGACCTATGAAAAGCTACCCTGTTTAGGAAAACCCGATCAATTCAGCGGTTAGCGAGATCCTTCGGTACAAACAAACAAACAGACACACAGACAAACAAAAAAACATCCTGTTACTTTAATATAAGAATAGAACTCAATTTTTATAGTAAGATTTAAGGCTTTAGCATCTTAACATTTGCACGCCACTAACCCTTTGATTGCATTACCTTTATCTAAAAGTCCTACCCAGGTAAAAAAGTTATTATGTCAACAAAAAGTAGGTAGTCCTAATGTCATACCATCGATATGTTGATACTATGTCGCCATGACCATATTCATAGTCGACAACTAGTCACAGGTCTAGTCATGTAGGAAGGGAGGAAACAATGGGCTGTTTATTAAATCAGTCCCCCAGGGGCGACCAAGCTTTTTTTTGGGGGGGGGTAAAAAATTTAAGGGGTGGGGGGGTAACTGGCGCGCGAAGCGTGCCGCAGATTCCCCCCCCCCCAAAATTTGTTACCCCGGGGGTAAAATTAGCTTGGGGAGGGTAATTACCCCCCCTGAAATCTGTTGGCAGGGGTAAATTTTGTTTCCCCCCCCAAAAAAATTAACCCCGGGGTAAACATTTTTTTTTGGGAGGGGTAAAAAAAATTTGCGGCACGCTTCGCGCGCCATTTTACCCCCCCCCCCCAAAAAAAAAAAAAAACGAATTACCCCCCCTTAAAATTTGTTTACCCCCCCCCCCCCCCAAAAAAAAAAAAGCTTGGAATTGTTTGGGGGGGGGGGGGTAAATACAAATAGCATTTTTATTTGTTCCTTTATTCCAGACTTATTCTAATAAATAGTAGTATTCATACAATAAAGTTTATTCGAAGGAATTAAAATAAAAAAAGGACAAAACAAATTTATCTATGATATTATTTGCATTAAATCCTTGCATAAAAGTAACAGGTATCTGTTTGTCTGTTTGTACCAAAGGATCTTGATAACTGCTAAACCGATATGGTTCTCCTTTACATTGTAGCTACTCATAGGTCCAGGAAAGCTTTATAATTAATTTGGAGGAGGGTACCATGACGCTCCCAAGAGAAATTGGTCCTAATAATAAATGAACCCCACTATTTTTTTTAAAATAATTTTTTAAAACAAAAATGTTACAACACTTTTCAAATTCAACAATAGTTCATTTACAAAATATATCTAAATTCATTTTAACTCTTTTATATAGTTTGTATAAACTCCTAACAATAATTGCTTATTTTTTTGTTGATCTGCAAATCCCTATTGCTGAATAAAGAGTTACAAATTAGATTTACAATTGTTTAGATTTTCTGCATTGAACGTTGTTTGTCATTCTTGAAATGCAATTCTTTAACCCTTAACAGTGGGGCCCCTTACCGCACCTTTATCCTACCCCTATTCTCTCAGCTCCTAGTAGAGCTAGAGGGCTGAAAGTTTGTGAGCATGTCCCCTGTTTAATAAAAAAATTTCCAACTACTTTCAGTAAAAGTATTTTGCTTCCTTCACCCTTCTATTTAACAACCTATGTTTTCAGGTTCATTTTACTTAATTTTTTTTTAAGCTAGAAAACGGCAGAGGCGGATTTTCATGAAATTGCAGTCACAGAAGCCATTTAAAGATAGCTAGAGACCTGAAGAATTAATACCTCCAGCAACATACCTGGAACCTAAAATTAATTTGAATGCCTATGTTTTAAATGTACTACAATATTACTCTCAGTTATGTGTCATAACCATATTCAAAAAGTAATATAGCCCTCTATCTTTCAAACACAGAAAACCGGTATTTTTTTCAGACCTCAAAAAAGAAGAACAGGTTTAGAGCCACTTGTTTTCAAGTGTCATCAAACATAAGTAGGGGGATTTTCAGTGCTCAATAGGTTCTTTTAAAGAAAGCACCAGTATCTGCGCTAATTTAAAATTTAATCTGCAAGACCAAAATGATTTAAGAATCTAATGTTTTTGCTGATAGGTGGTTTAAATAATAAAAAAAATATTGCTAAAATATCATAAATTAAACATTATATTAATAGTCGGTTATTGAGATAAAGAGATAAAAAATCTCGCATACGGTTATAACACAAATAAATAAAAAAGCTACAAGTTTAAAACATTGTTTCCTGACTCCCTAATAAACTAGAAAGGGAATGAACATTGCGCTGTTTGTTACACTAGTCCACAAAGTTGGCTCAACAACTTTTAGCATTTTAATTAAATTTTGATTAGTTGGTTCATTAAGTTCAGTGTCAAATCGTTTCAAACACTAACTGTAATGTATAGAATGGACATTTTTGTAAATCATCTTTGGAGATGTACATCAATTTATCTGCCTTTTTCTTATCCCTTTAGATCCCTGCAAATAAATCTTGTTTACATGTTCAGGAATTTCAATAACCTCCCTCTTTCTTAATTTTGGGAAAATTCAAATTTGAGAGCACAAAATATATCAATAAATGAGTTCCATGTTAGCAACCTAAATTTACAACAATTTTTCCTTTGTCATAATTACCACATAAATTAGATTTTGTTGGATTTACATATTACATTTTCTCTAGATAAATTTTATATTTTTAAGAGCGAAGCTTTTCTATAGTTAGGGTCGGTCGGTCCGTACGTCCGTGACGGATAGCTTTTTTCATTAACTTTTAGTAACTTTATAATCGTTACCAAAATGTCCGTATGTCCATTTTAATTTTTTTTCTCACTTTTTCAAAAACAAATTTTTAAGTGGCTTAATTATCCGATTGATCCGGTTTTTGGTATCCAGATTCCTGGGACAACAAAGTACAATATTATAAGCAAATCATCTATATAATTAAGTCATAAAAATTTAAGTATGCCATTGTCCATAAACATTATCCTGTATCAAGCAGTTTTTTAATAAATTTACTTGCAATTTGTTTCGATTTTGGACATTTATATTCTGATTATTCATTTCTGACACTCTATAAGTTTTAACGTTCGTTTTTCCTATCAAATCAGAGCTTCGCTTTTATGAATGTTGTCATTCTTGTTATCTTATTCATTATATAATACCATTACTCTCCTATATATTTTTGCCTGTTTGCAATAAAAAAAAATATAAATATTGCAAATTTTTTAGTGCTGATTTTATGGAGAAAAAAAAACTATTTTTATCATTGTTAGAAAAGAAGATTGCATAATCTATTACAAAGCAAATTTCACATAGGTCGTATCAGCTTGAAAAACAACAGTAGTCTGTGTTACTACACCCACCTAAATGTCAAAACTCAATAATTTGATTTAGAGGGGGGGGGGAACATTTCCACACCCTCCTGGCAAAACCCTGTGCACGCTATATAACTAACATTGATATTTTTCAAAGCGAAGCTTTTCTTTCATTAGGGTTGGTCCGTCCGTCCGAAAGGATTAGCTTTTTTCGTTAATTTGGACATGTTAAAATTATCCTATCGATTTCAAACTTTGCATTATGATTCTACTAGCGGCTTCGCCCCAAGAAATTTGGTCAAACTAATTTTTTGTATTTTAGATTTAAAAGAAAATTTTTTTAAAATTTTTTTATAGGGGGGGGGGGGTTAGTCGACCCCACTATTTTAATTTTAGTTTTAAAAAGTTGGCCGGTTGGGGGTGTCCCACCCCCCGAGAAAATAGTTATAAACCTTCCCGGGACCCATGAGAAGCTACCCTGTAAAGGAGAACCCGATCGGTTCAGCGGTTAGCGAGATCCTTCGCTACAAACAAACAGACACACAGACAAACAGACAAACATCGTTCTACTTTGTATTATATATAGATCACTTTGTCCGGGTTTCCATTCAAGTTTTTTTGTGCCTCGCTAATAATGGATGCTGTCAAACTTGTTACTTACTAAATAAATACAAAAAAATTCCAGAAAATTGCGACACTAAGATTCTTTTCAATTTATATACATACTAGCAGCTTTGCCCCATGAGGTTTGATCAAACTAATTTTTCGTGTTTTAGATTTTAAAGAAATTTTTTTTTTTTGGGGGGGGGTTCATTTTTTTGGGGGGTTAGAGGTGTGTCACCCCTTAAGAAAATAGTTATGAACCTTCCCGGGACCTATGAGAAGCACCCTGTAAAAAAGAACCCGATCGGTTCAGCGGTTAGCGAGATCCTTCGCTACAAACAAACAGACAGACAGACATCGTTCTACTTTGTATTATAGATTGTTTAAACACAAATATCACAATCAAGTTTTTAAAATACGACACATGTGGCCTTAAGCAGATTGAGTAAAAATACACACACAATTATTTATTACAGTAACATCAAAAAAGTGAAGAAAAATTTTTTTAAAAATAAACATAAATTTAGTTATTTAGTTAAAATTATTGTGCCATAATTCATTCTAAATAATACAACCACCCAATTTTGGTAAAAAAAATTATTTATAAAATCTTATATGGGGGTGTACTATGTTTTTATGAGAATTTTCGGGTTTAGTTCCTTCGTGACAAGGCCTCTTAAGGGGCGTTTCATCGTATTTTCACATAGTTTTTCTCCTATTTCTAGCCTATGTGGGGGCTCCAACCCTGCAGGGCCAATTGCCTAACCCTGCGGGGCAATCACCTCACCTAACATAAAATAACTATCAAAGGCTACTGTGAAAATACAATGAAACGCCCTTAAAGAGGCGTTGCCATAAAAAAAAATTACTATACCCGAGGTATCCTCATGCATTAAAATAAAATAAAACTTTTGAGAAGCTTCTCTGCAAAGAAGAGCTTTATTTATCCACTGGTTAGCTCGTAAGACTATTTAGTACAAACAATCTTGTTTCTTGTACATAATTAATCTAAAAAGGATGAAAACAATAAATGTTTGAGTATAGATGTATAATCCAGAAAGATTCCTTGCCCAAGTTGTGAAGGCCCCTTTCGTCTGTAAGCAAATTACTTTTTGTTTTTTTTTGTAGGGAATCAGCGATGTTTATATTTCCGACGCTATTAGCTAATTTCAAGACACAATACAAAATCGGGATTTAATATCTAGATAGGGTTGATACAAAAACAAGGATGACAACATCCATAAAAGCAAAGCTCTGAAACGGTAAGACAAACGAACATTAACATTTGTAGATTGTAGACTGTCAGAATTGAATAAAAGGAATATAAATTTGTATAAAAGTCGAACGAAACAAAATTGTAAGTAAATCTGTTGAAAAACTGCTTAAATGCAGGATATTGTTTAAGGACATACTTCACTCATAACATTGTACTTTGTTGTCCTAGGAATCAGTATTTCAAAAATAGGAATCATCATGCAAAGTTTGAAATCAATAGGTCAATTCTAACATGCCTAAATTAACGAAAAGAGCTAACCGTTACGGAGGTATGGACGGACGTACTAACCATAATTATAGAAAAGCTTCGCTTTAAAAAACTCACTATGTTTAGCTACAATATATTACACTAGCGGCTACGCCCCTATAGGCCTCTAGGGCTAATTGAGGAAGGGAGAGTCGAATTTGATAACCCAATTTATTATTTTAGATTTGAAAAGAAAAAGTAAAAGAATTTTTTTTTGTGGGTGGGGGGATTTTTTTTAGGGGCATTTTCTCATTGGAGGGTGGTTGTATCGTTCCCCAAAATAAATATGAGCGAAGCATCTCTATAATAAAGTCCTTAAATTGTAAGTATGTCCTTGAACAATATCCTGTATTTACGCAGTTTTTCAACAAAGAAGGTGTATCAACTTTTTTTTATAGCTAGCCGGTTCTTTTAGTAAGTAGTAGATGTAAAATTTTTCATAGAATTCAGATATGCAATCGGTTTTTTTGTAGACCTCTTATTTTTTAAGTAATTTAAGTTTAAAAAAAAAAAATTAAGTCGATTTTAAGGTACTAAAATGCAACAAAAAAAAGAAAGAAAATGGCCATTATGAACAAAAATAGTAAGATCTTTAATATGACACCTTACTTTTTCAATTCTGTCAAGTAATTATTGAAAAAAATCGATTTTTTTAAACCCACGAGAATAAAAACTTTGAACTTAATTTTATTATTTCACAGATAAAAAAATATGGGTTCATATATACCTTTAGAATCAGAAAAATATTACGAATTCATTGTAAGCAAAATTGAAAAAAAAAGTTTACAATATAGTATATAAACTACAATAAAAGGAATTATATGAAAATATCATATTATATTGTACAGGCAACGTCTTAATTCTTGAATTGAGTATAAAAATGGGAAGGGGGTAAAGAGGGGGTAAAGAGGGGGTAAAAAAGGGAAGACGATAGTGTTGCCTGAACAAAAAATACAATTGGCCATTTGTTTAATTTTTTATTTTTTTACTTTTTTTCAATTTTGCTTACAATGGATTCGTAATATTTTTCTGATTCTAAAGGTATATATGAACCCATGTTTTTTATGTCTGTTTGAGAAAATATTTAGGTCTAAAGTTTTTATTAAACCGAGGTTAAAAAAATAGATTTTTTCAATAATTACTCAACAGAATTTTAAAAGTAAGGTGTCAAATTAAAGATCTTACTATTTTTGTTCTTACTGGCCATTTTCTTCTTTTATTTTGTTGCGTTTTAGAACCTTAAAACCGACTTAATTATTTTTTTTAAAAACTTAAATTACTTAAAAAATAAGAGGTCTACAAAAAAACCGATTGCATATCTGAATTCTATAAAAAAATTTACATCTACTACTTACTAAAAGAACCGGCTAGCTATAAAAAAAAAGTTGATACACCTTCTTTACTTACAATTTTGAAACTACTTTTATACATTTATATCCTTATTAATAAGTTCTGACACTCTACAAGTGTTAATGTTTGTCCTACTGTTTCAGAGCTTCGCTTTTATGGATGTTGTCATCCTTGTTAATATTAATTTCTTTTTAACTGAGCTATTGGTACAAATCCTCAAACAATATCTTCTCATAAGGTTCTGTCTGCATACAAATTACTATGAACTAACTGACTATAAATGTCAAAATATCTTATTTAATTTTTTTTAATGAATGCCATAAAAAAATGTTTTAACAAATCTAAATTATAGTTTAGAAATCTAAAGAAAATGGGGAGTGGAGACACTATAGGTGGTCTGCCTAAGTATAAGGTATTTTATAGACTTTATGGTGGAGGGCTTTTTTTGTTTGGGGGGGGGGGGTAAAATTTTTTTAAGGGGTTGGGTAATTTGGTATTGGGGGGGTAAACCCCCTCCCCAAAAAAAAAAAATTAATCCAGGGGTAAAATTTGCTTGGGGGAGGGGGGGGGAATTACCCCCCCTTCCTGAAATCTGTTGGCAGGGATATATCTTTTTTACACCTCCCAAAATTTACCCCCAGTGTAAATTTTTTCTTTTTTGGGGGGGGGGTTAATTTAATGATTTACCTACCTAATAATGAAATACTATTAAATAATTAGTAGCAAAAATGCGCGCAAAGCGTGCCAAAATTTTTTTTGATAGGTATTTTTTATTTGAGGTGGTGGTATTTACCCCGTCCTAAAAGGTTGGGGTAAATTTTACATAGTGGGGTGGGGGGGGTGAAATAAAAAATAGTTTGGGGGGGGTTAATTACTCATTTACCACCTCCCCTCCTTAGACGTCCTTGGGGTGAGGGTATTTTACATAGGGGGGGGGGGGGTAATCACCCCTTCCCTTCCTTTGGACGTCCTTGGGGTGAGGGTATTTGTGTTATGGTTCAAATATCTGATTTTATATTGGTATATTAGGTAACATTTTTTCAAACAGCGCAAATAGGTTCTCAGCCATAGGGAAAAACTGTCTAGCATCATATTATATCCAGTTTTCTACAAATAAAAAATTATACATTCATGAGATTAAAACCCGATTTTAAAGCCCGTGCCTATGGCATCTCAGGGCTAAAAAATGGTTTTAATCTTATAACTGTACATTTATATATCCGCGGAAAGTTGTTTATAATAAGATTAAAGAAATAACTATTATTTTAGGTTCACCAAGGATTGTTTAGTTTGCAACCAAGAGCATCCATCAAGTTTCTTATGATTGCCATTTTAATGGTAAAGATTCAGGTACATAGGTTATCTATTACTATTTAAATTATCTTATTACACTTATTTTAATTTAAATAAGAATTTATTGATATATTTTCAACAAATATTGTTTAACTCCTATAATTTTTATTGGTAGGAGGTTACAACGTAGGGTTACAATCACCATCAAAATGGGCCTAACCCTCTAATTTAATTTACATTTGAAATATAAAAATAATTTTAGTTATAAAAAAAATAATGACACAATTTTGTCAGTGGGAGGGTGAAAAGTATCAATGGGGGGGGAGGGGGGGTGATGGCATTTGTGTATAAACCACTGAAAAATTTACTTAATTTATATGGAAATTGTATAGAGGAGGTATGCCTGTTTAGTACTTCTGGGTATAGTTGATAACAATATAGAGAAAGTCATTTGAACTAGGTCCAAAGTCCACTAACATCCCCTAAACTATAACAGGCAATCAATACTTTGGTATTCCCAACAGTGTGTAGTGATGATTGTGCCAATTTTTGGCCAATGCATTCTCCTATTTTTACTATTAATATTGCCCATCTGAAATAGTACCAGAATAGATAAAACTTTTAATGTCTTAAAATACAACCCAGATTTGGACCCATTATCAACACCATTATGCTATAATAATAACACAACTATGTAGATTTAGTTGAACATTTTATTCTTTTAAATGAAAACTGTGTAATTGCATACCCTGTTTCAGGAAACAATTGGAGTAACTGTGGGAAATGGAAATGTGTTTACTGGTGAAGTTAGAAATCATGTCCCTTTAGGTAATGGTACCTTTACCATTGACCAGGGAACTAAATTTACAGGTTATTTTGAAGATGGAAAGATGACTGGTCAGTTTGTTGTTGAATATGTTAGTGGGGATGTCTACAGAGGAGATGTAGATGAAGATGGAACAAGAGAAGGAAAGGGTGTTTACAACTATGCTAGTGGAGACAAATATGATGGAGAATGGAGGAATGGTAACAGGACTGGCCAGGGAATCTTTTACTATGCTGATGGAGACAAATATGAAGGACAATACAGAAATAATGAGAAGCATGGTAAAGGCATATTCACCTGGGGTCCTAGATCAAAGTGGGCTGGAGACAAATATGAGGGGGAATGGAGAGGAGGTTACATGACTGGCCAGGGAATCTATTACTATGCTAATGGAGACAAATATGAGGGGGAATGGAGAAGTGGCTATAAGAATGGTCAGGGTGTGCAAACTTGGGGTTCAGAAACAAAGTGGGCTGGAGACAGATATGAGGGGGAATGGAAAAATAATTCCATAACTGGACATGGCATTTACACCTGGGGTCCAGAATCAAAGTGGGCTGGAGACAGATATGAAGGGGAATTTAACCAAAGCAAGATTAATGGCTGGGGGATTCGCACATATAAGAGTTATAAAAACTTTGCAGAATTTGATGGAGAATTTATCAATGAAATTAGAACTGGTTATGGAAAGATGGTTTACACAGATAAAGGTATTTATAATGGCCAATGGAGCAATTTCAAAAGAGAAGGAGAGGGATTGCTGTTATGGCCTAATGGAACCTGCTTCTATGGACAAATGAAGAATGATGAAATTTATCATGGACTGTCAATGACACCAGACCTAATTTTTTCCTTTCCCCCATACAAAAATGCAACTTTCAATAGAAAAGGTTTCAAAGTTGCCAACTTTACTGGTGGTGAAATTGAATGTTTTCAAGAAGATAAATCAACATCTTGTTACAACAAACCTAACAGCACTGACACCATGTACTTTGGTAGTCCTGTTCACTATTATGTAGGGGATACAATCACAATTAGGAGAAGTAGGATAATGGATGGATTTGGAGAATTTGGACTTGATGGTAGCTTCTACATTGGGGAGATGAAGCAAGGAATTCAAACTGGCTTTGGCCTCAAGAGTGAACCTTTCTTACCTACACTGATTGGAACATTTGTAGATGGTAAACTAGAAGGAATAGGAGCTTCCATTTCTTATTCAGCCAAGCATAGAGTTGTATATTTAGGGGGGTACAAAAACGTTAAGCCAGATGGTCCAGGTATTTTATCTATCCAGATGGTGAAAAAGTTCTTGGATACTTTAACAAAGGAAAGCTTGATCATACCAAGAAGCCTATATATCTACATGCTGATGGAACAAGAGATAGTCTGATTACAGTCAACCCTTAAACAAACTGCTTAGTCAGTAGATCATAACCTTCACTATAAAACCCACCACTTGATTCTGATGGCGACCCTGGACCAGAATATGGAATATGAACAGCCAACACAACTACATCATTATACCTTAAGCAATAGAAAAGCAAAATAACTTGAATGAGTTAATTATCAACTTCTATCAAAGAAATAATTTTTACTGTATTTTCAAACATAAAACAATCAAAAGATAAAAAAAATACACCTAATTTAAATTCAAATTTAAAAATGGTTGGTCTTTTTGTCCTATTATGATTATTTTGCTTCTTCATTGCAAGTACTCTAAACATCTAAACATAACTATATAGTAATGAATTTAACTTTTTGATTATTTTGTAATTCATTTTATCATTTTGCATATGATTTAAAATTAATTTCTTAAATTGTTTTTTCATATTAATTCTTTGTCATATAAATATCAACTAAGTTTTGAATCTTTTGTTTTATGCTTTCTAAAATGATGAAAACTAAAATTAATTGGTCTGTCTGATTATGTAAATATTACATTAAACATATAATTTAAATCTTGATTTTTTTCTTGCTTTTGCTTATCATCAAACTTTTTAAGCAACTTATATTTACTTTGCAAATTGTACTAATTTTCTCTATTTTCAGAATATTTACAATGACTGTATGATGTTGTTAATGATTCTATGAAAATGTTACAGTTTAAATGGATAACATGTGAAATAGTATTTAAAAGGTAGGACTATTTCTTGCAATCATTAAAACTTACTCACTATTCAGGAAAGGTTCCTCTATACAAAATATACTATTCTTCTTTTTTATTATCAGGCAATGATATTTTGATTCTTTCATTTTCAGAAATTTTCTTGAAATTACAATTAATGTTCTAAAAATTGATGGATCTTTTTCATCTACATATAAAACAAAGTAGAAAAATGCCTGTCCGTACAACTGTCTGTCTGAAGCTTAAGATCTTGGTAACTACTGAACAAATTGGGCTCTAATCTATGTACTGATACTGATGATTTTTCAGCTATTTTCTTCGGGGTGTTTCACCACCCTCATCTAAATTTTTTTTTTGTCTGTAGCTTAAGATTTTGTTTTCTACCAAGCGTTATTTGTGGAAGCTTCTTATAATAATTATTATATCAAAGTTTGGCACTTGGCTCCTAGATGCTAGAAGCGCAGCCGCTAGTCTATAATACAAAGCAGAAAGATATTTGTCTTTCCGTCTGAAGAATAACCGCTGAACCAATTAGACTCTACTCTTATATACAAACTATTTGTCTTAAATTGATTCATTTATTTATCTTTCAATGTACATTTTCCAATATTTCACTACATATAAATGATTAGTGATAAAATCTAATTAACTAGCGGCTACGTGGCTATTTTAGGTTGATTTTTTTTTTGGGGGGGGGGTCTACCCTCCCCCTTACCATATTTTTATATTTTAAATTTGGGGGGGAAGGTAATTTGTTTCTAGGGGCTATTTCTCTTGGGCGGATGGTGGTAACCTCCCCCCCCCCAAAAAAAAAATATTTATAAACCTTACCGAGACCTATGAGAAGCTACTCTGTTATGGAGAACCCGATCGGTTCAGCGGTTAGCGAGATCCTTCGATACAAACATCCATGCAAATACATAAACAGACAAAATCATCATGTTACTTTATTGTAAGGATCTAATTAATATTTATCTTTCTAGATGTTCTCTGCTTGCTGCATGTGGCTAATTTTATGTCTGTGGATGGATAAATAACAAACATGATAGTCTGGAGGGCACTGTCTATTAATAAGGTAGGATATTGACATTATTTTTAAAGAACATGTCCTAACTTTTGTGATTTTTTAAAAAGTCGGTGCCTTTAGTGAGTAGTAATTGCAAAATGATCCATAGAATTTAGATATGCAATCGATTTTCTATAGACTTTAATTTTGAAGTATTTTAAGTTTTAAAAAAAATTATGTTGGTTTTAAGGTACTAAAACGCAACAAAAAAAGAACAAAATTTCCTTTAGGAACAAAAATAGTAAGATCTTTAATTTGACACCTTACTTTTTTTAAAATTCTGTTGAGTAATTATTGAAAAAAATCCATTTTGTTGAAGCCAGTTGAATCAAAACTTTGGGAGCTTGTCACGAATGGGTTAAAAAATCACAAAAGTTAGGACACGTTCTTTAGTTAGCAATTTGGAAAGCGTAGCAAAATGTATAATCGTTACCAGAAAGTCTGTGCGTCCATTTAAAACATTCTGAATTTTTTTTAACATTTTGACATATTTTTTATATGATGTATCCTATTCATCGGATTTTTGGAATAATGATTCCTAGTCTAGGAATCCTAGAACAAAAAAGTACAATTTTTAATGTAAGGCATCTCTATAATCAAATCTTAAAAATGAAGTATGTCCTTGTACTGTCATTAAGTTATGACACTCTACAAGAGTTATTGTTCGTTTGTACTTCCTTCTGATTTTAGAGCTTCGCTTTTATGGATGTTGTCACCTTTGTTATTGAATAATTTTAGCTGGAAATTAAGAAAAATAATATAAAAGTTGACTTGGCTATTAATTGATCGATAAATTCACAAAATTCAGGAGTGGACATTAGAAGATGAGAGTTTAAGATCTAGTTCCCATGTGGCAACTCGAATTTCTCAGTTGAATACATTCACGCAACTTCCCCTGGTTGTGTAAGAAGGGGATTATTGAGTAAGTTTGGATACTTGATAGTCAAGTACATAATATCAGTACTACCCTTATCCCAAGCTCCTCTGCGGAGAGCGTCATTCATTACGGTGACTTAATTTGGGACACCTGCCATACTCGGCGAGGGTGAGGTAATAATGAGTAGCGGGTCATGGCATAATGTGCTTGAACGTGGAGCTTGATAGACCTAGTGGCTATACAAAAGTGGCTCAGCCTACTCCATGACTACTTAGGTCCAAACCCTAAGAGACTATGGCTAATCAATCAATCAATCGAGAAGATGAAAAACTGGAAAACACATAAAGCGATGCACTATGACAATAAGAATGTAATAATGGAAACACACACACCAAGTCATAGAGCAGCTGAACTGCAAATCAAAAAATAAATTAACATACATTTATTACATATACAATTAATACAAGATAAACACGTACATACATAATATTTCTAAGTATTTTCTACTATTAATTTTATCATTTAATCTAAAGCATTATTGCCCTTTTCAAAATAATTTGATTCATTTATTTTAATGATTTTATTATTGCATTGCAAACTATTGATAAAATTAAAAATATTAAAACACTTCTTTGTAATCTTAAATAATTTGAATAATAAAGGCTGTTTTAAAAGATTAATTTATATTCTTTTTACATTAATATTGAAATAAAAAGACAATAGTTTTTATAAATTTTTGAGATTCAAACAACTCCATAAATGCAAAAAAAACATGATATGAATACTAAAAATACTGTTTATATCATTACAATAAAATAGAATAAGTGAAAAATATCAGTTTAAGGTAATTTAATCTTTTTATAATTGGAGAGGTAGGTTGTGCTAAAATTCCGTAAAGGTGTGAGTTTTAAGGCTAAAACAGTAATAGACGCTAAAATTTATGTTAACTTTAAAAAAAATTTGTCTTTAGTTCTTTTCAATAAGGAATACACATATATAGTTAATATTATCATTCTACTACTGTTTTTAAGCCTTAAAACTCACACCTTTACGGAATTTTAATACAACCTACCTCCCCCTTTATAAGATTTAACGTCTTAAATTTATAAAATAAAGAAGTAGACATTTCGCATTATTGGGTTTCTTAGCCTTTTCAACCTTTTAAACCGTTGAATTAAAACCTGTTCCAAGCCTTACTTAAAATCATGTATTGTTTCGCATTGTAGACAATTTTCCACGTATATTAAAATAAAACTCAAAACCAGTTTAATTGCCCGGGCATTTGGTCCTTCACGGACATCAAATTTAGAATTAATTCATTGATTTTTTTATTTTACTAACCGTGGACAGCTGTACAGTCTTTCACACGACAGGGCAGGAGGGACGGGGAAAATGGGCTGCTTATTACACTGGTCCCCAAAGTTTATAATAAATATTTTTCTTATTCACAGACAACTTTGGGAACTTTTAATGAATTTGATTGGTTAGTTTCTTAAAATAAGTGTCCAAACGTTTCAACCACTAATTATAATCAAAAGAAGTTACAATTTTAGTTATCATTAACCCTTTACAGTCGGGCCCCTTGCCGCACCTTAATCAGTCGGGGGGGGGGCGTTCAACGCCCCCCCCTATTATCTCAGTTCCTATTAGAGCTAGAGGGCTAAAATTTTTTGTGCAAGTCCCCTGTGTTATGATGAATTTTCGACCTTAAGTAAGTCAAGGTCAATTTTCGCTTCCTTCACCCTTTTATTTAACAACCTTTGTTTTTAGGTCCTTTTTTACTTAAAAATTTCAAACGGCTGTAATTTTTTTATTTTTGAAGCTAGAAGAAAATTTTTTTTGCAGAAAATGTTTATTTTTATGTAAATTTTATGTTTGAAATATCAAAACATAAATTTCAGCGGCCGCAGCTGTACTTGGCAGCTGCCAGCCGCCGCAGTCGGCGGTCGGCGGGAAAACGGCGGCGGATCTTTATGAAATTTTACTACATTATGTAGACATGTAAGAAAAGCTTAACTTTAAAATTAGAAGTCTCTAAGTCAAAAATTGCGGCCACAGGAGCCTTTTAAAGATTTCTGGAGACCTGGAGGATCAGGACCTGCAGGATCATACCTGGAACCTAAAATTGACTTGAACACCTGTATTTAATATGAGGATGTACTATTAGAGGATATTTTAGTATTTTGGTAAGATAAAATGCTTTGTTTAAGTCAAAAAAATATTTTTGATCTTTACCTGGATGACCCTGCCAGGTTTGCTGGAATCCTGTGCCCGCCAGGATGGAGATATTCAAAAAATTCCAACTCTCAGTTATGTGTCATACCCAAACTTAAAAAGTCAAGCAGTTTGGGCTCTTTATCTTTCACACACAGAAAATGAGATAGAAAAAACCGGAGGGGGGGGCGTTCAACGCCCCCCCCCCCCGACCGTTAAGGGTTAATGGGGATATACAACTATTAATCCCCATTGACTTATCCATTAAGATCCCTATTCTCAAAACTTTTCAAGGTTTCCATAATAAGAAAAACAATAACACATGAGTATTCAAAAAAAAAAAAACAGTTACATACCAGTTTTCGTCTAAATAGTATAAAAAATACTAGCGGCTACGCCCCTAGAGGCCTCTAGGGACACGCAAAATTGTTTGTTTAAATCTTTTTTTTAAATCAACTATTTACTAAAAATATTTTTTCGCCGATAGATGGTGTTAGTTATGTTGTTAGCTAATTGCAATAACGTCCACAGGGCGGCGTTTTTTAATATTTTTATTTTTGTCAATTTCTCTGGGGAGGGTAGTGTTACCCTTTTCCAAAATAGTTAAAAGCCTTCCCGGGACCTATGAGAAGCTACCCTGTTAAGGAGAACCCGATAGGTTCAAGGGTTAGCGAGATGCTTCGGTACAGACAAACAGACATCCTGTTACTTTATTATAAGGATTTTTAGGAATAAGCTGAAAATAATGCATAAGGAAAAGACATAAAATAACAAAATGAAATAAATCCAGCACAAATACTTAAATATTGTACATTCTATATCCGCAGAAAGCTGTTTATAATACGATGCGAGAAATAACTATTCTTACATCTTTTGAATTAATTGAAATTAATCATAATTGAGACAAAAGTTTAGTTTTTCATATCTTGTCATTCAATATTATTAAATCTTAGGTACAAGAGATAAAACAATCATTTTTTAACTGACTAAAGACTAAAAAACAAAATAGTTTTCTAGAGATGTAAAAATCCCTTATTGGTACGCTTTTGTAAGCATTATTGTCCTTGTTATTTTACTATTATTATTATTATAAATACATAGCAAAATATTCAGAATAATATTCACACAAAAAAATATATTTATAATTTTCCTTGTGATTATTTTTGAAACAAGATATTTTATTTTTGATTGAATATAAATCTAACAAGGACAATTTACTCCAAAAGCAATTATCGCAACAATAAAAAACTAAGAAATGGATAGACGGACATGGCATAAATATATAGCCCTTGCAATTTACGAAATCTTACTTAGATTAAAATATAACCAAGGAAGAGAATATCCAGAATAAGCGTAGATCTTAAACGTAAAGTAAAGCAGCAAAGCAAATGTAAGGAAAGACAGACGGACGGACATTTTTCTTTAGAGTAAGGACAAAAATTTTAGCCGTCTATCTTGAATAGAAGCTTAGAAAATTACGTTTCTCTAAATATAGCTGACAGACGAACCGACAGACATTTTGAAGTAGATTCGTTACTAATAAAAAAAAATAAAGCAAAATTGATAATTTTTCAACATATTCTAAAACATTCTAATCTTAAATTTAACAAATGAAACTTTTTTTAAAGGAGGGAGAGGGTGGGTTTGTCACTTTTAAATAATATCAACACATAATAAAAAGAGTTACTGCCATGTGACTTGGCATGGCAGTTGTTGAACTGTAATGTAAGAAACGTCGGTGTAACAATCGCTGCCACAGAAAGCAGTTATTTATTGAGAAAAAAACTTTCGGCGGTTCAGTACAAGTTAAAGAAACTCCCAAGGAAAATCCCGGGTGCTCTAACTCTCCTTTGGACTTTGTGTTGGTTTTAAAAAGATTCACTTCACCCCCTCCCCCCTTTAACAATTTTCTTCAAATCAGAAAGAAATGTGTTTTAATCAGGGCTCGGCAGCCGCCTGTAAGCCTTAAGGAACCTTTTTCAGTTTTAAAAATCAGCTAGACTCTAAACTTTACCAAAATATGCCAATCCATATTTATAAAAAATTCAAAGCATCCAGACGAGCTTAATTTGAGTCTTAGTCGCGGATGCCGAGTCCTGGTTTTAATGCATTTATAATTAATAGCTTTTTTTTTTACATATTATTGAATAATTTTACATAATAACACTGAGTAAAATATATGACCCTATTGAGCAATTTACTGATTTATTTAAAAATTGCTTCAACTACTTCTATTTCAGGCGCGCGCCATCAATAGAGATAGTCATAGTTGTAACTTAGTTTTCTGATTTTTAACTTTGTTTTTTAAAGTATGTTACCTTTCGTATATTGTAAATCCGTATTAGACACTATTTTACTCAGTGATTTATGGATAATACCTACTTAATTTAATGAGTTTCCAAAGATTTTGTGAGGGCTGGGTCAACAGGAACTTCAACTTCGGTGAGTGCCTCCAGAGCTAGTGTTATTGACTCAGCTAGGGCAGGGGTTCTACAAATATTATAATAATATTATAAACAGCTGTTTTCGTAGAAAACTGAATTTACTACGATGCTAGACATAATTTTTTAGTATGTCTGAGAACCGGTTGTAATCCACCGGAGATTAATCGGTTTTAGATCGATATATACGGGAATAATAGTATATTAACTCAGCTAGGGCAGGGGTTCTACAAATAATATTATCCTTTTATATAAAGGTTTTATTGTCTAAATCTAAAGATCTCGGAAATTACTGGTCAGAATGGGTTGTATTTTTAAGGTGGGCTTTATAAATGTATTATGGGGATGCTAGGATATTTTCATCTTCCGCCCTTCCTCTAGAGACTAGGGGCGAAGAAGCTTTTGCAAGCTAGGAATATCTCTGGGTAGGTTGCGTGATCAAAATTTGACAAATTGCGACAGCATTTCTCAACCAAGTGAAAAGTCTATAGGGGTCTTGAACTTGGTGTTTCCCGACCAAAGCATATATAGTGATCTATTCCAAGGGACACCATCAAGTTCTTAAAAACACTCTGTCCAGAAAAAAATACAATTGCTTTAAAGATTGATTGATTGATCAACCTAAGTAGTCATGGAGTAAGAATATTGTTGATTGATGGTAATTCTAACTTTACTCTATCTTGACAATCTAACGTATTGCGACTCTCTTTGCTGAATGTTGAATTCTATGAATCAGTTTATAAAGTAACAAGAATGAAACCTAGGTTTTCTAATTAGTAATTAGGAATTTTGAGTAGCGAGGCCATCATATAATTTAATTTTTCCGTCTGTCACGCTTGTATGTTTTAATGAATTGCATAATTCATTAATTATAATTATCTAGTAAGTAACAGTATGTCTATATGTCTAAAGACAATCTTTTACTAATTCAACCTTCACCTTTCTATGATAAATAATCTCCCTCAGAAAAAATAATTTCAGCACCCCCCCCCCAAAAAAAAAAAAAATATACCTAATAATTTTTATTAAAATTTAAAATTAGAAGTTGAGGGTCAAGTGTCCCCCTTTCCAGAGGTTCCCAAGAGGGCTCTAGGGGGCATAGCCGCTAGTCTCTATTCATTATTGTATTCAAATAATTACATTATCACTATTTAGTCTTATATTGATAAAAAAAGAACAGCACTAAAATTTGACTTGAAATAAAAATGATCATATTTCATTATGATACAGAAAAATATTAGAAGGTAAAAAAATTTCTTTCTTATCAACCTATCTAAGAATTGTTCAAACTCTTTACCTTAAAAAGCTATGTTCCTCATACAGCTGTATAGCGGCCACAGCTCGCGTCAGATCTGCCACAATCCGCTGGAGCAGGCGGTCATGAACGGCCAGACAGACAAACAGCTGGAACTTGTCGTCTTTGCCTAATAATAATTTGAAATTAAGACCCTCATGTTATATGGAAGTTCTAGACTCGCCTAAGTTGCGTTAAGACATCAAAAATAGGGAACTTGGACAAAGTAGCCTCAGAGAAAGTAGCCTAGGACAAAGTAGCCTCCTTACAAAGTAGCCTCTAGGACAAAGTAGCCTCTGGACATTTACTTAAGAAAAGTAGCCTCCTAAGGAAAATATATAGGTGGTTTTGAATTTTGTGGATTTAACAAAAATTAGTTGGTAGATTTTTACAATTTTAAATTTTGATTTTACAATTTTAAATATTGTTTTTATAATGTTTAGGTTAGGTTAGGTTAGGTTAATTTATTCTAGGCTACTTTGTCTGAGTCTACTTTGTCCATGAGCCAAAATTAATAATTAATACTTTAATAATAAGCTTGTTACATTGGAATTAAGAATAGTGGGCATGCCTTGACCTAAGAAAAAGCGACTTTCAAACAAAGGTTGTGTTGTGAGAGGGCTAGAATTAAGTAAAATCTGCTTTTTAAAATGATTGAGAATGATAAACTTTCATTTTATTAGCCATTAAATAATTTGCTTATTAGAAAGAAAATTGTAGGAACCCTTACGCAATACGCATGACCCTCCGACCCCCCCCCCCCCCCTCCACAATTCAATTAATATAAAGCGAAGCATCACTATAATTACCTAATCTGGAGCAAGTAGTTTCTATTCTAGTGATGAGTCTTGTGTACATTATTCTCAGTTGGGTTGTACGCGGCACCGTGCTTGTATTTCTGAAAAATATCATTTTTTAAAGGTCAGATTCACAAAACTAACTTCTCAATGAATAGGGTATACTAGAATAGTAAGAGGGTCATTTTTTTCGCATATTTTTCTGTAAAATTGTGTGTTAGCGTTTAGTCAAATGTAATTATTAAGTAAATGTTCTTAATTTTAACCAAATGTATGTACATATATATAACAGTGTTCCGGATTGAAAAAAATTTTGTTAAATTTTTGGCCCCCAGCCAAAATATGGTTGATTTATGCAAAAAATTACCCATGCAAAATATTTTTTCTGTAATGCAAAAATTGCGACGGTGCAAGCACTTTTAAATTTTGAGGCCCCCCCTCTGTAATATATATGTATATGAAATAGTAAAAGTTAAGAACAGTTTGACATAATAAGCGCATTTGACTGAATGCTATCACACAACTTTAGCGAAAAAATGTGGAAAAATTAACCTTTTTATCGTATTTTTGTAATATTGATCATGCTGGAATGAGGATTCTAAATATTCTTGCAATGTGTGATCACATGGCAAAACTATAAATTGCTCTTCCCCCTTCATAGACGAAGATGGTAAAAATTAAAAATTTGACATATAATCAATATATTGACACACAGATTTTATTGTTTAGTTTTACTATCCTTAGAAAGCTGTCTGTAATCCGATGTGATAAATAGGTAGGTATTCCAGTATCCCTGTCGAAACTTTCTAAAGTGTTCATTTCATCCCCATTTCTAATTAAAGGGATAGTTGCACGAAGTGCATTTAAACTTAAATTTAGTGAACTGCATATTTTTATTCAGTTCAATAGTTTAAACTACATCTATAGGACATTATATTTAAAAGAATTTAAATTTTCTACCAGGTAGTTTTAAAAATATCAAGACTTGAAAATTATATTTTTTGAATTTATGCAACATAAATGGTTGTCCTGTTTTTACAAAAAAAAACAGCATGATTACTATTTTGTTGGTGCAAAATTGATTTCTATTTATTGTAAAACAGAATTATATATGCTAGATGGTATTCTTGTAACTTGAAATCAAACTTGTTTAATTCACTTCATGCAACTATCCCTTTAATTTATTAAAGACATTTCAAGAATTTGTCCATTTTATTTGATTAAAATATGCTAGTATCAGCACCACTCAAACTTTTTAACAGGTCATCTTCATGAACAAGCTCATTTCTCTACAAACTTTTAACATTCTGGACTTTTCATTTTTATGGGATAAAGGAATTTTGAAATTTAAAGCAAGCAAGATAGCATTCATGAAAAATTATTCCTTTTTGAAATTGAAAAAGAATACCTAGTTGTTTTTCTATTTACCAGAATGGTTTTGTGCTTTTATACTTTTAAATTCAAGTCTTGAAAGGATTTGTTTTACTGCCCCTTAGATTTTAATGGCCCAATCTCTAGTTTTTTTAAACAAAATAATACAGTAAACACCATTTTTTTTAGTATTTTTAGGTGTATTTACATAGGAATTTTTATTTCACCAGTCCCTAAAGTTTTATAATAACATTTTCTTATTTGTTGCCTTAACAACTTAAGGAACTTTATAAAATTTTTATTGATTGATTCATTAAGTTGAGTAATAGTATCCAAACGTTTTAACCAGTAATTGTAATCTACAAAGGTACAATTTTGTGTTTCATCATTGGGGATGTACCTTAATTTATCGGCCATTGTCTTATTCCTTTAGAACCATGGTTTTTATGTCACATTAACATACATGTGCGTTTGGTTATCATATCGAAGCCAGATACTGTATCTCTCCTTAAGAGCCATTTTCTTTATATAGGATCTGTACGTCCATGCTTGCGTAACGGTTAGCACTGTTAGTTAACTTAGGTATGTTAGAATAACCCTTTCAATATCAAACTTTGTCTAATGATTCTTGTAACAGTCAGAAATGATATAGAAAGCTTAGCAAGTCTATATTAGTCACTGCCAAACCTAATCATAGCATTCTAATCCTGTTCTTAGGTCTTAGTACACATTTTATTAAGGGCTCTCAGCAAATTGCCAGTCTAAAATAGTGACTTTTCTCTGAGGGCTTCTTTAAAAGTGGCCAGAGCCACTAGTATAAAATAAAAAGGGTTTTCTGTCTGAAAGCAAAGATTATGTTTTATTTGTCTAGAAACCTTAAGATTAATTAGGATGTTTTTGTCTATTTTTGAACACTTCATCCTCGCCCTCTAGATTGAAGGAGCGAAGCAGCTAGGTATGTATAACGATCACATTGTGTTAATTAACCTGTCAAAAATCATCATGCAAATCTAATTGACGGGTGCTAATCTAAAATCTAATTAGGTTGCTAACATTGTCCTCATTTATTGGTTAGTTTGTTCAGCAAGTAGGAGGGGCAGGGAATGGGGTAAAGGAGAGTGTTGGGGGATATCGTTATTTTAGCCATCTGGGAGTATCATTTCTTTAGAGTTCACGTAAATCTGGTACAAGATCAAAGATTCACAAACTATTCAGCCAAGCAAGGTAAATCCTAAGAAATTATAACTGCCTCATTATATGAATTTATTAAAACTGACCAATCAACCACCAAAGTTTTTAATTCAGCTTCGACAAATCTCAACAAGATCTCATTTAATTCGCTGGATCAGCTGCACCATCGCAGCAACGACCAGCTGCATACTCACCAACATGGCGGCAGTGATCTTGATCAACTGACTGAGTTAGATCAGCTGGCATTGCGCGGGGAGCTGGATAAGCTAGTGCTACGTGGCAGCAACACTAGCGCCACAGAGGATAGCATAGCGGCGAATACCACAACTAATAACACAACAACAACACTACATACTAGTGATACTATCTTATAAACCCAATTATGTGGACGGAACGTTCTTACACTGTGCTCCTATTGGTCAAATTACATGGTTGGGGATCTAGACTTGTTGTATTTATTATTCTACTACGAAATAGAAAAAAACGTAATAATATCAGGGATCTAAGGGGATAAGACAATGGCCAATAAATTGATGTACAACTCCAATGACGATACACAAAACTACCCCTTCTGTAGATTACAAGTTTTTGACACTCAATTTAATGAACCAACCAACTAAAAATCCCCAAAGTTATTAAGCTAACGGATAAAAAAACGTTCATATAAAACTTTGGGGACTAGTCTAGTTTACAGTCCAATGTCCCCTCCCTCCCTGTAATAATATATTTTTGTAATATTTTTGCTGAGTTGAATATTTCTTTTCAATCAGTTTTTTTTCTTTTGATCAGATTAAATTAAAAACAAGGATGACAACATTAGAGTATGGGGCAACCAAAAAGTTTATTAATAATTTAGATTTTCTATGTTGATATAATATGCAATACTTTAGAAGTAAAACTTTTTTTCAAGTCATGATACATGTGTAGTAGGGTGAAGCGTTTCAAACCTACAATCGCGAGTTCGATTCAAACGAGCCCCTTGCCTTAAAGATTCTATCAATAATTAACTAGCAGTAGTTGCTACTAAAAAGATATCTTTTAAACTGAATACATTTACAATAGGATTACTACTATATATACACAATTAGATGATAAAATAGGTTAGGTAGAAGGGGGTGTGGGGAGCTGAGAGCGGAGCCCTGTTTCGGTGAATATCTGTGGGGTAAGCTTCAGCAAGGGGAAGGCAGACATCTCCCGGCAAGATAAGGGACTGGGGCTTGGGGTTGTAGAGGGGCCACGCCCCTCCTACTATCAGAGCTGTCCAATTTGACCGCTGCTTGTGAGGTGTCGGCAAGGCCCCGAAGGGGCCGGGTGAAGTGGTGATAAACTCGGATTAGCGCTGGGTTGTGATTTGATAAGCCGAAGCATAGCAACTCTATGAAAGGCTTGTCCGTATGCTGCCGCCCTACTACACATGTATGTAAAATCGTTATACATTAAGAAAGTTGACTACGCTATTTAAATAGCTGAATGTGTACCTCGTATTCCAAGAAACTGACACACAGTCACGGAGAGTTAAGATATTGGAGCAATGGATAAGACAATGGACAATAAAAATTGAATGTAAATTTCAAAGGTTGACAAACAAAATTACCCCCTTACAATTACAATTAGTGGTTGAAAAGTATTGACACTCAACTTAATGAACCAACCAATCAATATTTAAGTAAAGTCCCCAAAGTTGTTAAGCTAACGAATAAGAAAACGTAATTAACTTTGGGGACTAGGGTAATAAACAGCTTATTCTCCTCTTCCTTCCTGCACTGGAATGGATAGGAAATAATATAATAATTTTGTATTTTGTGGCCCTTATGAAATATATAGCAGTATTTTTCTTATGTATGAAATATAAAAACACAAAAACGTTTTTTATCTTAATAGAAAATGTTTTTTTTTAACCTATTTTATTAAGTAGTAAGGGTTTAAGGGTTTATATCATTAACTACTGAACTGATTGAGTTCTCCTTTTGTGGGAGCTTCACATAGGTCCCGGGATGGTTTTAGGCTATTTTTTTTTAGATACAAACATCGAAATTGAACTAGATTAGATGCTAGGGGCGCAGCCGCTAGTTAAAAGCTGAAGATATGGAAATATGAAACTTTATAAAAAGTAACAATACGGGGAATGCCTTGGCCAAAAAAATTTGCAATTCATCAACCACACTCAATTTTGACTTTAAGATTTTTTGGATAGGCCTCCTGGAGGCCTGGAGCTTAGGAACCTGGAGGCCTATCCAAAAAATCTTAAAGTTACGGGTATTTCATCATATAAGAATGATTTTATCTTTTATTACCTATCCTCTCAGTCCAAAGATAAAGCCTATACTCCAGGTTTACGCAAATGTGTCAAAACTCCCCCCTCCCCCCATGGTTAGTTGTAATATTTAGGATGTTATTTTCTTAGGACTTACTTGTAATTATTTTCCATCTTTAATTACCTGGGGGACTGAGTAGCTGCCGACTGGCGGTCAGAAGTACCAGCTCCAGGTCCAGGAAGACCTCCAGCAGCTGTTCCAGGTGGCTGGTGGAACTGGTTGAAATCATAAGTCACCTAAATACACAGTCCCTTTTAGAGAAAGATATATATAATATATACGTACAATGTACATAACATAACATTTTTTAACTTTAGCAAAGTGATACCTACTCGATAACCATTCGAGCTAAATTGAGCTAATTTCGGATTTAATCTTCTGTAGGGTCAAAGTTACTTTTAAGATTACCGGTGACCGCCGTTCATAGCCGCTGCCAATTTTGTTTACATTTCTCGCCGAATTAGGCAATTTGGAATCATTTGAGACCATGTTTTTTTCTTCAAAACTTAGAGATTTTGATAGTTATTGGTAATGGCTTTTAGATCAAAGTGATATATTAAAAATAAGATAAAAACAACAGTTAAATAATTATCCCTATAATAAAGTAACAGGATGTTTGTTTGTTTATTTGTCTGTACCAAAGGATCTCGCTAACCGCAGAACCGATCGGATACTCCTTAACCTGGTAGCTTTTCATAAGTTACGGGAAGGTTTATAACTATTTTGAGGGAGGGTACCACCCCCCTTAACAGAGAAATTGACAAAAATTAAAAAAAATAAAAAGAAACAAGTTTACGTGTCCCTAGAGGCCTCAAGGGGCGTAGCTCCTTGTAGAAAGAAACACTGATGAGATTTTAATTATGCAAAAATTATAAAATTACTGAAATGGCTTCAACGTATGAATTAGGGGTGTCTACCCGAATCCAAATATCCGCAATTCGGAATTTAAAATGCAGATTCTGATTCTTAATTTTTATGACTTTTGTAGTGCTTAAAATTTTTTCTTTATCTAAAATTTTGGATCTACTGCAGTTCACGGTAAAATATTGCTGGTAACGAATATTGCTAAAAAATTATAGATTTTAAAGGCTGCTAGCTGCCAAACGGCTGAACGTACAGATCATGCCCGCACATAGTTTTAAGCGGCATAAAAAGGCCTACAAATAATCTGGAATAGCCATTAATCAATAATTCATAATTATCTTGCAGTGCAGAGAAATGCGCGAAAAAGACCTATTTTACGCGGTTTTTTTTCAGTAAAGCCTTCCCTGTGCATCATTGGATCTTGGCTATTCCAGATTATTTGTAGGCCTCCTTATGCCGCTTAAAATAGTGTGCGGGTATGATCTGTACGTTCGGCCGTTTGGCAGCTAGCAGCTTTTAAAATTCATAAATTTTTAGCAATATTCGTTACCAGCAATATTTTACCGTGAACTGCAGTAGATCCAAAATTTTAATAATTACTAATATGATGTAAATGTTTTAGTTTTTTTTATTTTCAAAGTAGATTTTTATGCTTAATTTAGGTTAGGTTAGGTTAGGTTAGGTTAGGTTAGGTTAAGCAAGGGCTAGAAATAGGAGAAAAGATACTGTGAAAAAAACGCTACTTTAGATTCTTTCCAGTAACCGGTAAAGAAGAATTCGATCGGTTCAGTGGTTACAGAGATCTTAAGAAACAGACAGACGGACGGACATCAAGCTACTTTGTATTATAGATAAAAAGGCCTTTCACAATATTGCTTGAATCCGCGGATTAATCCGTTTTTTTTGGCGGATTTTGTAAGAATCCAAATCCGACCCAAAAATTCGGCGGATTGACACCCCTATTATGAATTTGAATAAATTATTTAATTAGTTTCTAATTATAACTACAGTAGTAAGAATTTATGTCTAGACTAATTTTAATAATTCAAAACAGTTCAATTTAACCTTATAATTTACATTTATATATTTTAAAACAATAAAACGTTTACATTAATGTTAAACATTTTTTCTCAAAATATTGAGATTGAAAATAGTTGTTGTCATGTCGTATTATAGACAGTTTTCCGTGGAAATAAGAATAAAAAATGTTAAGATTTTAACCAGTTTTATTATCCCCACAGGGCAGAAGGTCAGGGCGTACAAAACTGGTATTATTTTCTGATTTCTTTTTATTATTTGTTAAAAATTGTCTCTAATACGATCATATACAAGATTTTTCAGTATGGCTGAGAACCGGTTCTAGTCCAGCGGATATTAATCAGTTTTTAAGGCATAATGGAAAATTTTTCTTGAAATTATTCTTAGCAAACAAGGATGATAACCTTCTGTGATGCATAAAGATAAAGAGGAGGGGGGGGGGGATAGGTTGTGCTAAAATTCCGTAAAAGTGTGAATTTTAAGACTTAAAAACAGTAGTAGAACGATAATATTCACTTAATATGTGTATTTCTTATTAAGAGAACTATAGACAAAAATAATAGTAAAAAATATCTAGTGAATATTATTGTTCTGCTACTGTTTTTAAGCCTTAAAACTCTCACATTTACGCAATTTTAGCACAACCTACCTCCCCCTTAAAGGATTTGGTGTTATGCCGTAGTTAAATTCAAGGCTCGGCAGTCGCATGTATGCCTCAGGGAAATTTAACCTATTGCAATTTTTAAAATCAGCTCGAAGTCCAGACCTGTCCCAAATATGGAAATCCGGGTATATAGTCCCTTTCGTTGTAACGCCTCTTAAGGGGCCTTCCGTTGTATATTCACAGTAGATTTTGTTAATTTAGGTTAGGTTAAGTAATTGTCCCACAGGGTTAGGCAATAGGGTGGGTTCATATCGGAATTAGACAAAGCGGGGATATGCAACAGATAAAATTAACCTTAAAAACATTGCTGACCGAAAAAGAATTTTAAAAAATTTAGTTTTAGAACACGACCACTTAAAAATACAATTCATTACTTATTAGTATGCAAAGACGACATTCAAAATTTTTTTTGAATCAGAACTATGGCTTCATGGTGCTCCCTGGAAAGGCCTTGAGAAGCTGAATCAGTAACTTTTGTCCGTTTCAAAATATCTCGTTCCTAGCCTTAGAAATCACTAAAAAACCAAAAAATTTTAAGGTTTATTGAGAATTGTCCAATTTGTAGAGGTTTTTTAGATTTTCTCAGGCTAGGAAGAATATTTTTTGAAACGGACAAAAGTTCCTGACTCAGCTCCTCAAGGCATTTCCAGGGAGCACCATGAAGCCATAGTTCTGATTCAATAAATTTTTGACTCCCATTTACAAATAGCTATACAATTGAATGTCTGGTCGTCAGCGGTTTTAAGACTTAGGATAAATTTTAAATCATCCAGAGGTGTATTATATCTATATAAATTGAGTGCAGATCCCCGCTTTGGCCTCAGAAAAAAAATGTCCAAAATCGACCCACCCTATTAGGCAATTGGCCAAGCAGGGTTAGAGCCCCCAGCAGGGGCCGAAATAGGGGAAAGGCTACTGTGAAAATACGACGAAACGCCCCTCATGAGCTATTGCCATGAAAGGGACTATACAAAGCAATTTTTTTTTGAAAAAATGTACATCTCTAAAAATTCAATGGGATAGGTATGCTTCGTTGTAAAAAATATATTCAGGGAACCTAATCTTCAAAAAACACGGTTGGCGCATTTTCAAATACATTGAAATTATATTTTCTTTAATCCTTTCAAAACATTTTATTCGCCTTTCAATAAGTTTTTTTCTTTTACATATTTTTTCTTTAAATTTAACAAGAACAAAAAAACACAAATTTCCAATCCAAATGTATACTAACTAACGGCTATGCCCCTTAGTTGCAAAAAGAAAAGATAAAATCCAACCCCTGCTATTAAACTTTCCCAGGACCTATGAGAAGCTACATTGTAAAGGAGAACTATACCGGTTCAGCGGTTAGCGAGTTCCTTCAGTAGAGACGGATTTACAGAGATACCTTTACTTTAATATAAAGATAATTCGGGTATAGTCCCTTTCGTAACATCGCACCTTATGGGGCGATTCTTCGTATTTTTCACAGTAGCTTTTCTCCTATTTCTAGCCCTTGCGAGGGGCTCTAACCCTGCGGGGCCAATTACCTAACCCTGTTGGACAATCACCTAACCCAATATAACCCCTTAAGAAGCGATGTTACGAAAGGGACTATTCCCGATAATTCACTGTTTCTTAACCTTATTCCTCGAAGAAGGGAGGAAACTTTGACATTCCCACAGATAAAGCAAATCAAATAATTGCTACGCTTTCGAGATATTTCAAAAGAAAAGTTTACAAAGTAATTTAAAAGTTGCCATTTAATTTATTTCTGTTGTAAGTTTTGGGTCGGAATTAAAACGTTAAATTACTTTTGAACCCTGAAAGAAAGGAAAACATAAAAGAAGTAATTTCTGGAGACTAAAACCGATAAGATCAGCTGGATTAGAACCGGTTCTGAGCTAAACTAAAAAATCATGTATATTTTTGACAATTTTCTACTAATAATAAAATAAAAATCATAAAAATAACAGTTTTGTTAGGCCTGAGGTACATTAATCTTATTGGTTTTTCATTTTACTATCCGAAGAAAGATGTCTATAATACGACGCAAAAATAACTTTTTTCTCTGATAATAATGGCTATTATAAAGAAACATATTTTTTTATATCCAGCAGAACAATTAAATGCTGTAGGTATTTGAAAAGCTAAATATGAAATTCCGCCAATTCGATCATCAAAGTATCAGAAATAAGTAAATTAAAAGAGTAAAGTTGCCCAATTTGCGGAAAAGTTTAATCCAATATTTTTTACCAGTTGATACGCTCCTAGAAACCTCTAGGGGCACTAAAAAAGGGAAAGCAGAGATTTAAAAAAAAAAGTAAAAATTTCTTTTTTGTAAGGGGGGGGGGGTCTATTGGGAGGGTGGAGGTAACCTCCCCCAAAATATTTTTAAAAAACCTTCCCTTGAAATATAAGAAGCTTAACTGTAAAGGAAAACCATATCAGTTAAGCGGTTATCAATATCCTTAGCTACAGACAAAAAAGCTTACCACTTTATATAATAGGATGATAATTGAAACTTTTATTACAAAACTTATTGAATAATAAAATTTTTTATTTGTTATACATTCTTTTATCTCTGATTTTAATTTAAAATTTAATTTTAACAGTGTCTCAGTAGTCAAATTGTTTTTTTTTGTTTGTTCCAATGTTTTGATGTTTAACATATTTAGGTATAAATGTTTTATTTAGATTTTTTTTTTAAATCCAAGTTTATATTATAAGATTTGGCAACTTATTTATTGAATGGCCTTGGCCCAAAAGGCGCAACTCATTACCATGCACAGTTAGGACTTCTGAAACAAAGGTCGTGCAATCAAAGGAGTTGGTTGTTGATGGGTGTTACTTAACATAATAAACCCCGGGTGTTTGGACAGAAAAGGAGACATTTTAGCTCCCTTTAGTTATCCTTTGTTGTTAGACCTGGAGTTCACGTCATACCAAAGACATTAAAAATGGTACCTATCTGCTCTGTTCGGCACAGGACATCAAAGAGTTTGAGTAGGGGGAATGCCTTGGCCCCAAACAGGCGCAACTCACTACCATGCACAGTTAGGATCTCCAGACAAAGATTGTGCAATCAAAGAATTGGTTGTCTGTAATGTACTGTACCATGGGTATGAGGTGAAGGACCAAGAGTCTGGCCTTGAGTTGACAAGTTGACTGTTCAGTGTTCAGTCCAGGTGCAACTCACCCACACGAAATTAACATATCATAGACCTGGAGTTTGAGTGTCATGGACAGCATACCTGCATGTATGAGGTTAAGATATATTAAACACTTCAATTTATAATATATTTTCATACGGACGTAGGAAGTTGTAGAATAGAAGCTGTACAGTAGTCATATGAATCTTCACACAAAAAATAAGCATTCTATCTTCGATAACAGCTGAGAAAAGGCATATGTTCTTATTTTATCTTTATCTTATTAAAATCTACATAAAATATAATTAGATGCTTTTATTATAAAAACGTGACGAGACAATTCTAAGGTTTTCTAACAAACAGAAACCTTTACAAATATTCCCTTTTTAATTAAATATATATTTGGAATTTTCTCATAAATGCATTTTAATATTCGTAGCCTAGACAAGGATGACAACATCCATTAAATAAAAGGTCTATAGACGGTGTATTAAAATACAGGATACTGTTTATGGACAAGTTTACATTTTCAAGACTTGACTATGGAAATGCTTCGCTTATAACATAATATTTTGTTGTTCTAGGAATCAATATTCCAAATATGTTTAATATGGACGTACGAAACTTCTGGTAATGATTATTGAGTTGCTACGCTTTCTAAATCGTACTTAACTGTTACAGGAATCATCATGCAACGTTTAAAAACGACAGGACAATTCTAACATGTCTAAATAAATGAAAAGAGCTATCCGTTATGGACGGACCGACCCTAATTATAAGGAAGCTTTGCAAACAAATGAAAAAAACACATAATATTCCTATATTATAAAGTAACATATTGCCTAACAAGATCTCGAATCGGCCGGACTGACCGTCCGAAAATTTTCTGGCATGTTTAGTATTGGTCAAGAGGCCGTTTTCAGGTTATTTGGTGGGGTAAGGTGAGTGCAATGGGGGGTTGGGGGGATGTTAGATATCTCAAATAATATAAGAGGAAACGGCTTAATGTATAAAAATAAACGAATATTAACAAAGAAACAATTTTCTAGATTTTATAAAAAAAAAATAATTAAATATTAAATAAATATTTCAAGATAATGCAAACTGTTTTATTTTAAATATTAACATCTATTTAGTTTTTTTAGTATGACAATATACAAATCTACTCTATATGTTTGGATGTTAGTAATCTTATAATATCGCTATCGCCAGTATATACGTATGTAAACAATCAATGGCAAAACAGCTATTTTTTCCAATAAGCAGCAAGGTGTCGGGTTCGTGTATAGACCACACCACGCCAATTATAAACACTAAAAATGGTACTAACAGCTGATATTTCCGGCTTGTAACAATAAAAGTTAGAGTAGGGTAAATGCCTTGTCCCATAAACAGGTGCCACATATTTCCCTCTACAGTCAGGACTTCCAAACTATAGTCGTTCAATCAAAGGGTTGGTAGTCTGTTGTGCACTACCCAACGTAACTTTAGACGATAGAGCAGCAAACGATTGGTGCACAAAAGCCTCTAAAACAGTGACATGAACAGCGATTCACCAGAGGGGTATGAAAACATTAGTGGGTGTTACACATAACACACCCCTCTACCGCACGCCACTATTAACGATCACTGAAGACAAAGAGGACCTTGCCCTCACAAAGTTAAGGCTCCCTAGCTGAAGCAAGACTGTTAAGTTCCTAACCTTGAGAAAAAAGTCCCAAACGGTAAGATTTCTTCCAAATAGCCTGGCAGACTTGAAACCATAGGAGAACACCTAAAAAAATAATTATATAAGAATTTTAGTGTTTCGATTATATTATTGAAAAAAATTTAAGTATAGATGTGTAATCATATGACCCAAGTTATGGGACCCTTTTCGTCTGCTAGCCAATTGCCTTTTGTTCATTTTTAGGGACTCGGCCGTGTTTGTATTTTCGACGTTATTAGCTGAGTTACATATTATAGCTTATGCCCCCTATATTCTTTAATATCATTGTACCTGGAAAAGTGAATGGACCAGTCCATTTTGACCGCACATCAGCTGGGCCCATGACACACGTTCTTTTAAGCTTCTATGCTGGTGTTTTATTAACCTAAAAATAAAATATTATCAAAATGGAAAGTTTTTTAAATGATTGATTGATTGATTAGCCATAGTTCCTTAGGGTTTGGACCTAAGTAGTCATGGAGTAGGCTGAGACACTTTTGTACAGCCACTAGGGCTATCAAGCTCCACGTTCATGCACATTATGACTTGACCCGCTATCTCATGAGAGCTACTCATTATTACCTCACCCTCGCCGAGTATGGCAGGTGTCCCAAATTAAGTCACCGTAATGAATGACGCTCTCCGCAGAGGAGCTTGGGATAAGGGTAGTACTGATATTATGTACGTGACAATTGTGCATCTAAATGATTAAGAAGCGTGCTATCGATTTCAAACTTTTTCAAAACAGTAATAGTTATTTATAGCATCATATTATAGACAGCTTTCCGCAGATATTAAAATGAGATATTATTAGATTACAACCATTTTTGTTAGCCCCGTAGTAAAATGTCTGTAATACAATGCTATACATAATTTTTCAGTATGACCAACAACCGGCTCTAGTCCAGCGGAATTGTATCGGTTTCAAAAAATTTTAAATAGTCTTTTTTACTAAAGATTGTGATGCACTGAAAACATGTTTAAATAAAAACTTGCATAAAAAAATTGACAAACATGTCACCAACAACATAGTAAGTGACGTAACTTCTTTGTCAAGCAATCTTTGGAATAAATATGTTACTAAAATGTTTCTATATTTTGTTGGGGCCCTTGAGTAGGATGTGGGGTAAAGTCGACCCTCTATTTTAACATTGTCTTATACTTTGAGGGTTTTTTTTATTTTTTTGTGGGGGGGAGGTGTCTTTTTTTCTAGGGGCGATTTATCTTGGGAGGGTGTAGGTATCTTCCTCTAAAATAGTTAAAAACCTTCTCTGCACTTGTAAGAATCTCCAATTAAAAGGAGAACAATATCTGTTAAGCGGTTTTCGAAATCCCTTAATGCTACACACACACACACACACACACCATGACGTTGAGAAATACTGTTACTTGTTAAAGAAGAGTGTGACTTTTTATCTTAACACCCCTCTTGGCTGGGGGTGTACAGGGGCTTAGTGGGGGTGTTTCCACCCCTTAATTTTGCGGATACACCCACTTCTGCATGTGCACGATTCTGTTGACAAACTTTTAAAAATATATGATGAAAAAGCAGCTATGTTGTTTTGCAGTCACACTTGCATAGAATTGGTCCAAAGAATCCAGGAAATTATATTGACGAAATTCTTCCAATATTCTATCTAGGATATTGCAACGGATGATAATTTATTCCTCAAATTTACAAATTGTAAAACAAATATTTTTCTCTACGATCATTGTACATAAGTAACAGGATCTGTGCACTAAAAGATCTCTATAACCACTAAACTGATATAGTTCTCCTTTACAGTGTAGCTCCTCATAGGTCCTGCGAAGGTTTATAATTTTTTGGGGGGAGGGTTACACCATCCTCTCAAAAAAAATCGCCCCAATAAAAAATGACCCCCTAACAAAAATTTAATATCACTTTTCCTTTTAAAAACTAAATTCGAAAGACTTCCCCCCCCCCCTCCATTCACAGATACACCTCAAGGAACCTAGAGGTCTCTAGGGGCGTAGCCAATAGTATAAACAAGGATGACAACATCCATAAGTAGCGAAGCACAAAAAATCGTCGATTGGAATACGTATAAGTAGATTTAAAAGGTTTTTACTAAAATCAAGAATAGATTTATTGGATAAAATAAACATGAAACCTTGTTTTATTTTGCATGATGACGATGGTCAAAGTAAATTATAATGGGAAAATTATTTTGATACAGATATCCCATAAAAGTTTGAAAATTGCATCAAAATATACAAAGATATGGGGAAATATGTAAAACATATAAAAATAGCCAAAAACCTGATAAAAGGCAGTCTGGCCGTCATAGTTGTTTTATTAAAACGACAAAAAAATTAATTTTTAAATCCTTAACTTAAAAGATTTGGAAAATCGGACCATATACACTGAAGATATGGAAAAAAGTGTTAAATATATCAAAATAGCCTAAAACCTGCCAAAAAGGCAGTCTGGCCGTCATGGTTATTTTGTTTAAAAGACGGGAAAATTAATTTTGATATATAAAACTGAAAAATTTTGAAAATCGGACTATAAACACTGAAGATATGGAGAAAAATGTTAAATATATAAAAAACAGCCTAAAACCTGCTAAAAAGGCAGTCTGGCCGTCATGGTTGTTTTCTTTAAAAGACGGAAAATTTAATTTTGATATCTATAACTAAAAAAATTTTGAAAATCGGACCATAAACACTGAAGATATGGAGAAAAATGTGAAAAATATAAAAATAGCCTAAAACCTGCTGAAAAGGCCGTCTGGCCTTCATGGTTGTTCCTTTAAACGACGGGAAATTTAATTTTGATATCTGTAACTGAAAAATTTTTGAAAATCGGACCATAAACACTGAAGATGTGGAGAAAAATGTGAAAAATATAAAAATAGCCTAAAACCTGCTAAAAATCGGTCCGAACGCCAATGATGTTTTATAGTCAATTTTGCTCCTTAATGATGGGAATGTTGTCAAAAAATTTCAGCATTCTATCTTTTATAGGAGCTGAGTAAATCCCATTTCCCCCATAGCGTTACGGACTGACGGACTGACTGACGGACGGACAAAGTGAATTATAGAGTAGCTTCGCTACTAAAAATGTAATATCTATGTATATAAATGCTAACTGTAAGTACAGAAAAAAATTATCCCATTATGTAAGTAGTTAGAATTTTTTGCCTTTAGCTTAAGATCTCAAAAAATGCTGATCCCAGTGGAAAGTACTTTTAAGGAATGCTTTATTAATGTCTTTTCCAACCTTTGTAGAGGCTAGGAGCGAAGCAATAATAGTAGGGTTTTTTTCTTATGCTAAATACGTAGGAAAATAGTTGTCCAACTTTATTGTACAAATCAATGAAGATTTTTAATTTCCTGGGCTGGTTTTAGTCTATTTTTCTGACCATTACCGCCCTCCCTTCAGGCTAGAAGCAAATCAACTAACTATAATATAGTTAAAAAATAAAATCTAAAGATAGGTGCATTTTTTAAACATATGTAGTAATCCTTTTATTCTGCATTGGATTCATTTAAACTCTTTACAAGGTGAACACTTTTAAATATTGATTCGAAATTCGATAGTACGGTTATACAACTATCTAGTTAGAAACAAGGAACAAAATATGAATGCAAGCGAAGCAAAATAATATTATTTTCTCGTATTCATTCGAATCCGGTGGATAGGAACCGGTTCTCATCCATACGAAAAAACTATAATGTCTAGCATCGTATTATATCCAGCTTTCTACGAATATAAAATGTACAATCATAAGATTAAAACTAGTTTTTTTAGCCGGTGCCTTTGGCACCTCGGGGCTAAATTTTGACTGACAGATATTTCAAGGTATTTTATTGTTCAAATTCGGTTGGGGGACAAATTTTTATTTTAGCTACAAATAGACAGACAAACACACACACTCACACACACAGAAAAGAAAAAACGATCTCTTTCATCATCCCCTTTACCCCATCCCCTTCCATACTACTGGATGAACCAATAAATGACTGGGGAAATAGCAAGCAGACATAATATCCACGTACTGTAATTAAAACTAGCGAAACGGCCTAGGGGCACTTGAGTAGTGGGGAGTTGAATTCGATAACCCATTTTTAAGAGGGGAATCTTTTTTAAGGGGCGATGTTCCTTGGGACGGGGGTGGTAATAAACCTTCCAAGGACCTATGAGAAGCTACCCTGTAAAGAAGAACCATATTGGTTCAGCGGTTAGCGAAATCCTTCGGTACACACAGACAGAGATCCTGTTACTTTATTATAAGGATTAGAAGATACGCCCCTAGCATTTGGAGACTTTGTTTTCGAAAGGTCAGTCAAGCGCTCGATAAATAGTTTAAAACAATCCAAAGACTTAAATCTGAACACCACAGCAGAACAAATCAAATCGGTTGAGTAGTTAATGAGATCTTTAGCTTCAGACAAAAAAAAAACTCACTACTTTATATAATAGGATTACCTGTTTATAGATTCCCTGAGTGCCCCCTCAATCTCCATTTCATCTGGTTGCGGACCAACAGATCTAAACAGTAAACAAACATACCTTCAACAGGGTGCACACAGATTTGAAATAAATTAAAAATAAGGGATGGGGTAGTTTTTCATTTATTAAGTCAGGTAAGGTTAGGTTAAATTAAGAACTGGGTATACCCGCAGGGTTAAGGAACCTCAGGATAAGGGCCCCCAACAGGTGTTAGGCATAGAAAATTAAGAAAAAAAATAACCCCTCTTCTTTATATTAATTTTTTTTTAGGTGCAGAAGGGTATCAGTGATTTAATTGCAGGAAAGCACCAAAATATAGTTTAAAATTCTTCCATCGTCATGTAAAAGTTTCTCTGAAAGGCATAACCAATGTCTTGGATCATATGCATAAAACATTTCAATTTCTTAACATTTGGTCAAGATAAAGACAAAGCTTCCTAAAAATTATAACTCAGCTGTTTTCGATATCTTACTGTATGTATATCGACAAACTAACATCCAACTTCTTTAGTATTTAGGCCATAATAATTCTTTTCGCGTCGAATTACAGACAGCTTTTCGCGGATATTAAAATGAAAAATTATAAGGGTTAAACGAGTTTTGATAGTCTTAAGGGACCGCAGGCCATGATAACAAAACTGATATTGATTCTATGATTTTTATTAAAAGAAAATTTTCTGTTAAACTATGCTAACCACGATTTTTAGTATAGCTGAGAACCGGTTCTAATTCAGAGGATATTAATAGGTTTCGAAACCATACTAGAAATTAAATAGGACAATACCTGAAAACAATAGGTGGGGAGGCATACTGAGGGGGGTGAGCACACTCCTTCACTATCTCTCTAACTGCATGGACACTTGGTACCCCTGGTATCTAGATAGATAGATAGATAGATAGATAGCTAGGTGGGGAGACATACTGAGGGGGGTGAGCACACAATTAATCTGTCCTATCTATCTTGTACCTGGGTAGTGACTAGATGACTATCTATCTTTTATTGTACCTGGGTAGCGACTAGATATCTATCTGTACTTCCATCATCAATGCTTTTGCCCAACCACCTTCCACATCCAAATCTAAAAAACAAACAACAAATAATTGGAAAAAAATTACAAGATCTTGTAAACAGTCATCTTCCCTTTTTCCTATTAATGGAAGACATTTTGATCATTATTTCCCCCCACCCCAAATTTTTAGTACCTGTCAATGTACCTTTTATATTATTAGGGATTTTAAGGGATGCGAAAATGCACCTCCAATTATTATAAACAATATTACCCTTTCTGTAATATCATTGGTGAAAAAGTTTGAATACTGCCAGTATGTAACATGCCAATCATTTTTTTAATATATGTATTCAAAGTTTTTAAGGCAAATCAATAAAAAGACGTGCTTATGAAACTTAGGTGACGAGTATTATTTACAGTCAAATGTCCCCTCCCCCCATAAACATTGTCCTAATAATTTTAGCAACACTATTATGCCAGTATTCTAAACAATATCCAAACCTTCATCAGCCCAATAATATATTCAATTAAATATTTTATCTAACATTAAACATTTAAACTATTATTTATTATAGTTTACTTTTTATATTGTTCTATGATCCTAAGGTGATTTGATCTTTTTTTACTACATGTTCAATGTTCATAATGTTATCATTCAATCATAAAAAAAAAGCTTATTATGTTTGAGTTGGATCCTGCCTCTAGGCAACATATATATAATTTTCATTTTAATTAAAAAATATCTTTATTATAAACAGTATTATCTAAATATTCTGATCTTATATATTGTGCTTTAAGGGGGATGGGGGGGGGGGGGGGGGGGGTTAAATGCAACCATCTTGTAATCAATGTGTAAATGGCACTTAGAATTCGAATTTCGATCTGAAATTTTGCATGAGTAATCCTTGGTATGTCTTTTTTTCCTTAAATCGAACAAAAATGAAAAAGTAACGGCTAACAGCTCTGCCGTTTTTTGGCTATTTTTAGGGCAAATAATTTGTCATAAATTACGTAGGAATCAACTTTTTAAAACATATTTTTGCTCTAAATCATGTGAAATGATACAAAAAAAAACATTTTTTTTATATTTCTAGTACCAGCAACTACCGGCTAGAACAGTTTGAAAACGTTTTGGAGCGGCAAAGAGTATTTTGTGGAGATAGGTTTCGTGATGGATTTGCCTTGAAAATAGCAAAAAAAAATGGCTAAACGGCTAAGCCGCCATCCGTTAGCCTTTACTTTTCCCACTTTTTGTTTGATTTAGGGAAAAAAGACTTACCAAGGATTACACATGCAAAATTTCGGATCGAAATTTGAATTTTAAGTGCCATTTACACATTAATTACGAGATGGTTGCATTACCCCCCCCCCCCCTTATGTCGACTAAGAAAAATATTTTGACTTAAATTGATTTTTATCTATAATTTATAATTATGATTATGTACTATTTATTTCCGAATACTATTACATAAAAGGATAAGTTTTTAAGAAGCTTAACTGTGATTGACAATTCAAACACAAAAATATTTTCATCTAGTACAATTTGTTTGTTTGGCTAGAAAGAAAGAAATATATAAAAAGGTTTAATAAAAATTTTTTAGTTATAAAATGGATTTTCTTTTTTGGTTAATATTGAAAAAGTGAGAAATGATGACACTGGACTGTAAAATAAACTATTATCCAAAGTTTTATCCCTTAAGATAATTGGAAAAACGGATTAGGTGAAACTTGTAGCTGGCTAAAATAACGACCCCCCTCCCTCCCATACACCCCATTAACTCGACCCCTCTCGTCCTACTGGATAAACGAACTGACCAATAAATTAAGTCCATGATAGCACCCTAAATTGCCGACCATTTTTATCCTGGCATAATATCCACGTATAAATATATCCATTCTGGAAAAGTGTTTAAAAAAAGAGAGAATAGCAATTTGTTCAAACCTCGTCTAATTTGTAAAGTAGTAACGTCACTTCTTACCAAAAAATATATAAGGCTTCAATTCAAAGAAGATAAAGTATAGAATAGAATCCAGGTAGAAGATTCTGCCTGGCTAGCCTGAAGTAAAATTGGAACTTTTGAAAGATCAAAACGGCTATAAGGCTGTTAGTAAATAACATGATTTCAGTAATTATTCAGAAAAAATATTCAAAATAAATTCCTTTTGCAATAATTTACTAACAGCCATGTAGCCAAGAATCCATCTTTCTCTTCCCTAGTCACAATGGATTAAAATGGAATTTTATGTGCAAAGACTTTTAAAAATTTAATTAAGTAAGAAAATTATTTTTAAAAAATGTACCAAAAATATTGGTCTTAGTATTTTTATTATAGGTTGCGCTCCTATGTTTGATTTCAAAACAGCTGATTATACATACTAGCAACTACATCCATACACGAACTTGAGGTAGGGGGGGGGGGGAGGGTTTGACCCATTAAGCTGACCCTTAAAAATTATAAATGTAGTCAATCATATTTATCAAAATCAAAACAATAGTATGTACATTTACATGTAACATTTCATCTTTGTCTAAAACGACCAAGCATTATCTGCTGCTTTCACCCTCAAATGGTGTGTATCAGACGTGGAACTCTCTTAGTTAGACACTATTTTTTAAGGGTCATTGATTACCTTCCACTCATTGAAACTCGATTCAATATTTTCTAAATATAAACAGATCACGAAATTTAAAAGCATGAAAATAAAACAAACATTTAACAGTATTTATTAGAATTTAAAACAAAATATATAATTCTAGTTTTGTCCAACTAGTCTTTGTGATTTTTACTTTAGCCTTACTTTACTCACTGGTGTCCTGGATAGAAAACAGGTTTTTTTTGACATACGTCTCACAAGACCTATGTAGTCATGACCGGGAGACAATGACGGTTCAGTACATGACTTTCATTAAATCACAGCTGATCATTTTTGTGGATTTTTTTGAAAATTACTTTTTTATCTAAAATTTCATAGTTTTTCCCCAAAAAAATCTCAATTTTCTCACATTTGCTGCTTAGTTAGCCTGAATTTATGCAAGAAAAGTATGATAAGTAACAGCTGTACTGAAGATTGTGCTATCACCTATAACAAGATCTTTCAGAATCAATGGAATAAGATTTGTAGTCCAGAAATTGAGTAAGAGTTAATTATTTTGAATTAATGTTCAACAATAAATTTGCACGTCAGAACTGCTTCTAGCCTCCATAGGCTTTCACCTGGCTTTAACATGATTCAATCTATCTGACTTTGCCTTTGACTCCACAACATAAAGTTATTGCCCTCAAATTTCTTTCACTAAAACATTATCTCCTATCAATCCACATGTTAAACTTCTTGTTTAAAGATGTTAAAGTTACCATCCCTGTCCTTCAACTTTAACAAGTATGCCTCATAATACTTTCCACTAAACAGGGTACCTCTCTCCACCCTGGTATAGCCAGACCTCTATTCTAGCCGGCTGACATGTTTCACCCAGCCTATAAATCTTGATGGAAGTCAGTTTAGAATTCTGACCTTGTTTGTTAATCAACAATTTCACACACTTTTGACTCTTTCTTTATGGCACTTGTTTGCTATTGAACTTGTGGCTTGACTTTTGCCATATAAAGGGATAACCTCAAGATTCAGAATAAACTTTCAAGTATTCTTACTTTTTTCTTCCTTTGGTTTCCTATGAACCAACTACTGTCATGAGAGATCTTTCCATAATTGAAAGCCAAGACATCTAGCCATGCATCTAGCTACATGGTCTTTAAGACTCCCTTGCCTTAGTTATTTCAGCTAAGAGCTCATATCCTCTCATTCTCTATTACTCAGAAATTCACCATGGTTTCCGCCTACTCTGCTGATTGAAAGTCAGGTGGGTCTATGATTCCAAATTTAACACCACTTGATAGACAAACTACCCTTTAATTTTGCTTTGCTAATCCTACATTTTGGTCTTCCTGTTCAACACCTTCCTAGGTCCCTTTACTACTGGTAGCTTTTAGGAAGGGTAGTATTGATCTGCTTAGGACAAAGAACTTGCCTGTGTTTATTTTCAAATTGGATTTCAAAGTCGCCATTAGAAATCACACTTGAATAAAATCCAGTTATGATCATGTAACCAGCATTCACATTCACTCTAGTAATAAGCTACTATTATTTTCTTCAAGCTATGAGCCAAGTGTTTTCCTGTCAGTTAGCTGCTCTTACACTATCATGAATTATTCATCCAGAATCCAATATGTATCTATAATCATTCTGTAGGTTTACCTATGTAAAACCTTCCATGGTTCTCACTATGACATTTAATCAGTAGTAAAGACAAGCTTTAAAAATATTAACCTTCTACTAAGCTCTTTTGTACCAAGGACTGGTTGTATATTCAATTATAGCCTGGTATATATGGTAGTATAGGACTTTAAACATGGCAACTGTAGTTGTGGATATATATGTTATACTCCAAGCAGATATTGTTTTGATGTTGAGACATCAAATCAGCCAGGAACCAATATTGAGCATGATAACTTGTTAATATTTCAAGGAAACTTGTTTTAAAAATATAATATGTCATGAAGCATGCAACAGGGACATGAAATATTTTTCAAAAATTTAATTACAAGAGTTGTTTCGACATCAATTCAAATATTTACTTCAAATAACTCTTATTTCATTTCTAGACTACAAATCTTAGATTATTCAAGATTCTTAAAGATTTTGTTATTAATGATAACACAGTCCTTAGTTCAGCTGTATTTATTATACTGTTCTTGTGTAAATTTAAGTTAACTAAGCTGCAAATGTGAGAAAATTGTAATTTTTGAAGGAAAACTATGAAAATTTGGGTATAAAAGTAATTTTTAAAAAAAGCCACAAAAATGATCAGCTGTGATTTAACGAAAGTCATGTACTAAACCGTCATTGTCTCCCGGTCATGACTACATAGGTCTTGTGAGACGTATGTCAAAAAAAACCTGTTTCCTATCCAGGACACCGGTGTACTGCGCAAGTCAAAGATTCCTTCAAATTTCCCAAAAATATATAGGTTTTTCATTTCTATTCCTCCTTATTCTATGCTTCAATTATTCAAAAATTTTAATATTTGACTTTTTCTTTCAACTTGTCAAAACAACAGATATAAACTTACATAATGCCATTACTTAGATAAGATTATACTCAGTAAAAATAAAAATATTTTGACTGATTCTTAGGGTTCATGAGGCGTAGATTAATGGATTTATTATTACTGGATCATACATCAGATATTCGTAATAAAATGAACCATGCAGCAGGATAAAAAAAAGTATTCGCCCTTCCACCCCATTTACCACTTCCCCCACCCTCCTTCTTCATGAACGATTTGACCAATAAATGACAGGGGAAATAGCAACCTAAATTGACGACAATTTTCCCCTATCATAATATTCACGTATATTCTACATAAATTTTAAGATTTTGTATAAGTTTTTAAGCAAACTAATTTAAAACCGTGTTTATAAAACTTTGGGGACAAGTATAATTTACAGTCCAATGTCTTTTTCTCAACACTCTGCTCGTATAAGATTATTTATACTGCAACTTTAACTGTTTTACATACATAATTTCACTCAAAACCATTGTATAATAGTATGCAGCGTGTCGGAGCCGTTTAATTTTGATGCGGCTCCGGCTCCAGCTACTACCTTAAAATTAATATATTAATCTTTGTTCATTATTGAATTTGATAAAATAAAATAAATTGTATAAAATATTTTGCTTTTATTTGATTAAATCTATATAAAAGTAGAAGGAGTGTCTATTTGTTAGTTTTTCAGTTCATTATATAGAAATAGACCGTTGCCAAATTATAATATTACTTTAAAAAATCATTTTTAGGTAATCTGGAGCCGGAGCCGTTTTTAACGAAAAATACAGCTCCAGCTCCAACAAAAATATTGCGGCTGCGCGGCTCCGGCTCCGAAACGCTGATAGAATGTGTCAGGGAACTAAAGGTAAAAGACAATGGCCGATAAATAGATGTACATCCCCAATGTTAATACACAAAATCTACTCCTTCTTTTAATTATAATTAGTGATTGAAACTTTTGGACACTCAACTTAATGAACCAACCAATCAAGTTCAATAAAAGTCTCAAAATTTCCAGGACAACAAATCAGAAAACGTTATTATTACACATTAGGAACTAGTGTAATAACCTGCCCAATGTCCCCTCCCTCACTGTACTACTTAATAAAAAGGTCCTACCCCAAACGTAAGAGTCCCAAACGTCAGAGTGGACAAACGCAAGAGTCCCAAACGCAAGAGTCCCAAACGCAAGAGTCCCAAACGTCAGAGTGGGACAAACGTCAGAGTGGGAAAAACATCAGAGTGGACATTGCTTAAGTAAAACATCAGAGTCTATGCTATTTTAATTATATGACAAAAAATAGACAGTTAGGCCCCCTAGCCTGCCTAGCCGCGGGCGCTCGGCCCCCTAGCCTATAACCTAACCTAACCTAATCATAAAGAAAATGACTCTGGCTGCAGCACTCAGCACCCAGGCCTACCTAGCCGCAGCGCTCGGCCCCCTAGCCTGCCTAGCCGCGGGCGCTCGGCCCCCTAGCCTATAACCTAACCTAACCTAATCATAAAGAAAATGACTCTGGCTGCAGCACTCAGCACCCTGGCCTACCTAGCCGCAGCGCTTTAATGATTATAAAATCGAGACTCATACGTTTTACTTATAAAATGTCCACTCTGACGTTTGTCCCAAAAATCCTGCGTTTGTCCACTCTGACGTTTGTCCCACTCTGACGTTTGTCCCACTCTGACGTTTGGGACTCTTGCGTTTGTCCACTCTGATGTTTTTCCACTCTGACGTTTGGGACTCTTACGTTTGTCGTGGAACCAATAAAAAAATCCTTACTTGTAATAATGACCAGTAAATTCATTTCTAATCAGGATATGCTCTATTAACCAGTTCGGACTCAAACCTAAATTAAAAACTAATTCAAAACAAGGGTGGTGTTAAGACTCAATAAAGCACTTAAACACCTTTCACCTCCCTTGTACGTTTTTCCCCCAGGTAAAAAATTGTTGCGCTATTTTATCCCTTCCCCCCTTTAGAGATTTTTCACCCACCCCAAAACAAAAAGCTAGGACCTACCTACACCAAAGTGTATATTTAATGCAACCTAAACTATACTAGCGAGTACGCCCTAAAAGCCTTTAGGGCATAGGGGGAAGTGGGGAGGGGGTGGGAGTGGGAGAAAGACGATCTAACCATTTTAAATTGAAGTTTTAAAAAGAATAAGTACAAGATATTTTTTTTCAGGAGGATGGGGGGGTATTTTTTAAAAGGGACGATTTTTACCCACCCCCAAAATTAGTTTGGAAACCTTTCCAGAATCTATGAGGAGCTACATTGTAAAGGAGAACCCTATCGGTTCTGCGGCTAACGAGATCATTCGGTACAGACAAACCTACACATACACATCCTAAAATTTTTACCTGAGCTGTCGTGGCCAATTCTGAGTGAGGTTAAAACTCCAAGATTCCGAGTCCAAAAGGAAAAATGAATAACACCCCTGTTTCAACAATATGATTCATAGAATAACAAGGATGACAACATCCATAAAAGCGAAGCACTGAAACGGTAGGACAAACAGACATTAACACTTGTATAGTGTCAGAACTGAATAATAAGAATAAAAATATAAAAGAGTCGAAGCAAAATTGTAAACAAATTTGATGAAATACTGCTTCATACAAGATAATGTTTATGGACATACTTACATTTTTAGGACTTGATTATAGAGTTGCTTTGCTTATAACATTATACTTTGTTGTCCCAAGGTTTTGTGATTACTTTTGAAAATGAATATCTTACATATTATTTAATTCTTTTATTTTTATTCAATAAATTGTGATTCCTTGGAATATAAAGGTACTCAGATTCAGAATGGCTGCCAACCACGTGGAGCCAGACATTAGCTGTACTCATACCATTACCACCCTTCTGAGACGGGAATATTAAAACCTAGAAAAATAGTTAGTTAAATGGCGCATAGATTTTACGAGCCATGTTAAAAATAGGCTTTTTGCAAAATCAGTTCATAACAGTTTTGGTGACGTTATGTTGTTCAATTTGTTGATACAACAACAAGGAGTCAAGACACTAGCCATACTCATACCATTACCACCCTTCTGAGACGGGAAGATTAACACCTAGAGAAATATATAGTTAAATGGCGAATAGATTTTACGAGCCATGTTATAAAAAGGCTTATTTCAAAATCAATTCATAACAGTTTTCTTTGCAATGATGCGGCGCAATAAGATTATTTAAGATGTGCTGATACAGACACATGGAGTCAGACATTAGCCATACTCATACTATTACCGCACTTAGAGATAGATGACACATACATTTATTTTGTGAGGAAAAAAGCTTACTTCAAAATAATTCATAACATTTCTAACATGGTCACAATCAAGGGGAGGGGGGGGGGGGGGAGTTTTGACACATTTGCGTAAACCTGGTGTATAGGCTTTATCTTTGGACTAAGAGGATAGGTTATTAAAGATAAAATCGTTTTATATGATGAATTTTCACCAGATTTAAGATTTCTTTGGATAGGCCACCAGGTTCTGGAGCTCCAAGCCTCCAGGTGGATTCTGGACAGGTAAAAATTCATCATATAAGAATGATTTTATCTTTAATAACCTATCTTCTCAGTCCAAAGATAATGCCTATACACCAGGTTTACGAAAATGTGTCAAAACTCCCCCCCCCCCTTGCTTCCTTTCAGTAATGGTAATATTGATATTTATCAGCAATGATAATATTTATTGTAAGTTGATAAATACCTACTATAGATAAAACAATATATAAAATATTAATGTGAAGAAGGTCAATTGTACTAACATGAGATGTGACAAACCTGGTATAACATATAGGAATTGAAGTAAGCATTGGTAAAGCATGAGAACTCCACAGCATTTAGATCTTGTAGGTAGTATAAGGTTTGCTCCTATCAGTGCATCAATACAATTACATTATCTGTCAGGGTTCTTAAAGAGAGTCATTTTTATTGCGTAATTCTGTAAAGTTGGATGTTTGGTTGTAGTCGAATGCTCTTATTAAGTCAAAAAGTTCTTAATTGAGGACCATTTCATACATACATTTGGTTATAATTAAGAACACATTGAGCATTTGGCTACAATACCCAACTTTACGAAATTGTGCAAAAAAATTAGCCTCTTTATTCAAATCATATACTGCAAAGCTTTGGATCCCTCAATATGGTTGTCTGCCTGTTTAAAACCAATTCATATTGATTTTACTTTGTAGTTAAATTCTAAATCATTCTAAATATAAGAAACAACTTAAAAACTAATATTTCAAGATTTAAATATTAGTATTACAAAAACCCCTCCCTTTTATCAAATGTGTTTTTGACATTTTCAGGAGCTCCATTTAAGTGGGTTATCTTTGATCTTTTTTTGAGAAGTTGGCATAAAGGATTGTACACTTTCTTGGATTATGTACTTTCCATCAAATTATAAAACAATTTTCTGCACATAATGAAGTGGCTACAAAACAACAAATTTTGGTTTTTCAGATATTTTAAAGCACTAAAACCAAAGCAATGTAATTTTTGAAGTAATAAGGCTATTGGCAGATTTAGCTATTCTTCTATCTTAACTATTTACAATGATAAAGCAACCATTTCATTAAATAAACCATAAATAAAACACAATTTGTGTGAGATACATCCTTGTTTTAATCCTTTTTAGAAAATATTATTATATATATAAATTAGACATTTTTCCCTTCAACTATTTTCCTTATTTCAACTTATAGAACTAGGGATATAGGGTTGGAAAATATCTTAATATTCATTTTACAAATGATTATAATTGAAAAATCTGTTTTAAAATTCTGTGCTGTTGATTTAATATCTGTACTTTAAACACACTAAAAGTTCTATCAAGTTTAATACCCTTTCTGAAACTATGAATTTACTTGGCAAGTAGATTACCTCGTAGGGGCGGGATTACAGTCCAGGACTTTTTCGACTTGGTGTACTGTCTAGGTCCTGGTCCAGCAATCCAGGAGAACTAAGGATGACTTTTACGCACCCTTCTCTGTCCAAAAACCCAAGGATATTAGGTTAAGTAACATCCAACATACAACCAACTCTCTGTAATGTACGACCTTTGTCTGAGAAGTCCCAACTGTGCATGGTAACAAGTTGCGCCTGTTTTGGGCCAAGGCATTCCCCATACTCTAACTATTTATGTCGCGCATCTGACATAGCAGCCGTAGGAACCATTTTTAACGTCTTTAGTTATGACGTGGTGTCGGCCCAAGATTCGAACCTATCACCTTCCCGACGACAAGCGGATGCACTACGTGTTGAGCCACAGTCACGGGTTTTTAACTTGGCAAGTAACTATACATAGTTTACATTGAAAATTTGATTTTATGAAAATTTGATTTTAAGAAATGTTAGGATATGTCTTGAAGTTACCAAGTAAAATTTATAAAGATTATTAAAGGTTTGCATGTATATTTGTGTTGGTGTCTAGAAAGGTTTTATATAATTGAAATGATTTACTTTCATTATTTGTGTGCTTTGAGGTTTTTCAGTCTTGTTTGATTTTAAATATACATATTCCTCTTTTTATGCTACATTTTAAACTGGAACTAATAATAGATTTTTTGCCAGATTTGATAAAAATACTTATATAGAAATAAGATTGAATTATATAACAATCATTCTCAATATAAAGGTATAGAATATTAAATTTTTTTATGAAAGAAAAAATATCATAAATCACTTAAAGTGAGAGCGGGTGAGGTAAGGTTGGTAGGGGTGAGGATAAAAGATCAACCCACATGGTACAGTCTTTATAACTTTAAGGTAGTTTTTTCTTAGTTGATTTATATTCAGAGGGTAAAGTACCCACCCCAAAATTAGATAATGACCTTACCAGGACTTATAGAGTCTTTACTGTAAAGGAAAGCCAAATTGTTACAGAAGGAAGTAAGTCTTTTAAGACAACATACCCAACCACAAGAAGATATCCTGCCTAAAAATGTTCCTAAAAATTAATGTTACTTAAAGCAAACATTGTGAATATCGAACGTTCTTGCACTTTTTGTACTTAAAAACTATAATATATTATAGTACTTTTATGATTAAATTGTAATTAATGTAAATGTATTTTTTCCTTTTCATCTTCACATCTGAGAAAAGCATATCTTCTGTACAGAGTTCTTAATAATGGGACATCCTGAATTTATTTTCAAGTTTTTTATCTGTTTTTTTAGGGTTGGCAATCTGAATCCAAAATCCGCCCAATTTTTGGCCAATTTAGGAATCCAAAATCCGTTTTTTAATAGTGGATTCGGATTCTTAATTGGTAGGCTAAAATTAGCGTCTTGAGTTTTTTCTTTCAACTCCCCCTTTTTGAAAGCAAAGATTATCATCATTATATATAATATCTTTTAAAATCTGGATAGATTCTCGCAAGTGAATTGTAAAGAACACCAAGAACATTAATTTTCAGGACACATGTAGCACTTAAATTTTTTAATTTAAAAAAAAGCCTTTTAAAATATTGCTAGAATTCAGAGTCAGTAGGAATTTGCCATTTTTTGGACGGATTCTTGTAAGAATCCGAATCCGGTCCAAAAAATTTGACAAATTGCCATCCCTGTTTTTTTTCATTTTTTAAATTGATAACCCTATCTATTTCGATTTTTCAGACAGCTGTACTTTCAACATCAATTCTATTTAAAGATAAAAAAAAACTTCAAATTTCCTTAAGCATGGTGGCAAGATGAGGGGCTAGAACCTTTTGCTCCAGAGCTAGTCTTATCCATGCTCTGCTATACCCTAAAATAGATATGTAGGTAGATAAATTTTAATTATGTAGTAAATCAATAAATATCAAACACATCAGCTAAGAAAAATACTCTATAGTGTTGTCATTAATTGATGAACACATCAAGTTAAATATATTTTGAGGTCAAGGGAATCTTGCAAAATTTCAGACAGACATACAGGTAATCTAAGTAAGTCAGTAATAAAATTTTGCTTTTTACAATAAATTTTTTATCAATATAGCTTTTTAAAAACAAGGTATTTATTTTTAAAATATATTTCTACTAACGGCTAAGTCCATAGAGGCCTATAGTAGCGCTGTAATTGTTTGTTTGTTTTTTATTTCATGTCTATGTTGCGTTCAAGTCTCTATGAAATTTTTGATTTTTTGTGATTTCTCTTGTAAGGGTGGTGGTAACTTCCCCAAAATAGTTACAAACCTTCCTGGGACCTTTGAGAAACTACCCTGTTAAGGACAACCCGATCAGTTTAGCAGTTAGCGAGATCTTTAGATAAAAACAGACAGAAATCCTGTTACTTAATTTTAAAAATTGTACACTTTTCTTGAAAAATCCCCAAATTTTGTTTCCATAATTCTAATCCTATAGATATTTGTACACTAAGGAAATTTCTAAAGTACACATAAGATAAACAAGACCAAAACTAATTTAACTTGTCTTGACCTTAGATGTGTGAAGTGTATGGATAGATTTTGATCGTTCATACATTTCTGTATGGGTTAAAATCTATTCTGTCATATTTTTAAACTTTTTTCTTTACAAGCTATAAAAAGCCTTTGACTTTTCTTATTTTACTAGCTTTTTTAGGGAAATCCTAAACCATAAAACCAAAGGTTTTGAGATTTTTCAATAGTTTAAATATTAGATAGGATAAAAAATGATTACAAAATTCAAATTGTTATACTACATTGCAATATTAATAACTTCTATAAAAAGAAACACTTAAATGAAAAAGTAACTGCAAACTTTTGAGTTACAGAAAATAGGAACTCCATATTGTAAGTTTGTATTTGTAATGAACTTATCAGTTATCAATAACTGTCAAAATATTGCAACCTCACCATGCAGGAAGGGGATATTGCACTGTAAGTTACATTATTACCATAAGTTTTAAAGCCACATTATCTTGTTCATTTGATTAAAAACTTGGGGTACTTTAAAGGGGGGGGGCGAAAGTGACACTTTTTGAAACCAAAACTAAGAGTCAACAAAGGAACTGAACTAAAAAAAGGGTTACAGGTCTGAGATTTTGCATGGCAGTTGCTTTATAGGGGTACAATATGGAACTGTGAAGAAACGGCGGCGCAACCGCCGAAAACCGCCGTTTCCCGCCGTAATTTTTGTTGCCTTTTCTCGGCGGTTTTCGGCGGTTGCGCCGCCGTTTTTTCACAGTTCCATATTGTATCCCTATAAAGCAACTGCCATGCAAAATGTCAGACCTGTAACACTTTTTTTAGTTGAGTTCCTTTGACTTTTAGTTTTGGTTTCAAAAAGTGTCACTTTCGCCCCCCCCCCCCCCCCTTTTAATTTGTTGTTTATAAACTCAGTGTCCAAACTTTTAAACAAATAGTTTAGTCTATAGATGGAAAAATTATTTTTATCATCATGGGAATAAGTTAATCGTCTATTGTCTTATCCCTTAAGATCCCTGAACTTCAAACAAGTCATGTAGGGATATTAGAATTGTTAAATATATAGACTAGTTAAACAAGTGCCAAACAAACCACAGTTTTAAACCTATTGGGAGGGTGGAGGAAGTGCAATTTTGAATTAAAACCACGGAATTCATCTAAAAAAATGCAGTTGTTATATTGTTTCATTTTTAAAAAACAGATTTGAACTCGTTACATCGTCCTTTCCTGCAGCAATTCTATTAATAATGGTAATGTCTGTTTTCGACGGCAGCATTTACAATTACACATAAAAGCAACAGCCATTTAAAGCTACATTGCTACATTTATTTTAGGCCCTATATTTCTTTTGTGATGGTTACAAAAATTGAAAATTCATCTCATCCTTCATCCAATGGATAGGATAACTTATATTTATTATTTTGAAGATTTCAAGTTGAGAAAATCTTTCAAGTTTATATAATGCAGACGATATTACGCATTATAAAATATAAAACTCCTATTACTGTACAGACGAACAATTGAACAGACAGACAGACAGCTACTTGTTTTTTATTAATAGCAGCTAAGTAGTTTGGGGGTTCCCTTACCTAAAGTAAAAAAAAACAATTAAACTATGAAAAACTTCACTCTAGCGGAGAGTGGTTAGCGAAATCTTTCCTAACAGACGCAAAACAAAAGACAGAAAAATATATTTTAATTTTTTTTATGTAAGCTAACAAATAAAAAGGAATTAAACGCAGAAATTCATACTTTAAATCTACTCAAGATAGATTTAATTGATATTAACAGCTTTCTAACTTTTAGACGCATACAACTTTTAATTGACTTTTATCAGCGTACAATTGCTACTAGTTTTCCTTTAAAAAATCTTTACCACAATGCCATCGAAGAAAAATAGATTAAATTTTTTTTTTTCCTGTTAAATGAGAAGATGAATTAAAAAAGTCCTTATAAACTGCTAGTTATTTTTGATGAACAACATATTAGAGCTTTGAGATTTTGATTTTAACCCTTTGGAAGTCGTAATATTTTTATTTTACCCTTATTGAACAAAATAAAAAATCGGCTTTTATGGGTTACTTTTTAAACAAAAAATTTGATAAGATTAAGTAACAACAATGATTCTGTATATACACAAAAGGATTTTTTCTTCAGTTGAAAATAGAAGTAGTAATTAAGTAAAAACTGTTTAATTTTCCTCTAAAATTTTCACATAAAATGGTACCTCCTGCAAAAACCGCCGCATTTTAGATTTTATTGAAAAGTGAAATGAAGTTACCTAACCTAGGGTAATGAAATGCACTATGTCCCAATTCAGGTTCTGACACAAAAGTCAAATCACCTTCGATGGCATTGTGTTACAGATTTACGTTTTTTGTATAGTAGCAAACCTACTTTATAATTCACTATGTCTGTCCGTCCGTGAGTCATTCAGTCTGTTAGTTAGTCCTTAACGCTGACTATCGAAATTTAAGGATAGCAAATCAAAATCAAATCTTACCAATTTCTGTCTTAATCTCGTTGATTGTGGAGACGTTATGCATAATAGCCAGAAGGTTCAAGTCTGTAGAATCAGAGTTCAGCGGAGATAGATAGCTAACCTAAATAGATTAATAGATGATGAGGTAATAAGATAGTCGATAAAGAGATACAGTAACCATTACAGCTAACAGGTTAGGGTCCATAGAATCAGAGTTCAACTGAGATAAATAGATAGATAAATAAATGATAAGGTAATAAAAAAATCCACCCCTATTTTTTTACTTTTTCTTTTAGATCTAGAATTTTAAAAAAATTGGTTAGCTATCGGATTAAACTCCCGCCTCCTCAAGTGCCGCTTATAGAAATATATACAAAAAATGAGATAAATACAAAAGAAATTGATAAGTAAACGACAAATAGATGAAAATATAGATAGAGCTAACTTGTTTGTTGGTTGATTAATGGTAGGGGGGAGGGAACATTTGGCTGTTTATTACACTAGTCCCTAAAACTTACAATAACATTTTCTTGTTCGATGGCTCAACAACTTTTAGGACTTTTAGACAAAAAAAAGACGAATACATAAATTGTATAGACGAGATCAATTAATGGATAATATCAAAATGCATAATAAAATGAATAAATCCTAATATTAAACAGAATCGTAAATCTATTGAAATTAAATTATTATAATAAAAGAAAGTTTAAATACAATATGATTAAAATCTATTCAATTTCAGTTAAATCAAATTTGCATCCAACATAACATTCATAAGAGAGGCTTTTCTAGATTAGGGTATTTTGTAAGTATTTTCTTTTTATATTTTGATTAGGGTTGGGCCGGATATCCGGCAAAAAAAGTGACGGCATTTTTCTCTCTCCCTAATATTTATATCAAACCAGAAATCATAAACTCTCAATTTCTCTGTAACTGGACAAAGTGTCTAAAAGATCAGTAATGTGACGTCATAAAAATGAGGTATTATCTTTTTTTAAGGTGTTTTCTATCCCACTTCTCCTCTCATCTCCAAAAATTTTGTTACGTCACATGGCTGATTTTTTAGACACTTTGTCCAGTTACAATTTCTCTAGTATGACACTAGCGCGTACTTGTTTCAAATTTAAAGAATTAATTTTAATGAACAGTACAGTATAATTTGATTTCTAAATAAAAGGGAGGAGTATTTTTGCAGAGATATCGTAATCAATGTTTGAAACTAAATTGGAAAGAAAAGGGTACTACCACCCTCCCAAGAGAAATAAACCATGGAAAAATACCCATTTTTTTTATTGGAGATTTTTTATTTTGGGGGGGGTATTTACCCCCCCAAAATTGTTTGGGGGGGTAAATACCCCCTCCTAAATGGTTGGGGGTGCCTACGGCACCCCCAGGGTAGGGGTAAATTTTGAATGGGGGGGGGTAATCGCCCCATTACCCCCCCCCCCTTGGACGTCTATGCCCCCAAACACTAAAATTTTAAGTTATGAGCTGATTTTTTAAATGGAACTCTTATTACATAGATGAGTTGATTAGCCACCCCATATTTCATTTTTGCACTTTACTTCTAGTGGCTTTTGGGGTAAAACCACACCCCCAAATACAAAATTTAAAAGTTTTGAGCTTAAAAGCCCCTAGAAGTAAAGTGCAAAAATGAAATATGAGATGGCTAATCAACTCATTTATTTAATAAAAGCTTCCATATAAAAAACCAGCTCGATATCTTAAAAAATAAGCTTAAAATTTTAGTGTTTGGGGGGGTCTTTTGCCCCACTAGCCCTTTGAAGGAAAGTCCCAAAATTCAATTTTCAAAGTTTTACAGGTAGATCCAATCATATAAGAGAGTTTACAAAAAGAATTAGGTTGATAACTATAAAAACAAGCTCAAACGGCCAGGGCAAAATTTGATACTGAATTTTCATTTCCTATAACTGTACAAACTTCCCCCCCCCCCCCCCCTTGTAAGTGAAAATTTCGATGACGGGTAATAAAAATCTGAAAATAGAAATGACGCAAATAACGCAAATTCTGACGCAAATTCTGAACGCAATTCTCACGTTTATCTAAAAATGCAACATATAATAATAGCTATTAAAACAATTTTCAAGCATAACTTTTATCTTATTAGGATAACAATTAAATAAGAAAAATATTTTTACCATATGAAATTCGTGATCAAACACCTAATTGAAAAAAAATGCAAGACATAGCTTTTATTCTAAGAAAGACTAGGGGCAACGGACGCCCCCAAGAAGCCTCTAGGTGTTCTTAAGGTGGGAGGTGGATAAGTCAACCGCCCTTCTACTTTTTAATTTGAGTTTTAATAAGAAATATTCAGAAAAAAAATTTGGGGGTGTGATTTTAAATTGGGAGGGTGGAGATACGCTCTCCCAAAATAGTTAAAAACCTTCCCTGTACCTAAAAAAAAGCTTAATTGCAAAGGAAAACCAAACAGATGTCATTTTTTAACAATTTTATAAAAAAAAAACATTGGCGCACTTGTATAAACACCTTATCGCTAACAAGTTTTGGAATAGATAATCCAGAACCGATAAAGGAAGATCTCTATCATAACTATTTTCGGTTCTCTTCAAACTAGAATCACCCCCTCTCTTTCTGCATTCCCTTTGAACTGGATGGTTCTGGATTTTCTATTCCAAAACTTGTTAGCGATAAGGTGTTTATACAAGTGCGCCAATGTTTTTTTTTTATAAAATTGTTAAAAAATGACATCTGTATGGTTTTCCTTTGCAATTAATCTTTTTTTTGGGTACAGGGAAGGTTTTTAACTATTTTGGGAGAGCGTATCTCCACCCTCCCAATTTAAAATCACACCCCTAAATTTTTTTTCTGAATATTTCCTTTTAAAACTCAGTTAAAAAGTAGAAGGGCGGTTGACTTATCCCCCTCCCACCTTAAGAACACCTAGAGGCTTCTTGGGGGCGTCCGTTGCCCCTAGTCTTTCTTAAAATTAAAGCTATGTCTTGCATTTTTTTTCAATTAGGTGTTTGATCACGAATTTCATATGGTAAAAATATTTTTCTTATTTAATTGTTATCCTAATAAGAATAAAGTTATGCTTGAAAATTGTTTTAATAGCTATTATTATATGTTGCATTTTTAGATAAACGTGAGAATTGCGTTCAGAATTTGCGTCATTTGCGTCATTTCAATTTTCAGATTTTTATTACCCGTCATCTCCAGAATCATCCAGTTCAAAGGGAATGCAGAAAGAGAAGGGGTAAATCTAGTTTGAAGACATCCGAAAATAGTTATGATCGAGATCTTCCTTCATCAAAATTTCAACACAACCCTCTTTCTCCCTCCATCCCATGTCTTGCCCACTTCTATCTAGTTACAGCACAAAACAAGTTTTACGCCAATACTACGTCACAAAAATATCCGAATTTCAGCAATTTCATATTAATTTGCTGAATCAGAGTCCCTGTTTTTATATAATACGCATATAATAAAGAATGGTGGCTTAATATAGAAGTAACAAGGATAACAATATACTTAAATATATACGAAACTTAAAAATCAGACAGTAGGACAGACGAACATTAACACTTAATTAGCAATATGCAAATTGATGATTCTATTAAAAGTTGCATGTAAAAGTTGTTGTAAAATTACTTAAACAAATTGTATATTGTTGTCATACGAATTATTCAAAAATAACATGCCTAATATTCAACATAAAAGCTATCTAAACGGGCAATAATTATAGAAAAGCTATGCTAATAAAAAAATATTGTGCCCAAATAGACAAAAAAGACAAAAGACACAATACCTATGAAAATATAAAAGAAATACACACAATTATATAAAAGTACAGATGGACAGATAGATAGATAGATACCTGAACTGGTCTAGAATATATAGACATAAAGATAGACAGATAGATAGATACCTGAACTTGTCTAGAATATATAGATATAAAGATAGACAGATAGATACTGATAGATACCTGAACTTGTCTAGAATATATACACATAAAGATAGACAGATAGATAGATACCTGAACTTGTCTAGAATATATAGATATAAAGATAGACAGATAGATAGATAGATAGATACCTGAACTTGTCTAGAATATATACACATAAAGATAGACAGATAGATAGATACCTGAACTGGTCTAGAATATATACACATAAAGATGGACAGATAGATAGATACCTGAACTGGTCTAGAATATATAGACATAAAGATGGACAGATAGGTAGATACCTGAACTGGACTAGAATATATAGATATAAAGATGTATAGATAGATAGATACCTGAACTTAGACATAAAGATAGACAGATAGATAGATACCTGAACTTGTCTAGAATATATACACATAAAGAAAGACAGATAGATAGATATCTGAACTTGTCTAGAATATATCTACACATAAAGATAGACAGATAGATAGATATCTGAACTTGTCTAGAATATATCTACACATAAAGATAGACAGATAGATAGATACCTGAACTGATCTAGAATATATAGACATAAAGATGGACAGATAGATAGATATCTGAACTTGTCTAGAATATATCTACACATAAAGATAGACAGATAGATAGATATCTGAACTTGTCTAGAATATATCTACACATAAAGATAGACAGATAGATAGATATCTGAACTTGTCTAGAATATATCTACACATAAAGATAGACAGATAGATAGATACCTGAACTGATCTAGAATATATAGACATAAAGATGGACAGATAGATAGATACCTGAACTAGTCTAGAATATATAGACATAAAGATGGACAGATAGATAGATACCTGAACTAGTCTAGAATATATAGACATAAAGATGGACAGATAGATAGATACCTGAACTAGTCTAGAATATATAGACATAAAGATGGACAGATAGATAGATACCTGAACTGGTCTAGAATATAATAGACATAAAGATGGACAGATAGATAGATAACTGAACTAGTCTATAATATATAGACATAAAGATGGACAGATAAATAGATACCTGAACTGAATTATAAAATATAGATATAAAGTTAGATAGATACCTGAACTGGCCTAGAATATATAGACATAAAGATGGACAGATAGATAGATACCTGAATTAAATTATAAAATAAAGATTTTATTATTATAAAGATAGATAGATACCTGAACTGGCCTAGAATGGTCTGGTAAAAGATATGGCTTGCTATTGATCAGAGGAATACAAAAAGCTTGAGACCCAAGAGCTCCTGTAATATTATTTCAAATGTTTTGTACCTACTTTTTAAGGTATTTTCAAGTAGCGCAACTTCTTTGTAAGAAGTAAAAATGCGACAATTTCCCATAATGTGCCTGGTAGAACACTGAACCCCTCACCCTTAATAGTAGCGAAGCTACTCAATAATTTAAAATGTCCGTCTGAAACGTTTTTGGGGAAAAGTGAATTTCTCCTTTTCAAAATAGACGCCTGCAATTTTCTGGGATTAAATAAGTTCCCATTCTTCATATTATCACCAAGTTTCATTAAGATATATCAATTAATTGGGGTGCTAGATCGATTCCTAGACTTTTAAGTTGCCATGATTTTCTCCATTACTATTCAAGATAGAATTTTCAGGGATTAAATGAGTTCAAATTCCGCATACTTCTTAAAGTTTCATTGAGATTTTCTTATTGGTTGGGGTGCTAGATCGATTCCTAGTTTTTTTTTAAAGTGTTCAAGGTCTTTTTCAACTCCTATTCAAGATAGACGGCTGCACTGAAATTGTCAGGGATTCAATAAGTATACATTTTACATATTTCCACAAAGTTTCATTAAAATTTACTTATTGGTTGTAGTGCTAGATCGATTCCTATATTTCCACATTATTAATCGTAAAAGGTTTCGTGATTTATTTTATCTTAATTTTTATTTTGTATTACACTGCTCTATAGTTCATTCCGGATGTCTATCCATAGTTTTTGTCATCCTTGTTTTAAAATAAATTGAAAAGAGGGGGGGGGTAGGATAATTTTCCTAGATTTGTTAAAATTTTAGATAAAGTTATATAAGGTACAGGGAAGGCATAGTAAATCTAAAAAAGAAACACGGGAGGGGGTTTTCAGTACTCTACTACAGGCACTATTAGTGAAAGCACCAAAGTTGCATTGTTAATTTAATAACTAATTATCAATATCTGTAAAATATTTAAATCTTCTTTTTATTGCTGCGCTACTTTAATAAACTTTCTCGTATTCATTCGAATCCGGTGGATAGAAACCGGTTCTCATCCATACAAAAAAAAACTATGTCTAGCATCGTATTATATCCAGCTTTCTACGAATATAAAAATGTACAATCATAAGATTAAAAACAATTTTTTAGTCCGTGCATTCGGCACCTTGGGGTTAAAAAAACTGGTTTTAATCTTATAATTGTACATTCAATATCCGCGGAAAGCGGTTCATAATACGATGAAAGGAATAACTATCATTAAATTAATTTTCTACACCTAGACATAAACAAAACATTTGATTCCTTTATATTTCTGCATGTTCTCACTGTGTCGAATATACTTGGTCAGGAAGAACCACAGCGCGGATTTTCTCTGGCGCGCGTTCAGCCCATGCGCCCATATACGTTCTAGATAGATAGATAGATAAATGATAGAAAAACATTAGGCAGGATTTTCTCTGGCGCGCGTTCAGCCCGTGCGCCCATATACGTTCTAGATAGATAGATAATAATTTAAATATGCATATAGATGGGTTGATTAAGAGATTAATAGATAAATAATGAAAGAAAAACATAAGGCAGGATTTTCTCTGGCGCGCCCTCAGCCCAAGCGCCCATATACGTTCTAGATAGATAGATAATAATTTAAATATGCATATAGATGGGTTGATTAAGAGATTAATAGATAAATAATGAAAGAAAACCATAAGGTAGGATTTTCTCTGGTGCGCGTTCAGCCCAAGCGCCCATATACGTTCTAGATAGATAGACTAATTTAAATATAAATACTATAGATGGCCAAGAGTGGGGTAAAGGGATGTTTACCCTCTTCAAACTTTGAAACCCTACATTTTACCTTCTCAAAATTAAAAATACATTAGATCCCGAAAACCGTTGAACCTCTAATTCCCCCCCCCCCCCTAAAAATAAAAAGCATGGACATCCCTGACTTATAGATGAGATGAAAGGAGATTGATAGATAGATGGATGATAGGAAAGGAAAACATTAAGCCAAATTTGAAGATGTTAGTTATCTAAGCTATGCTATTATATTTCGATTAAAAAGACATATTACTAATACAATCTTGTCTTACCTAAAATAAATAAGCTTCAAAGAAATTTTTTTTTCAATCTAAAAATGCGTTTTTTTTCTCTACAATTCAAGTGAAATTGCTGGTAAACATTGATATAAACACACCGACAAGTAAATTTTAAATAGCTTCTATTCTAAACTGCATAAAATAAATGTATACCATACCTAAGAGATCACACAGTGAACCAACAAGAATATTTTCCTCGGTTCCTAAAAATAGAACAAAAATATAAGAGAAGAAAAGTTTTTAATGTACATAATTTTATATACTTTCTTTTCTTTAAAAATATAAATATTATTTTCGAGATAAGGTTACGTAAGAACTATATAATCTTAGAATGTTAGAAACGGATATTCTCTCAAAGAATCTATGGAGCACTCACACACCCCACCTTATTTTCAAAACAATTAAACAAAATTAAGAAGAGGTAGTTTTTTTTTATATGCCATTGCCTATCCACTGCGAAGCCGAGGGCCTATACTTGTGGTGTCCTAACCATGCCGGGCTATCCATGACCCAATAGATCCTAACCTTATCTGACCTATTAATATTTCCCCAATGATTTTAAGGTTTCAGTGCTCAACTGGCACTTTGGGGGGGGGGGGGGGGAGGCCCGAGGGGGGTGGATACGATATTGTGTTTACATGCTTTAAACTTGAACGATAATATAAATAGATATAAAGAACTTTAATCAGAGGTGAATTCTTAAAAAAACTTTTGCCTCACTAAAATCAGTTTGCCCCACTAAAATTTTAGTGAGGCAAAATTATCCCCTCTAAATTTTTAGTGAGTCTCACTGATTTTAGTGGGGCAAATTGATTTTAGTGAGGATCTTTTTTAAGAACTCACCTCAGATTAGTTTAAAGTTTAATAGACAGATAGATAGAATTAGTAGGTATTAGAACCTGAGGTGCCAGGATTTTTATGTCCCCACTCTACAGACTCAGATCCAAGCTTTTCCAACAAAATTCTTTTCGTCTTCTGCTTTGCCTCCTAAATTAAGTAAGAGAACTAGGATAAGGAAAATATTAAAAGAACGTGTCCTAACTTTTGTGATTTTATTTTAACCCATTCGTGACGAGCAAACAAAGTTCAAAGTTTTGATTCACCGGGCTTCAACAAATTTTATTTTTCAATAATTACTCAACAGAATTCAAAAAGTAAAATTATAGATCGCAATATTTTTGTTCATAATGGCAATTTTCTTCTTTTTTTGTTGCGTTTTTGTATCTTAAAACCAAATTAATTTTAAAAAAACTTAAATAACCTCAAAAATAATAGGTCTACAAAAAAACGATTGCATATCTAATGGATCATTTTACATCTACTACTTACTAAAAACACCGACTAGCTATTTTTTCTAAAAATCACGTTAGGACACGTTATTTCAAAATAAATCAAAGTTATTGGATACTTTTAAGTATAAATGGCGAATCATAACTTCATAATTGTTATTTAACATTCAGAAAGATACATATAGACAGACATAGAAAATAAAACAAGAATGACAACATCCATAAGTAGTTTACATTAGAGTTTTCAAGTTCACTAAAATTTTTGCTAATTAATAAGTTTAAATCAAACTCTTACTACATCTTTTATGAATTACATGATAATTAAATTTACCTTCAGCAATTGATTGACAAATTTCCAGTTTGTTTCAGCAATACTAGCTTGACTAACACTTAGTATAGGAATGTTTAAATTTGGAGCTACATTTACATCCATTACTCGAGATCTTCTATCTCCCCTGTAATATTAATAGATAGATAGATTTGGAGCTACATTCACATCCATTACTCGAGATCTTCTATCTCCCCTGAAATATTAATAGATAGATAGATAGATTTGGAGCTACATTTACATCCATTACTCGCGATCTTCTATCTCCCCTGGAATATTGAATAGATAGATAGAAAGACTGATAAATGGATATTAGCTTTTATTACCATTTCTATCTCTCTGAAAACAGTAATAGATAGATAAACACATTAGATAGACAGACAAACATGTAGAGGATAGATATTTTTTTTTAAATGGATAAAGAATACGTGAAATTGCGACAGGGTAATTTAGGTTGCTTAAATAGTCCTAATATATTGGTTAATATGTTCCTCCATGTTCAGGGGAGGGGATGGGGGATATCGTTATATTAGCCAGCTGAAAGAAACATTTTTTATCGTGGCATGCGAGAATCAAAATATCCACGTATTCTATACCTCAAAATACGTTTAATGTTTATACAGTTAGAAAATTAAAAAGAATAGTTATTTCTCGCATCGTATTATTCACAGCTTTCCGCGGATATAGAATGTACAATTATAAGATAAAAACCATGTTTATAGCTCCTAGGTGCCGAAGGCACGGGTTAAAAAACTGGTTTTAATCTTATGATTGTACATTCTTATATTCGTAGAAAGATGGATAATACTATGCTAGACATAGTTTTTTTCGTATGGATGAGAACCGGTTCCTATCCACCGGATTTAAAGTGTTCAAGTATTCTTACCTAATGAAAATAGCTGTAGAATTGTCAGTTTCTTTAGGGGAAAATTTACCAGGGTCAAATAAAGGAAATACGCCAATATGAACTGTCTGAACCTGGGATTTTTAATATTTATATTATTAATAGTTTTGATACACAGTGGAATGAGCAAAAACGGCAAAATGCACAGGTATAGTTTATTTTGAAAAATCTAAATTTCAGGATAGAGGGATTGGACAAGAGGCCATGAAACATTTTCTGTGCTAATATTTTTGAGAGGCATTCTGGGCTCTAAAAATCCTTATATATAACAGGATTTATAAAATCCGCTAACTGCTTAACCGAATATGGCATTTCTTTACAATGTAGTCTCATTAGTTCCATTATTTAAGGGGAGGGTACTACCACCCTCCCAAGAATGCCTATACAAAAAGTTAGCACCACCTTCAATTTTTTTCAAATTTTCTTTCTCTCTCCCCCTCCCCCCCTACAAATGTACTAAATACAATGTTACTAAAAATATAAATATTTCCCTTTCTATGATCAGCTCTTCTGATAGATTTCTGTGGAGAAACAGTGAGCTCAACTTTGCTGTACACATACAAATTCATTTTTAAATGCGTCGTAGGTAATTTTAAATTCAGTGTACTGTTTCATTTATACTTTTTCTCAGGGATCTAAAGGGATAAGACATTGGCTGATAAAGGGAGGAGTAGGTTGCGCTAAAAATCCGTAAAGGTGCGAGTTTTAAGGCTTAAAAATAGTAGTAGAACGGTAATATTCACTAAATATGTGTATTTCTTATTGAAAAGTACAATAGACAATTTTTTAAAAAGTTAACTTAAATTTTTATCGTTCTACTACTGTTTTCAACTTAAAACTCACAACCTTTATGAATTTTTAGCACAAGCTACTTCTCCCTTTATGTACAATTACATCCCCAATGATATGATGATACCCAAAATTACCCCTTCTGTAGATTACAATTATTGTTTGAAACATTTAGACACTCCTCAAATCCCCAAAGTTTTTAAGCCAACGGTATTGTAAAACTTTGGGATGGGGACTAGTATAATAAACATCCCAATGTACCCTCCCACTCTGACTTTTTTATTTTTACTTTTTCTAGATTTGAAATTTATTTGAAAAACATTTTTTTCCCAATGTTTCATCTTTTCACATTATTTGTGTAAATATCTCCCTTAAATCTAATTAAATGCTTGAATTGGCCTATTATCTTGTGTTGTGATATATTTATCTTTGTATAATCTATCAATCTTTATTCAATCTAGTGTTAGTCATGCAATTTAAATTTATAAATATTATGAAAAATTGTAAAGTACACCTGGTACTAAGCAGTAGCTTGGTGTACTATTGTATGTACTGCTTCGTAAGACGGGGCGTAATCTGTCACTGAATAAATGTTTTTTTTTATGTTTTTATGTAGATTGGTATGTAAATTAAAATTAATTATACTAAGTAAAGCTCTGAAACAAAATATCACTGATTCCCTAATTGGTTTACACTATTCAGAAAAGCTTTATGATAGTAAAGGGGTAATTTTATGTTTCTAATTGGGATGTGATTTATTCTTGTTGGGTTAGAATTCCTTAGAGACCAGCTCTTGACTTCAGTGCAAAAATTCACATTAATCTATTTATGCCTATATCCATCTATTTTTGCATCTATTCAGGAATACTGGCAAGGACGTCCAAGCTTTTTATTGTAGGGGGGGGGGGGGTTAAATTAGGGGTTTTACAGGTTTTTTAAAGTGATTTCCAAAAATTGTTTATCCCCATCCCCCTTTTGACGTCTCTGAATACAGAGTTATGAAATTATGCCTTGTTTACAGATATTGGAAGGAAGAATCAAGTAAACATTCATTTGACTACCTGCTTACGTAGTATCTATCTATTTGATCAGTATATTTATAAGGAAATTGTCAGCTTAACTTTAGTGCACACACTTAAACAAGGAGTATTTCATAAAGATTAGAAATTATAAGTTAACAAAAACAAGGATAATAGCGTAAAGTGTCATGTGTCCGCAATAAACCTACTACCATATTATGAGGAACTTAACGTTGATAGTAAGAGTAAAGAAAACTACATTTGATTGTCTCATAATTGTTGATATATTATTTGTAAATTGTAGCTAAATACAAAAATGTTTACGTGTTAGTTTAAGGTCTAAATTTTCAAATAAGCTTTGCAATGGTCTTTGTCGTGTCTTAGGCTAATATAGGTGACACCTGATAAAATATCTGGTCATTGGAAACACATAACAAAATAACATATGTATTTCATTTTAAAACAAAATAACGGATGTTATCCAATTTTAGCTCTACATAGAGACTACGGTCAAAGCCTGATATGCATCTAAAATCACTTCGGGGGTGATTATAACCTCCCAAAAAAAAGTTAAAACCATCTGAGCTACACTTTATGAAGGAGAACCCGATCGGTTCAGCGGTTAGCAAGATCCTTCGGTACAGACAGACAGACACAGATCCTGTTACTTTTATATAATATTAAAGAAATATATAATCATTATCTAACTTTCTATGTGTAAAATCTTGTATAAATGCATGTTTATTTGTCTTTCTACCAACTTAACTGCAAAGGTCGTACATTCATGTACAGCTAGGTCATTAAATGGATTTATTAGGCTAAGATATTTTTTGATTCACATTGTTATGTAAAACAAGGATGACAACATCCATAAGTAGCGAAGCTCAAAAATTATGGATGGATATCCGGAAAAAAATTTAACTTTATTGCAGTTTCATAAAAAAAACCTAAACTAAAAAATCACGAAACCTTGTACGATTTATAACCTGAAAATCTAGGAATCTATCTAGCACCTCAGCAAATGTGAGGATAAGTAAATTGAAAACTTATTTAATCCTTAAAAATATCAGCCGTCTATCTCAGATAGGACTAAAGAAAATCATGAAAACCTAAAAATCTAGGAAATGAACTAGCACCCCACCCAATAAGCAAATCTCGATAAAACCTAATAAAAGTATGCAGAATATGAAAGTATTCAATCCCTGAAAATTTCAGCCGTCTATGTTGAATGGGAGTTGAAATAATTATGAAAACTTAAAAATGTAGGAATCGATCTAGCACCCCAACCAATTAACGAATCTTAATGAAACTTGGTGAAAATTTGAAGACTGTTAACATAATTAATACCTGAAAATTTCAGCTCTCTATCTTTTATAGGAGCCGAGAAAATCACGTTTTCCCCTTTCTGACTCAGACGGACGGACATTTCGAATTATAGAGTAGCTTCGCTACTAAAAATGTATTCTTCGACCTTTATTTATTTTTAAGTAAAAAGTTTTTGTTCAACTTTAAATTGGTAAACAAATAAAAACTTAGGTATAAAGTTTCAAATTTATATTTACCTTTACTATCTATCTATTATCTACCTTTGTATTCTTAAACCTTCCTGGAAGCGAAACTTTTCTTGTCATTATGATTGTCTTGGTAAGATACAATTTAGAAAGCGTAGCATCTCTATACTTTTTCTTTAAACTTGTTAAAACTTTCAGCCTTTCACCATTTTTTCCATTATTTACTAAGTATATTTGCGATTACTTTTATTTAATGCAATCTTCCAATTTTTAACATTTACAAAACGGCCTGCTTTATTGCATCAAGATCCATGACAGATCTATATAGGAAATAAACGTCTATAAATGAGCTCGAGTCTTCCAATGGTAAAGTGTTTAAAACTCATAGTGCTCCAATAATCCTCATTAAACTCTCATTGACCAAAGCGATAAGACCTTTATTCTATTTGTTTATGGAATGAATTAAGTTTTTCACTTCATGTAGATATTTGATTTACATTGAAGTATTTAATCCTTTTTTCATAAATAAAAAATATACGTTCATAATAGAGTAAATCTAAGAAAACTGTATTTTAAAAGAATTCGATTGTGGCGACACTTCCTTTGTGTTAAAATATTAAAACTAAAATTTTAATCATATTTACCCTTTGGTGATGGTAATGTGAAAAAAATATAATTGAAAAAATATTTTTAAAATCATTTAAATTAATAAATATTTACTTCTTTCTTTTAAATAGTAATGGTAGGGGAGGAAAATTGATTTATTGAGAAATAGATAAATAGATATGTACTTATAGAAAACTAGCCAATAGCGATATATCTAAATTGAGCCAACTCTAGTAATACATATGCAAATATAAATGATTCCTATATTGATTAGAATATTAAAAATAAGTCAAATAAAAAAGGTCAAGCGATTTTTGCCGCTAGATGTTTTTGTTTGGGGTTTTAATATTCTTTTGGTGATTTGTTGGTACACACCCAAAAATAGCTAAAAACCTTCACAGGACCTATGAGAAGATACACTGCAAAGGAGAACCATAACGGTTCAACAAACGCGAGATCCTTTGGAACAAAAAAGACAGACTGACATCCTGTTACTTTATTACTTAAGGATTTAAAATATTAAAACTTTATTTAAAAGATGTATCCATTCATGTATTTTGTCATCATTTATCTATTAAGCAAATGTCTATCTATCTATCTGAGTATAACGAAACTGTCAGCTTAACTTTAGTGCACAAATCACACAAATCCAAAAGTAAACTTTGAGGCAGGGGTTGCCATGTAAGTCAGCAAACTGATAATTTTTTAAGAGGTAAAAAACTTCCCAGATATTTGACCAATCCTTTCTATGACTTGACTTGCAATTACAACTATTTATTGGGTGAGAGATAAATAACAGTTTTAATTTGACTATTTTCTTTAAGAAATAAAGTTAAAAATAGCATAAAAACTCCAAGAAACAATATAAAGCTTCCTTATTTAATAAATTATTTGGTATAAATGTTTTATAGTAACAAAAGGCCAGACAACAGACTACCCGAGAAAATATAATAGTTAGTTAGTAGAATTATAAGTCAACTAAAAGTTCGGAATATTTTCTTTTATAACTTTGAGATAGGAACAATGGAAGATTTTGACCGTAAGTAGCGGAACTCAGAAACAAACTAATAAAAAACATTTGTATAAAAAAGAAGCTGAGTAAATAACATTTCATTAGTCATGTAGCCTTTCTTTAATTAGATTATAGAGAACTAAAGGGGGAGGAGAAATTTCAAAAAAAAAAAAAAAAAAATAATTTTGGGGGTGATTTTTTAGCGGCTATTTCTTTCTAGAGGGTAGAGGTACCCTCCCCAAAACCTTCTCTGGACCATATCTGTTCAGTGGTTAGCAAAATCCTTCGATACATACATAGTAAATCTTACTACCTACTTAATATAATATCGTCATTGATAAAGGAATCTTTAAAAATTCAACATGCCATTTCAAACAGCAGCCAATCATAGCTTATTTACACCATAGCGTTACAAATGTGGTAAGCCGAAGCGTTTCAGCTCACCGGTTGCGAGTTCGAATCCAACGAGCCCTAGCCTTGAAGTATTCTACCAAAACAAACTAGCAGGATTTACTCATACAGAAATTATATATTTAACTGAATACATTTACAATGGGTGGTTACTATATATATACAAATAGATTATAACAATAGGTTAGGTTTGAAGGGGGTGTGGGAGACAAGGGCGTAGCCCGCGGCGGTAGAAATTCTGTGGGGGTAGCTGTGGTAAAGGGGGAGGCACCATCTCCCGGTTGTATAGTTGCCTGAGGGGCGCGTGATTGCTGCGTGTCCGTGCCCCTCCCCTATTTAGCCAGTCCAGTTTGACCGCTGCGCAACAGGGTCATCTGCGGTCATGAGGTGAATGGTGATATAATAGGATTAGTGCAGAAGGCTTGACATGATAAGCCACTGCGTAGCAACTCTGTAAACTACCCGTCCGTCTGTTGCCGTATTACCACAACCTCCCCTTCAAGGGCTGCAGGGCTCCCGAGCCACCAGGCCTTGAACCTGGGGATACGGCAGCCTCTGTCTGCGAACGACAACATCTTCCTGGGGCACAGCTCGGTGCAGGACAGCTCTGGCTATACAGGCTCCGCGGGACACTCGCTGCTCGGTCTGGCTGTGGTTGGATATCAGCATTGTCAACTCCCGGTTGGCTTCCAGCCGCGGGTTGGCGACAGCCAGGCCCCGTCGTTGGAAGTTTGGCCTTGTTTGCAGGACTAGTTCTGTCTCGGCTGGTAACTGAACACGGAGGCCTAGGCTCACTCTAGAGGCTCCCAAGGGGGGAACAACGATGGAGGAAGGCGCTTAGAATTCCATGGGGGCGCCTGCCTGGTCCAGGTTGCTCGGCCTCTTAGCTCCCACTCGGATGGGGACGGCTGTCATCAGTAGGGGACACATCGCTTCAGCTTCACCCTCTGGGGCCGCCACTTCCATCTCAGTGGCCGCTTCTCCTCCTGTAGGCTCGCTGCTGGCCGGCAGGGGCTCCATGTCAGCATCAGGGTTCCAGATTGCATCCCTAGGCGGTTCTGGGGCTGGCGGCGGCAGCGGTGGTTCGTTGGGTTGGTGCTGCAGGTTCTCTTCTACCGGGTCACGATCCTGGCCGCTAGGCTGTGGGGCGGCGGCTGCCGGCTGGTACACTGGAAACTGTCCTGGGTCACTAGCTGGCAGCGCCGCAGCTCCGGCTGGCAGCTCAGTGGCGTCCTTGTTGCCGTCCAGGTCGCCTTGGATGTCTGTTGGAATCTGCTGGGCAGTTACATCTCCGGTGTATTTGCGCAGTCGGCCTACATGCGCGGTGATTTCCGAGATCTTGGCTGTTGGAGAGGCTGGTTTGATGACATAATGGACGTCTGTGGCTTGTCTCACTACCTTCCAAGGGCCAGTCCACCTCTTGGTAATCTTGGCTGACTTCCCTGGCACCAGGCGGGGGGCCAGATACCAGACCAGGTCTCCAACTTCGTACTTGGCCATGCCTTCGTAGGCGGCCGCGCTACTTCGGATGGTTCCCTCCTCTCGCTGCTGGATTGCGTCGTACACGGCATGGTATCGTTGCAGGAGGGCTTGGACGTTGGCTGGGACTGAGGCATATTCAGTGTCTGGCAGCCGGAGTACCATGTCCACCGGAAGCTTGGCCTCTCTCCCAAAGTAGGCCAGGAAAGGGGTCACGCCCGTGGATCTGCAGGCTTTGGTATTGTAGGCGAAGGCAATGGCAGGCAAGTGTGGCTCCCAGTTGTTGTCGTCTCTGTCCAGGAACAGCCGCATGCCTGTGTTGAGCGTCCGATGGAACCTCTCCACCCGGTTGGACTGCGGGTTGTAGGGCAGTGGATGTGTCAGGCCAATCTCAAGCTTGGAGGCCAGTTCCTTGAATACCTGGCCAGTGAACTCCATCCCATTGTCGGAGTGGATCTTCAGGGGACATCCGAACGTGGCCAGGTGGCGGTGCAGTAGGGTTTCAGCCACCGTGAGAGTGCGCTTGTTGGGGATGGCGTAGAGGCTGACAAACCGGCTGAACCCATCCTGACAGGTGAGGATGTAGCGGTTCCCGGCTGGTGTCTCTGGCAGGGGCCCCACCAGGTCAATAAACAGGACTTGCTGTGGGTACCCCTGGCGGGAGGGCACGTGTATTCCTAACTTCAGCCTCTCCTTGGTGACCTTCTGTACACACTCAGGGCAAGTCTGAACCATCAGGCGGACGTCACGGGACAGGTTGGGCCACCAGAAATGCATGGCGACGCGAGCAATAGTGGTGTCCATCCCAAAGTGCCCAGCCATGGGGGTCCCATGGGCCAGGAAAAACGCGTCCTGCTGGAGGGCCGAAGGCAGCAGGTATCTTGTCCTCTCCCCTGTCAGGGTCTGGTCGGTGGTGGTGAGGCAGCCATGCTCGTCGAGTCCCAGGGCTGCGAAGCGGCTGGCATACTGCTGCTCATCCCGGTCCTTGCCTCGCAGCTCAGCCTTAGTTGGGGCCTTTCCGTCGGCCACCCACTGGCGGACACGGAACAGGAGGGGATCCTGTGTCTGTGCTTCTAAGACTCGGGCCGGGTCCAGCCGTGCTGCGGACGGTCTGCCAGCTGCGGGCTCCCCTAGCTGGCAAAGGGTGTGAAGGTATTCAGCCTGTTCTGCTAATTCTTCGGCGGTGGCTGTCGGCATATTATAGTCCTCCCGGCGGCTGAGGGCGTCAGCATTGGTATTCTGGGTGCCAGGACGATGGCAGACAGTGAAATCTAGGGCCGCTAGCTCCTCCTGCCAGCGGGCCACCATCCCTGTGGATGTGTTCAGCGACTTCATCTGTAGCAAGGCTGAGGAATCAGTGTTGATCTGGAAACTACGGTAGGACAAGATGCCGTGAAATTTCCGAATTCCATACATGATGGCGGCCATCTCTCCCTTCCAGGATGGGTAGCGAGTTTCGGGGTCGGTTGTCTTGCGCCCCACGGCGGCAATGAGCCTCTCCTTGCCGTCCTGGCATTGGCTGAGTATGGCAGAGATGGCACGGCTGCTGAAGTCTGTGGTGAGCTGGAACACGGCTGGTAAGTCAAACCTGGGTGGCGCTCGGATGGGGGCTTGGCGAAACTTGTCCTTGAGCTGCACCAGCTGGGCTTCCATCTCGGCCGTCCAAGTCAGTGTCTTGGCCGTTTTCTGCCGGTTCATCTCGTAGGTGAGGTCGGCATACTCGTGGATGAACAAACAGTAGTAGCCAAAGAACCCCAGGAGCGCCAGCAGGTCCTTGGGGGTGATGGGGGCCGGCCAGTCAAGGATGCGGTCAATATAATCCTCTTGCATGGCTATCCCCTCACGGCTGAGGGTGTGGCCCAGGTAGTCTACTTTGGCTCGAAACAGCTTGGTCTTGGCTGGCTTAAGGCGGATTCCTCCCCTGCGGTGGGCTTCCAAGACTTCCCGGAGCCTAGCCAGGTGGGCCCAGGTGTCTTGGTGAAAGGTCAGGACGTCATCAAGATAGGACTGGAGGTTGGCCGTGCCTAATGGGTTCAGGACCCCTGCAATAAATCTGGAGTAGACAGATGGTGCTGTAGCTAGGCCAAAGGGCATCCTTTTCCATTGGTACAAGCCTCTGGGGGTGGTGAAGGTAGACGCGGTGTCCCCCAGCTCATTCTACCAGCTGCTGGATCCTGGGCAAGGGGTAGCTGTCCAGCTCAAGACACTTGTTGAGGGCCCTGTAGTCGACGGCCCAGCGGGTGCTCCCGTCCTTCTTCTTGATGGGCACCAGGGGGCTGCTCCAGACGGAGTCTGAAGGCTCTATGACTCCCTCTTGCAGCCAGGTGTCCAGTTGCTTCTCCAGCTCAGCCTCCTGCCACGGGTTCAGATCCCTAAATCTCTGGCGGATCGGCTGGGTCCCTGGCTTGAGGCGCAGCTGTAACTCTACTACATCAGTGCAGCCGGGGGTAGAGTTTGAGAAGACATCCCTTTCCCTGTACTCTGACAACATGGTCCAGACCTCCTTCTTGAGCAGGGGGTCCTTGCGCAGAAATTCGTTCTCCTCCATCTCAAGGGCTGCCCACAGCTGCTGCATATCTGGGGGCTCAACAGGCTCTTGGAACGAATGGATACGAGGGGGAGGCTTGTCAGAAACCTCCAGAATGTCGGGCTTTACCATCTCCCCAGCCACGGGGAGGCCGGCATTCAGCAGGAGAGGCATCTCCCCCTCATTTACCACCAGCACTCGGAACACGCTGGCGGAGCCAGGCCTGTGTGCATACAGGCCTTCTGGGATGACAAGATACTCCCCAAACCTCTGTTCTGGGGCAGATAGTTGGATGGCATCCTTGGTACGGTGTCCCACTAGCTCAACAGGGACAGCCATGACACCGCGGCCAGGCAAGACCACCCTCTTGGCCGTACGGAGTTGGGGTGGTTGGCCATCGGTTGGAGTGACAGCGCTTAGCCTGTACGTGGCTGGCACGGGGTCAGCTTCAGCTCCGGGAGCCACCAGCCGCGATTTGACGGGCTCGGCGCCGGGAGGGGCTGAGGTGTCGGAGCCATGCATGGCTCCTAAGGCGCCCGGCCACGATTTGACGGGCTCGGCGCTGGGAGAGGCCGGGGTGCCGGGGCCAGCCTTGGCTCCGTGGGCGTTCGGCCGCGACTTGACGGGCTTGGCGCCGGGAGAGGCTGAGGCATCGGAGCCATGCGTGGCTCCGGGGGCGTCCGGCCACGACTTGACGGGCACGGCGCCGGGAGAGACTGGTTCCTGGGGGCTGAGCGTGGCTCCGAGTGCATCAGACCGCGACTTGACGGGCCTGGGCTCGGACTTGGCCGGTTGGATTGCTGGGGGCCCCAGGTAGAGGGGGCCAGGTGGACACGGCTGGCCGTTGATGAAGGTGTCGGCGGAGAAGATAGGCTCTGGAGGGCTGGAAATCTGGGGAAACGTCGTTGGCAGGTTCTCCAGAGGCACCTTGGGTACTGGGGGCAACCCCATGGCTAGCAGGTTGGTCCCCCTGTGGGCGTTCAGCGCAGCATCCACCCAGTGCGTGCCTTTCTCGACTACATGCGGCTGCTCTGGCAGTGGGCCTGGCAGAGGCCCCTCGTAACTCAACTCTCTCTCGGCTGTCTCCCGGTCTATGGGGACGCCACGGAGTGGGATAAACTCCCCACGCACCCACAAGCAGGGGGGTTGCATGTCGAAACAGAGCCTAGTTCCGAACTCCTTGAGAAAGTACCCTCCTAGGTTCAGAGGGTGTGAGAGATTCCGTACCACAGTCACGTGGTACAGATGGAGTATAAGAGTGTGTGAAACTGCCATATATAATTCATATAATTTTCCAATTACCTGAAGGGGTTGCCCTTCCTCATTAGCAGTCAGGATTTGGGTGTTGTCTGGAACCAACATTCGCTGCACGCCCATTGCGTGCATGAGGTGTTCAGAAATGACGGCAGACCCTGGTACACGGTTGCCAGAATCTACCATGGCATCAACCTGTACGTGCTGGGCAGGGTCAGGAGTAGGGAACCTCACCCTGATGTGGCAGGGGAAGTGGAGGTCCTGCCCTTGAGACAAGGGGGCCTCCCGCTCGGCTGGGGTCGGCAGAAACTTCGGCGGTGGCCGAACCGCAGCTATGGTAGTATCGCTTACCATGGTGTGTGCAGACCGCTGGTGGTGGCTTATACTGTAGCTTCGAATCACTAGAGCTTATCAATTATCACTGGGTCAACAATTTTATATTTCTTTTTATCACTTGGTTGACATTTATACACACTTATGTGTAGTTATCACTAGGAGCTCTAGGTGTGATTCTGGAAGCACCGGCAGCAGGGAATGTCCGTCCTGCAAGGGTCAAATGGATGGCGGCGGCAGGGAATGTCCCGTCCTGCAGCGCCGCTGGTTCGAATCCCGAAAGATGGCGGCAGGGAATGGCCCTTCCTGCAGCGCCTCGGGTTCGAATCCTGGGAGGCAACGGCAGGGAATGTCCCGTCCTGCCGTGCCTTTGGCTCAATTTCTGCTATCCGTCGCAGTGGTAGGCCTTACTTGTGTGCTGAAGCTTCGCAGCCACACATTGCCTTTTCAGGGAGACCAGCACACAGCTGTCCGTCTCGTAGATTTGGCCTGGGTGTCCTGGGGCTTGTCCCAGCTACACTTGCCAATCTAGACTCAGTTCTGTAGCCGTCTGAGCTAAATTATCCGATTACCGTGGCTGCGCACCTAGCGCTACTCCCACACGGTACGGAAAAACGCCGTAAACTGGCGCTTTTAGCAGGCTAAATCTGCTTGCCGTAGGCCAGAGGCCTACATAATGCGTTCAAAATGATGGAAAATCGACCTAAAAAGGCCGTCTCGCGGGTCAGTTGGCTTCTCAGTTGGCAGCTGACTGTCCCCTTACTTGCAAAAGGGTCCAATCAGAGGTAGAATTGGCTAGTTTCTGTAGGGCTCGATTGAAACACGCTGACACCAAGATGTGGTAAGCCGAAGCGTTTCAGCTCACCGGTTGCGAGTTCGAATCCAACGAGCCCTAGCCTTGAAGTATTCTACCAAAACAAACTAGCAGGATTTACTCATACAGAAATTATATATTTAACTGAATACATTTACAATGGGTGGTTACTATATATATACAAATAGATTATAACAATAGGTTAGGTTTGAAGGGGGTGTGGGAGACAAGGGCGTAGCCCGCGGCGGTAGACATTCTGTGGGGGTAGCTGTGGTAAAGGGGGAGGCACCATCTCCCGGTTGTATAGTTGCCTGAGGGGCGCGTGATTGCTGCGTGTCCGTGCCCCTCCCCTATTTAGCCAGTCCAGTTTGACCGCTGCGCAACGGGGTCATCTGCGGTCATGAGGTGAATGGTGATATAATAGGATTAGTGCTTAAGGCTTGACATGATAAGCCACTGCGTAGCAACTCTGTAAACTACCCGTCCGTCTGTTGCCGTATTACCACACAAACAGAGAGATGTAAAATGTGAGTTATGGATAAGTTTCGCAACTTATAAATTGGAGGTTATATAAATTCTTTCCTAATCTATATTATCAGATGAACAGTACAAAAAGGATTTTTCAGCTACCCTATAACTCATTTCAATGTCTTTGTGTGAATTTCACTTCCTCCAAAAATTACAATATCCCTAAAATATGCATAAAAACTTAAAAGCTTAGCTCCAAATACTTTTCTATATAAAATACATGAAAACTAATTAGGCTTCAATTAGAATTAAATTAAATTGATTAAATTAATTTTGATTAGATTCATGCTAATAGATTTTAGAAAACAATTACACATTAAACCGAAATAGAAGATATTAAATTCCAATATAATTTTATGATTCAAATTATTATCATTATGGAGAAAATGTTTTTGTTTTGAATTATTTATACAATGGGGGATGCACAATAATGGATGCAGAATATTAACCCTTAACGGTCGTAGGGGCCCGGCTGGTAATTAACTTAACCCCCACTCTCCCCAAATCCGGTTTTTTCTATCTCATTTTCTTTGTGTGAAAGATGGAAGGCTATAACTGAGTGACTTTTTAAATATGGGTGTGACACAAAACTGAGAGTTGGAATTTTTTTGAATATCTCCATCCTGGCGGGCACAGCGGAGACAAACACAAAAACCTTTAGCCCTCAAGCTCTAAAAGGAGCTGAGATAATAGGTGGGAACATTGAACGCCCCACGACCGATAATGGACATTATGACAAGATAAAAATAAATTGTCGTTAATTTAGCTTGCTAACATGTTACTGTAATTAGTTAATTCTTTCATTAGGCGGGGTAAAGGGGGGTTTCGTTATTTTATCCCGCGGTTACTTTCACCTTAGAAAAATGGAAATCTGGTGTAAGACCCAGCCGACAAATTTGCGAAATTTTCGCCAACTTTCGCAAATAAATTGCGAAAAAAATGGCGAATTCGCGAAATATTTGCGATTATCTGTTGCGAAAATTAGCGAAAGTTTGCAAAATCGCATATTTTGCGAAACCTTGCGAAATCGCGAATAAACATGCAAAAAAAAATTAGCGAAAATGTGCAAAAACGCTTTTTTTTGGCGATTTTTTTTGGGTTGCTAAAATATACAAAATCGCAAAAAAAAAGCTGAGATAAAAGTTGCAAATTCGAAATAAATCTTAAAATGTGCTAAAACTTGCTAATTCACTTAAAATGAAAACTTGCAAATTACCTATCTTGCTAATAATTGCTACTGATTGCAATTTAGCACTAATTAGATTTATTCCCAATCTTGCTAATTAGCAAGTTTTAGAAAATTTTGAGATATAGTGCGATTTTGCAACTTTTATCTTAGCTTTATAAGTGCGATTTTGCATATTTTCAAAAAAAATTTTGAAATTTTCAATCTTGCTAATTAGCAAGTTTAGTAAATGAGATTTAGTGCGATTTTGCATATTTTCGCCAAATTTTTAAAAATTTTCAATCTTCCTAATTAGCAAGTTTAGAATATGAGATTTAGTGTGATTTTGCATATTGTTGCAAATTTATTAAAATTTTCAATCTTGCTAATTAGCAAGTTTAGCATATGAGATTTAGTGCGATTTTGCATATTTTTGCCAATTTTTTAAAATTTTCAATCTTGCTAATTAGCAAGTTTAGCATATGAGATTTAGTGCAATTTTGCATATTTTTGCCAATTTTTTAAAATTTTCAATCTTGCTAATTAGCAAGTTTAGTAAATGAGAGCTAGTGCGATTTTGCATATTTTCGCCAAATTTTTAAAATTTTCAATCTTCCTAATTAGCAAGTTTAGCATATGAGATTTGGTGCGATTTTGCATATTTTTGCAAATTTTTTTAAATTTTCAATCTTGCTAATTAGCAAGTTTAGCATATGAGATTTAGTGCGATTTTGCATATTTTTTTTAAATTTACAATTTTGCTAATTAAAAGTTTAACATATGAGATTTAGTGCGATTTTGCATATTTTTGCCAATTTTTAAATTTTCATTCTTGCCAATTAGCAAGTTTAGCAAATGAGATTTAGTGCAATTTTGCATATTTTTGCCAATTTTAAAAAATTTTCAATCTTGCTTATTGGCAAGTTTAGCATATGAGATTTAGTGCGATTTTGCATATTTTTTTAAAATTTACAATTTTGCTAATTAAAAAGTTTAGCATATGAGATTTAGTGCGAATTTGGAATATTTTCGCCAATTTAAAAAAAAAATTTATATTTTCAATCTTGCTGATTAGCAAGTTTGGCAAATGAGATTTAGTGCAATTTTGCATATTTTTGCCAATTATTAAAATTTTTTAATCTTGCTAATTAGCATACATATACATATATAAAAAACGCCTAAAAAATAAAGTTTTTCTAAAAATAAAGAGACACATAACGGCAAATATTTGAACTATATTTGAAGTAAAAATTTGTTTAACTCCATTTTAAATGTGCAATGGAAAAGACAATGGGAGGGACGGGACATTGGGCTGTTTTTTACACTAGTCCCCAAAGTCTTAGTATTGTTCCTTGGCTTAACAACTTTATTGAATTTTCATTGGTTGTGTTATTAAGTTGAGTGTTTAAACATTTCAATCACGAACACTAATCTACAGAAGGGGTAATTTTGTGTGTCACCATTGAGGATATGCAAATCCCTTTCGATTTAATTGAGAACATTTCCCGATAAATAGACAATTGATGTTTTTGGGTATTACTAGACGATGTGAATTGTCTTTCTTATATACCCATTATTTAGTTCAAAGATGAAAACGCACGAGCATTGTCGGTCAAATATGTGCACTACACCAATAGCAGTTACATGAGGTGCATGTGAGAGCATATGAGCGGTCAAACTGGACACGTAATTAACAGGGAGGGATTGGGGATTGGAATTTAAAATATGCTGCTACCCAAATTTTATAAAACGTTTGCTCATTTTGGTTGGCTTTTAAAAGTTGGATACTTTTTTAAAATTTATATAAATATTTATCCCAAACTAAATCAAATACAGGATGCTTAACATTTGAAAATTAAAAAAACAGTGGTGCTTCGCTGATAACTTTGTGTTTGTTCGTTTAGATCTCGGTAATCATTAAACTGATTAAGTAATTCATTTTAGGGAAGCTTCCATAGGTCCGCTTTTAAGCAATTTTAGTTTATCATCTTATCTTGTTTATCAACATTGGGAATGTATGTATATCAATTTATGATCCTCGGCCTCTCAGGGCTAATTAATTTTATCTTATAATTGTACATTATAATATCCGCGAAAAGCTGTTTATAATACGATGTTAGCTTATGAAACAAAATCTTTATGTTTTTTCTTCCAATATGTGAATAATATTCAAAACGATGCTTATTTTGTTTTATAAGTTGACCTCTCACTCATCAAAAAAAAGTTGATTTTTAACTTTCACCTGTACAGAGACCACCTGGAGGCCTGAAGCTCCAGACCTGGAGGACTATCCAAAAAATATTAAAACTTGGGAAATTCATCATATAAGAATGATTTTACGTATGTAACATAAGTTGTGTATAGAGAGAGATAGTTGTGTATGTATATTTATATATTTTTAAAGAGCAATTGAAAATTTAATGCAAACTTAGGGATCTAAAGTGATAAGACATTGAATGATGATACACAAAATTACCCCTTATATTATTAAAATTAGTGGCTGAAACGTTTAAACACTTAACTTAATTAACCAACCAATCAAAATTCTCCAAAGAAAAAAATATTATTATAAATATTATAAAACTTTTGGGACTAGTATATTAAACAGCCCATTGTCCCCTCTTTCTCTTCAAACTTTTCCAACAAATAATCTAATTGTTCATAAGGGGTAATTAATTGTCAAAAAAATCAATCTTTTATAAGAGCCGAGAAAATCACGTTTCCCCCAAACTAAGACAGACGGACATTTCAAATTATAGAGTAGCTTCGCTACTGATAAAAAACAATAAATATCAGAGAGAGAGAAAGGGGACAATGGGTATATTACACTGGTCCCCAAAGTTTTACAATAACGTTTTCTTATTTGTTGACTTAAAAACTTTGGGGACTTTAGTGACTTTTGATTAGTTGGTTTATTAAGTTGAGTGTTCAAACTTTTACACCACAAATTTTTAATCTACAGAAGGGGTAATTTTGTATATCAATTTATCGGCCATTTTCCTATCCCTGTATAAACATACACTTAATCATAGAGTAGTTGTATTTATTCAATTGTTCATTAAAATTTTTCCAGTTTGGCTTAAAAACTGACTATTATCCCCTTGATTAGAACCGGTTCTATGTCCGGAAGCTTAAGATCTCAATAACTACTGGACCGATTGGGCTTTCTATTTCAGGTAAGCTTAATATTTGTCTTGTGATAGTTTTAGGCTATTTTATTTTAAGTCGTGGATTGCTTTTAGGCTATTCTATTTTAAGTCTTGGGAAGGTTTTAACTCTCCCCTTTGAATACAGAGCCACTAGAAGCTAGGGGCGTAACTGCTAGTATTATATAATGGATTATTATTACATGGATTTTACACAAGATTATCATGTACTTTAATAAAGTGAAACTATTAGCTGGCTAAAAGAACAAACGCTCTTATCCACCCACTTTACCCCACCCCTCCCCTCCTACTGGAAGAACAAACTAACAAATAAATGATATTCAAGTTAGTGAACCATTCAATGAAAATTCAATAAAAGTTTTATATAGTTAAAAATTTTGCCGCTAGGTGTCTCTTACCTTTTAGAAAAACTTTATTTTTTGGCGTTTTTAAAATATATATTTTTGTTTAAACATGCAAGAAGTAAGTTCTAATTAAATTTGTTTCTCATATAATTGTTTTTTTTTCTCAATATTTTGAATATTTTAATTTAAAAACTACAAAATCTAAAGGCAACGTAATCAATTTTAGTAAGGTTCTAAGTCAAGCTATAAGTTAGTTCTAACACTAAAATCTTCACCCTACATACATTTTGAAAGAAAAGGATAAGAAGGTCTTTAAAGTATTCTAATTATTATAAAGAGCTAGTATATTCCTTAACTCAATAATATTTAAAATGGACGTACGGACATTCCATTAACGAATATAATATCTGTAAATGATATGTAATATATTTTTCATAACTAAACCCATTTGAAAATAAATCTTATTTAATATAGTTGCTACGCTTTCTAAGTTGTACCTTTCTACTACAGGAATCACCTTGCAAGGTTTTAAACTATTTTGGGAGAGGGTGTCTTCACCCCCTCCCCCCAAAAATATCTTTTTTATCTTTTTGAAACTCAAATTTTAAATGGGATGAGGTCGACTTTTCCTCCTCCTACCTTAAGTAAAGTGCCCCTAGATGCTTCTAGGGGCGTAGCCGCTAGTATACATATATAGCAAAGCTTTCTGTCCCTATAGGTTGAAATCTTTATTTTCATCAAATCCTAAAAGGAATAGATTATTTCAACGTTAGATGGTTGTCCGCGGATAGTAAAATGAAAACTTGTAAGATTAACTCCAGTGTTATTGATTTTATGATTTTATTTTACCATATGCAGAAAAGTGTTTATTGTGATACATGACCCAAGAGCCGGTTCTAATCCAGCATAAATTTATCAGATTCAATGCCATACCGGTTAAATATTTGTCTGTTCTTGTATATGGAAATTTACGGATAATTAAAATTGACATTGAATTTGAAATTTACTAAATATAAGGTGTAGAAAACAGGGATCTAAAGGGATAAGACAATGGCAAATGAATTCATGTACATTCTCAATGATGACACACAAAATTACCCCTTCTGTAGATTAGAATTAGTGATTGAAATGTTTGAACACTTAACTTATTAAGGCAACCAATAAAAGTCCCCAAATTTGTAAAGCCAACGAAAAATACTAAGACTTTGGGGACTAGTGTAAAATACAATGTCCGCTCCCTCCCTGTGTATAAAATTGTGGCGAGCTATCTTTATATTTTTTCCATTAAATTTAATTTTAATAAATTTATACTTTATATAGTTTAAATTTTTGCCGCTAGATGTCTCTAACATTTTAGAAAAATGCATTTTTTTTGGTATTTTTAATATATGTATGGTTGTTTAAAAATTAAATAAGTATATCATATTTATAATGGTTTCCTATTTCATTTTTTTCCGGTATTTTGAAATTTTTTGTAAGAAATAATAACAAAATCTAAACAACAGACAACAGTATACAAAATTTGAATGCTGTCAGCATAGGATGGAAAGGATATTAAATATTGCCCCCTTAAAAAAAAATATATGAGATTCTCATCACTTAACTTTTGAATTAGAAGTTAAAGTAAAGGGTATCTGAAGAACATAATTGTGAATCCGCTAATTTTTACGTAGGCTAGAGCTTGAGAGAAATAGACTAAAGTCGCGAATTAGCAAGAATTAAGAGGGAAAAAAATAGAGAAAAGCCGCGAATTCGGAATGATTTAGAGGAAAAAAGAGAATAGCCGCGAAAATAAATAGATAAAAGTCGCGAATTAGCAAGAATTTAGAGCGGAAAAATAAAGAAAATGTGCGAATTCGCAAGGATTTTTAGAAAAAAAGATAAAAGCCACGAAAATATATAAATAAAAGTCGCGAATTAGCAAGAAATTTTAGGAAATAAATAGAGAAAAGCCGCGAATTTGCAAGAATTTTGAGGGGGAAAAAATAGAGAATATCCGCGAATTTGCAAGGATTTCTTGAAAAAAAGCCGCAAATTCGCTAGTTTTATCTGCGAATTTTTTGCGATTTATAAAAGGCGAATTTATTAAAGGTGATGACTAAGAATCGCAAATATTTTGCGAAAAATGCTAATTCGCGAATTTTCTCTATTTTTTTTCGCTAAAAATTAGCGAATTTGCATATTTTCGTTCTCTCAAAAATCTAATTAACACAGTCGCAATTATTAGCAACTTTTAGCTTGCTAATTTGCAATTTTTAGCAACTTTTAGCTTGCTAATTCGCAATTTTTAGCCTATACATTTCGCAAAATTTTTGCGAATTCGAAATTTTTCGCAAAAAATACAAAAATTTTGCTAAAAACTGCTAATTCGCATTTAATCCCTTGCTAAAGTTCGCGATTTCGCCTGGCGAAATCGCTAAATTGTCCGCTGGGGATCTAGGTAATAATATATGTAATTGCATAATGCATCCATTTATTGTTACTTTGACTTTCACATGGCCTTTGATGGTCAGTTGATAGTGTTCTTCTTGATTATTTAAACAAAAGAGCATTACCGACTAGTGCAGACAAAGTGTCTGAACAAATACAACCAATAATCTACAGAAGGGGTAATTTTGTTTATCTTCAATTTATCGTCAATTATCTTATCCCTTATGATCCCTAAAGATATCGGGAATAGTCCCTTTCGTGGCAACGCCCCTTAAGGAGCGATTCATCGTATTCTTAAAATGTTTATTATTATTTAAGGTTAGTTTAGGTTATATTGGGTTTGGTGATTGTCCCACAGGGGTAGGTAATTGGCCCCGCGGGGTTACAGCCCCCCGTAGGGGAAAAAGGAGAAAACCTACTGTGAAAAATACGAAGAATCTCCCCTTAAGGTGCGTTGCCACGAAAGGGACTATACCCAAGATATCTTACACTCAAGACTACATACTATACACCTTTTGAAATTTTCGGTAAATTAGCCTAAAATTCAGATTCGTACTCATACTTTTATACTCGTGTATAGTCCGTTGCGTGGCGTTACGTAGTATTTTAACAGCAGCTTCCTATTTCTAACCATGCGGGGCTAATTGCATAACCCTGCGGGGCAATCACCTAACCTAACGTAACCTAAAATATCCTATGAAAAGTATATGCGAATATACGACAAAACGCCCCATAAGAGGCGATGCCATGAAAGGGACTGTACCCAAATTTTCAAATTTATTTGAATATAAACTTACTGCTTTAAATCATTTGCTCTGTATTGTTCACAGTCCAATTTCAAAAATGGAATATATTTTAAATATATGTAAATATTTAAATAATTTTCTTGTAATAGGATCAAATTATGATGTATAGTTTAAATATGATATGATTAAATTCTTATTTAAAAATTTTACTAATTGTATTTTAATTTAAGTATTTACAGTACGAAGCTCTTAAATTCTGGAACATTTATTTCTAAAACAATGTCATTGTATATTACTTTGTCGGTGTAACTCAGATATCTAAAGGGATAAGACAATGTCCGATAAAGTGTTGTACATCCCCAATAATGATACACAAAATTGTCCCTTCAGTAGATTAAAATTTCTGGTTGAAACTTTTGGACAATCAACTTAATAACCAACCAATCAAATCTTTTTAGAGTCCCCAAAGTTGTTGAGTCAACTTATAACAATATGTTATTATAAAACTTTGGGGACTAGTGGAATTAACAGCCCAATGTCCCCTACTTCCCTGGTGTAACCGCTAGTAAGAGTAGATTTTTTATTTATGATTCTCCAATAAATTAGAAAGGGGGAGGTAGGTTGTGCTAAAATTCTGTAAAAGTGTGAGTTTAAGGCTTAAAAACAGTAATAGAACAATAATATTCACTATTGTGTATTCCTTATTGAAAAGAAATATAGACAAATTTTTTTTAGATTTGACATAAATTTTATTGTTCTACCACTGTTTTTAAGCCTTTAAACTCACACTTTTACGGAATTTTAGCACAACCTACCTCCCCCTTAAATGCCATTTTTGTCTATTCCCAAATTCACGACTTCATAGAAAACTGACAACTAAATTAGAGAGATAGGAAAAAATAGGCTGTCTATTACACTAGTCCCCAAAGTTTTATATTAACGTTTTCTTATTAATTTTGATTGGTTGGTTTAAAAAAATGGAGTGTTGAAACGTTTCGACTTCTAATTCTAAATACAGTAAGGGTTATTTTGTGTATTAACTTTAGGGTTGTACATCAATTTATCGGCTTTTGCCTTTTCCCTTTATATCCCTGGAACTAAATTCTGTTGTGATTGCAAATTAATTTTAAATCTAAAACAAGTACTCACAGTACAAACTTTATTTATGAAGTGCAAAACGTATAAAAAAACGCACCTATATATGCTCAGGAAGAGTCATAAGTAGTAAGAAAAAAGATAAGCTCTAAACCAGCTTTTTTGATTATCATATATCATTTTATAGGAGTAAAGTTTTTTAAACCGTCATTAATTTAAAAGGATCCAATTCGACGAAAAATTGCAAACACCGTCTGCAGATTTATGGTTGAGAGGCGGATTTTTCCATACTTTTTGCTGAAGAAATTTTAGGCTAACATCATATTTCTTAAGTGGTTTAGAACAGGTAGGGAGGGAACATTGGGCAGTTTATTACACTAGTCCCTCAAGTTTTATAATAACATGTTCTTGTTTAATGGCTTAACGAGTTCAGGTACTTTTATTGAAGTGTTGGTTAATACTAATTATAATCTAAACAAGGGGTAATTTTGTGTAAAATCATTGGGAATGTGCATCAATTTAACGTTCATTGTCTTATCCCTTTAGACGCCTGGGTTTAAGATTAACCTCTCAATTCAACTTCCACCCTCCAAGACATGCCTAACCCTAAACAAATGAATTGGTAAAAGAAAAGGATATTAGAAAGCTATAGCTCCACAGTCAACGTACCTCCATCAAAGGTGTGTGTGTATCCGTTGAAAAGTTTTTAAAAATATTATTTTTTTATAATATTCATACTTGTCACTGAGTAAAAAAGCTGTGTCAAATCCCACCGTAATCCCCTCTCTCTCTCTCAAAGTAAATGTATAAAAAAAAACAAGGATGACAACTTCCTTTTATTGTACATTATTGTAATAGAAATCAGAAATCCAAAATTCAGATCAATCGGATGATTTTATCACATAAAAAATTATTGTTAAAAAGTAAAAGAAATCAACATGTTTAAAATGAACGTACGGACATTCTGGTAACGATTATAGAAATTCTAATACAGGAATCATCATTTAAAGTTTGTAATCGATAGGACAATTCTAACATGCTTAAATTATCGAAAAAAGCTATCCGTTCCGGACGTACCGACCCTAATTGTAGAAAAGCTTCGCTACCAAAAATGGTAAAGATTGCAAAAAAGTTTCCCAATTTTTAAATATTTCCTTCAGTTTGTAGTCTTTGTTTTGGTAGGTATGACATTAATAAAAGTTATAACAACTTAGGAGAGATGTACTTTTAAAGCGTTCGCTAATGCCTCTCCACATTTATTTCATTGACAAATGACGTGGCACCGCATATTGGGAGAAATATACCAATAGAAAATTTTGAGTACACTGGCAATTAAAGATTAAAAGTTATTTATTAAGAGTGCTAATGTTTAAATTATGTCAGTTAAATATAATGAGCTATATGCAAATTTCCCCTCAGGGCTGTATTAGATCTGAAAAAGCTATTGCCGTGAGATGAAAAATGTCGCTGCCACTTGGGGCAGGTACTTGTCTGAATTATACATCTATACTTATTGCTAAAAGCAGGATAATGTAATCAACAAACAATTTAAGTCCTGTAATAACGTTTACATCGTCTCAAAATTTTAAGTGTTTCAGCAAGATATAGTCATTTTCTATAATTTGGAAAATAAAATATTAAATATGTTATGTGATATAGTTTTTTTTTTTAAATATGCATTATAATTAAATTCCTTATTCAAAATAATCTTCAAGACGACCTTTTTTCACACAAACTGGGTTTCTTTTTCCGCAATTCTACAATGTGCTTTTTTCCCCTCCACATGGCTTTTTAGCAGTAGTAACGTGTATTCATTCAAACCTAAAGCAGCCAGGACTATAGCTACTCTCAGATTTTGTTGATAACTTCTAAACAATAAGTCTTTCTTTATTAAAAAAACTTAACTTATACGTTTGAATTTAAGATGTTAATTTAAATATTTTGTCTCAATTATGATCATTAATTTATGTATGTAATTTCAGGAATTTGCAACTGTTTGAATAACCTTTGATCAATGGATTATATCGGCAGTCATTCTGTTTTATGTTGTTTTTTTTATTGCAAAGCTTGTCTATAACTAGCTACCAAAACACCGAAACTAAACCAAAAGTACACAGAGTTTAAAAACTGTATAAATCCTACAGGTCTGAATTACTGTACACTGTTCCGCCGCCGTTTCTTCACAGTTCCATATTGTTCTCCACCAAAGCAACTGCTGTGCCGAATTTTAGAGCTGTAACTCTTTCGTGGGCTGAGATCATGCACGTTTTACTTTTGGTTTCAAAAAGTGGCACATCCGCCTCCCCCCTTTTTCCTAATACTGATTTCTATCCCCGAATGTATTTTTTCCAAACATAGCAGTTTAGAATTCTCAAGAAAAAATTATGAATTTCAGATTTAGCTCTACAGCAGAAAAAAGTACATGTTAAGTACATTAGTTAATAGCGACAAAATAATGGAAAAGACGATTGTGTCCAAAAGAAATAATAATTAAAAAAAAAAACGATAAAAAGAAAAGCAAACTGTAATACCCAGGGAAAACAAATTCTAAAGGAAAATTTCCCCGCAACCCCCTTCCCCTTTCCCCCCCCCTTCTTTCCCACCCCTCTTCACTTACATGACAAAAACAAACTATATCACCAGATACCCAGATAAGGTTTCGTGATTTTTTTTGTAGAACTGTTGCGTTAGACTGGCTACTCCTGGTAATACCTAAAGAAAATATAAATGACATTTTCCTCAAAACTTATATAATTTCTGAACTTTTAATACCTAAAAACTAAGCCCTTTGGCATCTTGATTAATTTTTGTAGAAAAAAAAATGATTTTTAAAATGAATTTGTTTCCTGGTTCGTTTCTTCAACAAGCTTAAAATCTCCTCGTGATTCTAAACAAAAATGAAACAAGGTTAGATTATATGAAAATTGATGCCTTTTTTAACTGAAAAAGGCTACTGTCCTTTCGTGTAAAGACATACAAACAAGAACATATTAACAAAGTAAGAAGTAAGTGAGATTTAATGAAAATTGATGCCTTTTTGAACTGTAACAAGGATGAAAACATCCATAAAAGCGAAGCACTGAAACTGTAGGACAAACGGACATTAACACTTATATATGTTAAAACTTAATTATCATAATATAAATTTATAAGAGTCAAAGCAAAATTGGAAGTAAATTTGTTGAAAAACTGCTTGATACAGGATAATTTTTATGGACATACTTACATTTTTAGGACTTGATTATATAGTTGCTTCGCTTATTACATTATACTTTGTTGTCCCAGGAATCAATATTCCAAAAATCAGATCAATCCGATCACATAAAAATTTGTTGTTAAAATTTTTTAAAAATCAACATGTTTAAAATGGACGTACAGACATTTTGGTAATGATTATAGAGTTGCTAAGCTTTCTAAATCCTACCTAACTACTAAAGGAATCATCATGCAAAATTTGAAATCGATAGGACAATTCTAACATGCCTAAATTAACGGAAAAAGCTATCCGTTACGGACGTACGGACGGACCGACCCTAATTATAGAAAAGCTTCGCTTTTATAAAAGACTACTGTCCTTTCGTGTAAAGACATAGAAACCTAGTGTCCTAGATTGTAATGGGAAAAATGGTTACTGACCGTCCGCCAGACAAACTTATTATAGACCATCGTTTTAGATGTCCCAATGGACATAGAAATAAATTAGTGGAAATAGTGAAAACTGTATGCCATCTTTCAATTAAACTATGACAAGAACTATAACATTTAAAAAAGCAAAGATATTAACAAAGTAAGAAGTAAGTGATATTAACAAAGTAAGTGGGCTCTAAATAGATAAATACTTAAATAGTTATTTATCGCATCGTATTTTAGACCTCTTTTTGCGGGTATTAAAATATCGAGGATAATTGTCTTTAAGACAATGATATACATGATTTTTCAGTATGACCTAAAACCGGTTTAATCCAGCGGATATCAATTGGTTTCGAAGCCATACTTGAATATGATTTACCATGGCTCGGAAGCATCGAAGTAAGCTCAGATGTTTACTCTAAAGCTGTACTTGCCCTATATGACTATTCATGATTTAAATTTGAAAGTAACAAAAGATGTTCTAATTGGCATCTTTTATGCAACTACCGAGCCCTGGAATTCGCAGTAGTGTAGAGATGGAAAATTAAGCTTTTGTTAGGTATCGATTAGGATTCTACCAAATTTTTATTTATTTCTTGCGGATTTTTTATAATTCGCCCACATGAAAATTAAGTAAAATTTAAAACTCTAGGTAAAATATCTAATTACTTCGTTTAAGGAAGATATGATACGTTAAAATATATTTAATAGGTTTAGGTAGAAAGAAAAATTTAAGATTTAATATCTAAGAAGTTTAACTAAAATTAAGTACAATAAGTACCTATTAGTTTTGAAACAAAAAATGTACAAAGAAATAGGTAGTTTTGAAATAATACCAAGTAGCTTGAAGTCTGTCTGTCTCTTAAGATCTTAGTAACCACTGAACCGATTGGATTCTACTCTTCAGGGAATATACCTACTGGTCCTGTGGTGGTTTTAGGCTATTTTCCTGGGGGGTCAGACACCCAAAACCGCCCCAAAAACAAACCTTACCCCCCCCCCATTTTTTTTAAATTTGATGACGTTGTTGCACTGAATTTTTTTTGTTTATTTAAATTACCTCTTGGCGCAAAGCCCGTAGAGGCTAGGGGCGAAGCCGCTAGTTCAAATATAATTTGTGACTTTCACACAAAGTACCAATTAAGCAATTAATCCCAACCCCATTTTCTAAACTCCACATATAGCACTACAAGACGGCTGGATAGTTATTCGTTTGTTTGTTTATTACGTTAGGTCAGGTTAGCTAAGGTTACATTGGATATTTGGTAGCCCCTCAGGGTTTGGGCTACCCGCAGTGGTAGGAAAGAGGAAAAAAACCACCCCACAACACCTTATCTTTGATTTTTTTTAATGCTCAACCGGCACTTCATGTGAAAGCACCTGACAAATATAAAAAAATACAGACCTGAAAAGTATCGTAGGTAGGGGTGTGGACCAGAGATTCTCCAACTTCTGACTTCAAACTATTTAGTCGGTGGTGGAATGGAGTATTCAAAGCAACGCCACCTGTTGAATAAATAATTAACTAAATTGTTTATTTTTGATAAAATAACAAAATGAAAACGGGGGAACATAGCTATTTATCATTGACAAGGGATCACGATTCTGAAAAACAATTCTAGGGTATCTTCCAATCCACTTTATTATTTCACACCTATTCACCCATTTCCATTTAGTCACATCCCAAACCCTGTTTACTCCGATCATATATCCAGATTTTAGAATTTGTTGTTGAAAATAATGATGAATCATGGCATAATAAAAAGAAACAGGCATGCTAAAACTATTATATAAAGCTTATATATTCCTGAATATAATTATCCGGACGAATAGCTTTAAACAAAAGAAAAACATTCCCTTAATCATTATTATGGATATCATCTATATACACGCGAACAATAACAGAGGCTTTTTATATAGCTAAATTAGTAATAGTTATTTCTCGCATCGTATTAAAACAGCTTTACGCGAATATATAATGTACAATTATAAGATTGAAACCACTATTGTTAGCCCCGAGATGCCGAAGGCACGGGCTAACAAAACTGGTTTTAATATTATGATATTTATAATCGTAGAAAACTGCTTATAATACGATTTTTCTGTGTGGCTGAAAACTGGTTCTTATCCATCAGATATTAATTGGTTTCGAAGCCATACTAAAAATACAATCCTTATACTAAAGTAACAGGATGTGTGTCTGTGTGTTTGTTTGTACCGAAGGATCTCGCTAACCGCTGAACCGATCGGGTTCTCCTTAACAGGGTAGCTTCTCATAGGTCCCGGGAAGGTTTATAACTATTTTCTTGGGAGGTGAGACACCCTCAACCCCCCAAAAAAATGAAAAATCCCCCCCCCCCTAATTTATTTTTTTATATTTTTTAACTAAAATTGAAAAAGAGGGAGGGGGGCAATCCCTCAAATAAAAATCAAAAATAAGAAATTATGTTATCAAATTCGAGTCCCCCCTCCTGAAGTGCCACTAGAGGCCTCTAGGGACGCATCCGCTAGTTGTAAATATAGAATTAAACCAACCTGCCACACTCTGAACATAATCATCAATAAACGCAGTGAACATTTGTGTCTCCAGGAAACTGGCCAGAAATCCTATATGACTCTGAACCTGAAAAAGAAAAAATCACATGAAGCATCGTATTACAGACAATTTTCCACGAAAATTAAAATAAAAATTAATACCAGTTGTTTTGTCATCCCGGATCTTCGGGACCTAGGGGGTAACAAAACTGGTTCTAATTTTATAATTTTTTATTTTTCAGATCTCGATTATAAATCCGTCCAAATTTTGGTCAATTTTGGAATCCGAATCCGGAATCCGTTTTTTAATAGCGGATTCGGATTCTTAATTAGTAGGCTAAATTGAGTTTTTTCTTTCAACTACATATCACATCATTACATATAAAATCTTTTAAAATCTGGTTCGATTATCGGAAGTGAATTACAGAGAAGATCAAGAACATTAATTATTAGGACATATGTACTAATGTAGCACTAAATTTTTTAATTTAAAAAAAAGCCTTTAAAAATATTGCTAGAATCCAGAATCCGAAATCCGCCTTTTTTTGGACGGATTCTTTTAAGAATCCGAATCCGGTCCAAAATTTTGACGGATTGCCATCCCTAGGTGTAAGGTAAATTATCAAATATTTTGACAAAAAATGCCCATATAAGCAATTCATATATGCTTTAAAAATGTAATGTTAGATTAAATGCTACTGTGAAGTCTAAAATACCCAAATTGATATCTTCATTAAACAAAACATAAACTTAATTGTTTTAATTAAACGATTAATGAAACTTTATATAAAGGGAATCAATTTATACTAAAAGAAATTTAATTAAAGAGGAAAACAATGAAATGCCCTCCTAACTTTTCTTTTTAAAAAATTAAAAATGTCACGTACATCTAAAACCCTAAGATACATAGTTTACGTTGTGTTTTGTAATTATATCTATAATACATAGTAGCTTGATGTCTGTCCATCCGTCTGTCTGTCCCTTAAGGTCTCGGTAACCACTGAACCGATTGGATTCTACTCTTCAAGGAATATATAATATACTGTTCCTGTGGTGGTTTTACGCTATTTTCTAGGGGGGGTGGGACATCCCCAACCCCATAAAAAAAAAAAAAAAATCCCCCTAATTTTTTTAGGTAGTTTGCATCTGGTGCTGGTTCACCAGAGATACTTAACTTTTTTTGGATCTACTGTAGTTCACGGTAAAATATTGCTGGTAACTAATATTGCCAAAAATCTATGAATTTTAAAGGCTGCTAGCTGCCAAACGGCTAAACGTAAATATCATACCCGCACACCATTTTAAGCGTATAAGAAGGCCTACAAATAATCTGGAATAGCCAAGATCCAATGATGCACAGGGAAAGCTTCACTAAAGAAAAAAACGCATAAAATAGGCCTTCTTCGCGCATTTCTCTGCACTGCGAGATAATTATGCATTATTGATTTATGGCTATTCCAGATTATTTGTAGGCCTTCTTATGCCGCCTAAAACAGCGTGGGCATGATCTGTGCTGTGCGTTCAGCCGTTTGGCAATATTTTATTGAGATTTTGCCGCTTATTAATTTATTTAATATTTAATAAGTCTAAAGAAACATTTAAACTTTTCCTTATTTGAAATTTGACCAGATTAAAATAAAACAATAAGATCTTTTAATTATAAAATAAATAAATTGATCTTCTTAAACAAGCGATCCAAGTTTTCATTTATTTTTTTTTGGGGGGGGAGGGGAGGGAGGTGGGGCGAAGCTTTTCTATAATTAGGATAGGTTCGTCCGTCATTACGTAATGGTTAGCTCTTTTTGTTAATTTAGGCATGTTAGAATTGTCCCATCGATTTCAAACTTTGCATTGTGATTTAGAAAGCGTAGCAACTCTATAATTGTTACCAGAATGTCCGTACGTTCATTTTAAACATGTTGATTTTTTACTTTTGTTAACAGCAAACTTTTATGTGATATAATTCTTCGATTGAATAATAAGTACAATGAAATATGCGCGAAGCATCTCTATAATCAAGTCCTAAAAATGTAAGTAGGTTTGTCCTTAAACATTATCCATAATTTAAGCAGATTTTTAACATAATAACTTAATTTTTTTCCGAATTTCTACATTTATATTATAAAATATCAGTTCTGACACTCTACAAATGTTTGTCCCACTGTTTCAGAGCTACGCTTTTATGGACGTTGTCATCCTTGTTTTATTAAATAATATCTTACTTTTATTTCTGTAGTATAAAAATACTTAATATTTACTGTAAAAATATTTTCCTTTTTAATATAATCATGATTATTTAGAAAATCTATATTTTAAAAAAATAGCAAAAATCAAATATCTAAAAATAATATAAATAGAATATTCATTTAAAAACCTACATTTTGATTCAAATAATAACATCCTTTAAAGACGTCCAATCTTTTTTATTTCGGAGGGGGGTGAGGGGGGATAGGTCACCCATATAATCCCCAATATATACTTATTAAGAAATAATAGAGATAACAAGGAGAAATAACCAATGTAAACTTTACACAGATAATCAGCTGTCTATCTTCAATAACAGCTAAGTAAATGCCTGCCCTTTCCCTACAGAATTCAAATGTACCATAGCTTTACCGATAGACAAACGTACAAAAAAAGCTTACTTGGACGAAGGTTTTTCTATGTACTGGCTAATCTACCAAAAAAAAATATTTGTCAATGTGGCTTCGAAACCGATTGATATCTGCTGGATTCCAACTATGTTCTCAGCCATGCCAAAAAATCATGTATATCATCTTATTACAGACAATTCTCCACGAATATCAAAATAAAAATCATGAAATTAATACCACTTTTTAAGAGCCTAGGCCCTCGAACCCTCGGGGCTAACAAAACTTGTTATAAGCTAATATTATTTGAATATTCGCGGATAGCTGTCTATAATACGATGCGATAAATAACCATTACCTGTTCAGAAAGGAATGATATTTTGTCAAAGTTATCTGGATTATCCGGGTTTTGAACTCCGGGCCTTTGTCATATTCAGTTTACATACAATCATAAATAGATAAAGGGAGGAGTACGTTGCGCTAAAAATCCGTAAAGGTGTGAGTTTTAAGGTTTAAAAATAGCAGTAGAACGGTAATATTCACTAAATATGTGTATTTCTTATTGAAAAGAACTATAGACAAAATTTTTTTTAAAAAGGTAACATAAATTTTTATCGTTCTACTACAGTTCTTAACATAAAACTTACAACCTTTACGGATTTTTAGCGCAACCTACTCCTCCCTTAATTTGGATGGATAGGCAGGCTCCAGGGATCTTAAGGGATAAGAAAATGATGATATACAAAATAACCCCTTTAGTAGATTAGATTTTAGGTTGAGGAGTTTGGGATCAATCAAAATTTAATTTAAATACGTGTCAAAAAAAACTTTGGGTATCAGTGCAAATTACACATCAATGTCCCCTCCCGCCCTTTAGATAGAACACATATAAAAAATACATATATATTAAATAGAGAGATAGATAGATAATGTGAGTGTAAACCGTTCCTGAGATCTTCATCCTCCGGGGTGAAAATGACAAAATGCTGAACAACAAAATTTAATTCTTTTTATGAGCTAACAAATTAAAGGGAATGTGATTCTGACAAACAATTCTAAGTGAAAATTTTCCCTCAACCCCCTTTCCTATTTTTCCCCTTCTTATCCACTTCCCTTTCAGTTACACCAAAAACCACTTTACTCTAACAAAATATTTTATTATCAGCAATTTCAAATGGAATTAATTGGCTGAATAGCAGCCTCTGGCAGCGTTGCGGAGCCGTTTGATTTTGGTGCGGCTCCGGCTCAGACCTAAAATCAAGAGAAAACTCGACATATTTTTTTTCCTGCGTCTATTTTGACTTTTGAAGGTTTTAAAAGTTCAATTTTTGATAAAAATGGACCTGAAAAACTTAATAGGGGCATTTGCACATGACAAAACAGAGTTATCAAATTATAATTTATAAAAAATCTCTTTATTTATCTAGTCAGGAGCCGGAGCCGTTTTTTAACGAAAATTACGGCTCCGACAAATTATGGCGGCTCCGCAACACTGGCCTCTGGTCAGGTTTTTCATACATTAGGAGGGGAGGGAATGGGGTAAAGGAGGTGTATGGGGGGTTTCGTAATTTTAGCCAGCTGGGAATATCATCTTATTAGAGTAAATAAAAATTCTGGTGCAACATCCAAGTATTCATACATAGATTCCCATCAAGAAAACACTTACAGTCTTGAAGTTTAATGGTAAAGCTAAATCTAATCAAAACTTATCTTAAATTTAACTTTTTTTTTATATTTTTGAGATTTGCTACTTATAGATTTTGCAAAGAAATTAAAGTACTTATTCTTTAGTCTGTGAATTTAGTACTTTCATAAAATTTGCGTTTTAAGTTATACTAAAATACCATTTACTGGAAAATGAATCTGATAATCTGATAGATATAAAGTTTCCTTCCTACCGAAAGTGGAGCTTCTTAACCTCCTACATAACTCTAATTATTTAAGATGGTGACAAAAGTTCCATTTTAAACCAACATAGTGAAACATGCCTTAAAATAAATAACAGCTCTAAGAATTTACATTGCAATCGGCAGTTGACCAAGAAACGACGGCGAATCCGTCGCTTCCACCAAAAACTGCAAACTCAACACCCCTGTCCTGGATAAAATGTTTATTTAAAAAAACATGCGCATTCAGTTTTTTTCATTTCCTGATTGATTTTTTCCCCCAATTCCAAAAATATCTTTCCTGAAATCCTAGCTGTTCTATAAGATCTCCAAAAATGGAAATTACTTTGGGCACTGATTTTTCAATATTTTTTCACTAAACTAATAAGAAATTTTGTTAAAAACATGTTTTAGTGAACAGTAAAAAGGGTTTATCACACCTTAGATTATACATTCCTTGAATTCCAACAAAACCTAACAGAATCAAGAAAAAATACCTGCCATTTTGACCTTTAATAACTGTTAAACATAGCCATTTTTGGTTTTAACCAGAAAAGACATTGAAGGAGCAGTTTTTGGGACTTGACGAAGAAAAACAAAGTTGTAGAACTCCTCTAGTAGTAAACCTTATATAAAATATAAGTTTCAAGTCAATTTAGGGTTCCAGGTATGATCCTCCAGGTCTCCAGAAATCTTTAAAAGCCTCCTGTGACCGCAATTTTTGACTTAGAGACTTCAAATTTTAGAATTAAGCTTTTCTTACATGTCTACATAACGTATTAAGATCTGTTTATCCACCAACTGCAGCGGCTGTCAGCTGCCAAGTACAGCTGTGGCCGCCAAAACTTATGTTTTAAGATTTCTAATATAAAATTTACTTATCATTTTCTAAAAAAAATTGTTTTTCTAGCTTCAAAATAAGAAAATGACAGCCTTTTGAAATTATTAAATAATAAAGGACCTAAAAACAAAGGTTGTTAAATAAAAGCAAAAATTGAATTCACCTTACTTATAATCAGAAATTCATTATCAAACAGGGGACATGCACACAAAGTCCTCTATCCCTAATAGGAACTGATAAAATAGGGGGCGGGGGCGTATTTTAAGTCAAGTCTGAAAAACTGCTCCTTCAATGTCTTTTCTGGTCAAAACCAGAAAAGACTATGTTTAACAGTTAATAATGGTAAAAATGACAGGTATTTTTTTATTGATTCTGTTTGGACTTGTTGACATTCAATGAATGTATAATTTCAGGTGTGTTACCCTTTTTTACCCTTTTTACTGTTCACTAAAACATGTTTTGAACAAAATTTCTTATTAGTTAATTTAAAAAATATTGAATAATCAGTCCCAAAAGTAATGTGCCCTATTTTCTTAGCTCCTATCAGGGCTAGAGACTTTGTGTGCATGACCCCTGTTTGATAATGAATTGCCAACTATAAGAAAGACAAATTCAATTTTTGCTTTCTTTGTTCTTTTATTTATTAACGACTTTTGTTTTCAGGTCCTTTTTTACTTAAAAATTCCAAAAGGCTGTCATTTTCTTATTTTTGAAGCTAGAAAAACAACTTTTTCAGAAAATGTATATTTATAGGTAAATTTTATATTAGATATCTTAAAACATGAGTTTTGGCGGCCACAGCTGTACTTGGCAGCTGACAGCCGCTGCAGTTGGTGGATAAACAGATCTTAATACGTTATGTAGACATTTAAGAAAAGCTTAATTTTAAAATTTGAAGTCTCTAAGTCAAAAATTGTGGTCACAGGAGGCTTTTAAAGATTTCTGGAGACCTGGAGGATCATACCTTGAACCTTAAGTTGACTCGAAACCTATATTTTATGTAAGGGTTTTCTACTAGAGGAGTTCTACAACTTTGTTTTTCTTAGTCAAGTCCCAAAAACTGCTCCTTCAATGTCTTTTCTGGTTAAAACCAAAAATGGCTATGTTTAATAGTTAATAAAGGTCAAAATGGCACGTATTTCTTATTGATTCTTTTAGGTCTTGTTGGCATTCAAGGAATGTATAATGTAAGGTGCGATAAACCCTTTTACTGTTCACTAAAACATGTTTTTAACAAAATTTCTTATTAGTTTAGTGAAAAAATATTGAAAAATCAGTGCCAAAAGTAATTTGCATTTTTGGAGATCTTATAGAACAGCTAGGATTTCGGGAAAGATATTTTTAGAATTGGGGGACAAAAATCAATCAGGAAATGAAAAAAACTGAATGCGCATGTTTTTTAAAATAAACATTTTATCCAGGATAGGGGTGTCAAGGAGAATTATTGTCAAATAAAATAAATGTTGAAAATGGCAGTTTTCGGCAGATTCGCCAAATTCAAATTGTACCACTATATTGAGTAACTGCCAAGCTAAACCAAGGTATTTTAACTCTTGATTTTAGCTTAGTTCTATTGTGTTGGTGTCTAAAATACTCCCCCTCCTATTCTCATATTTTATGTTTCTCCAAGGTTGGGTTAAGTAAGGTCCAAGAGGGCAACTCGGGTTTTAGAGACCTCAAAAGGCTAAGAGCTCTAAAATCCCATTCCAAACGGTTAATAAAACAATAAGAAATAGGAAGAGGGGGAAGATCTATTAGATCAATAAGGAATTTTTACCAAATTATCTGTTTTTATTGATGTATTGTTCATTTTTAATAATTATTTTGTTTCTATTGTTCTCAATAGAAACAATAGATTTAACTTGATTGAAAAATTAATTTTATTATGGTTCAAAGAACAATTTCTTTGGTTTAAGTAGTTATGTAACTTGACAGGTTTATTAAAAAAAAAACAAGGATGACAATATCCATAAAAGTGAAGCTCTAAAATGAGAATGAAAGACAAACGAATAATAAAATTTGTAGGGTGTCGGAACTTTATAAGCAGAGCATTTCTTTGTAAGTCTAAACATAAAATGTACAAACAAGTCTAAAGGGGGGGGGGGGGGTTGATACTTTTAGATATCGAAACTAAAAGTCAAAGAAATTCAACAGATTTTAAATTTGGCATTACATTAGCTATAAAGAAACGGCGGTTGCACCCCCCCCCTTTCCGCCGAAATTTTAGCAACAAGTAACTACATAGGTATAAGAATTTTTATCTTGAAATATACAATTCATAAAACCATCACTTTAATTTTATTATTTCTTTATATTAATAGTTATTTCTCGTATCGTATTATAAACGGCTTTCCGCGGATATAGAATCTACAATTATAATATTAAAACTAGTTTTTTTAGCCCCGTGGTGCCGAAGGCACCGGCTAAAAAAACTAGTTTTAATTTTATGATTGTACATTTCTATATTCGTAGAAAACTGGATAAAATACGATGCTAGACATAGTTTTTTCGTATTCATGAGAAACGGTTCCTATCCACCGGATTCAAATGAATACGAGAAAAAGAATTAAATTTTCCTGGAAGCTGTGAAACATGTGAACAAACCGGTTTAGAAAGACTTCACGAAGAACTGCATTCAAGCGTAAATCTCCCTCATGATCATTACCTAAATAAAGACGGCATAATAAGCAGAATGGGTGGATATATCAAGGGTGTTAAAAAAACCGATCGCTTCACTCTTTTCAGTATAAACCCTACAGTTTTGGTCAAACACTAAAAAAAATTACCCAAATCATGTCCAAGCAATGACAATTAGGAAACATTATTGATTTTGATTTCTACTTACCTCTCCTGAACAATACAGCTCGAGTCCTAGCCCTTGTGGAGAATTTTTCCTTACATGGAGATTAAAAATCAACAAATCGTCTTAAATACTATAAATCGTGTAGATAGACCCCATAATGTTCAGAGTTTTTGATGGGGCATGTAAAGACCTTTCTATAGACACCTTAACCAGGTTTCTAACTCAATCCTAGCCAATTTGGCATAAAAAAGACAGACCCATCAAACATTGAGATATGACGGGTCTCTCTAGTTCTTGATGTTTGAAAGATCTTTCTTTTTGATGCCAAAATGGCTAAAATTATGTTAGAAACCTGGTTAAGGCGCTATAGAAAGATTTTGACATGCCCCATCAAAAATTCTAAACATTATGGGGTCTATCTACAAGATTTTAAGTACTAAAGACATTTTGTTCTTTTTTTTAAAAGACAGAGCCGTCATGTCTCAATGTTTAATGGGTTTGTCCTTTTGATGCCAAATTAGCAAGAATTGAGTTAGAAATCTGGTTAAGGCGTCTATGGAAAGATCTTAATATGCCCCATAAAAAAAAACTTTGAATATTTTGGGGTCTATCTTCACGATTTCAAGTACTTTAGACAATTAATTCTTTTTAAAAAAAGACAAAACTGTAAAAATTTGTCATAAAATATGCACTCTCCATGTAAGGAAAAATTCTCCACAAGGGCTAGGAATCGATCTGTAGTGCTCAGGAGAGGTGAGTAGAAATCAAAATTTAATAGTTTTTTCTCATTGTAATTGCTTGGACATGAATTGGGCCATTTTTTGTTAGTTTTTGACCAAAACTTTGGGGTTTATATTGAAAAGAGTGAAGCGATCGTTTTTTTTTAACACCCTTTAATACGTGGATATTATGCCAGAGGAAATTCTGTTTTCAAATTAGGTTGCTAAAAGAGTGTTCACTGTTAATTTATTAGTTGTTCCAGTAGGAGGGGAAGTGATGGAGTAGAGGATATATTAGCCAGCTGCAATATCTGGTGCAATATCCAAGTAATTATATATCTATTGTAAACACTTTTAATAAATGTTTTAAAAAAAGAATTATGCAACTTACTTGAAACAGATTGTTTAGTTGGGGTTCTAAGTGTGGACTCGAGCTGATCAATCATTTGATTTAATCTTAAAAAAAATAATAATAAACAATTAAACATCGTTATTTTATCTTAAACCAGAAGCTACGCCCCTAGAAGACTATTGGGGCACTTGAAGTGGAGGGTTAGTAGCAACCCCACACTTTATATTTTAAATTTAAATAGAAGTAAAAAAAAATGGAGTGTCATTTTTTCCTAGGGACTTTTTATTTATGAGGGCTGTGTTACCCTTCCCCCCATTATAATATGTAGTTAAAATCCTTCCCAGGACTTATGAGAAGCTAAACTAAAAAGTAGAACCATATTGGCTCAGTGGTTAGCGAGATCTCTCGGTACACACAGACAGACCATGTTACTTTTTGTAAGGATTATTTCGCAACAAAATATAAAATTGTGTAGAATATTTTTGTAAGTTTTTTATATTTTTTTTATTATACCTGTCCATAGAGGAATCTAGTCCTCTTCTTTGGTTTAGGTTCCCCTGTTCAAGCTGTTCTGCTGCCTAAAACAAAAAGTTCTTATTTTTTGGACTTTATAAGAATTTACACGCTAAGACTTCTTGGTGTCGAACACAGAAAACCCTTATTTTAACCTAACCTAATCCGATCTAAAGTAGCAACAAAAAGCAAATGGTGAGAAAAAAGAAGATTTTCACCTGAGATTTCAGCATAGAAACACCTTCTCTGCCACCAAATTGTATTATCACAGATTCTATTTCTTGGATTAACTCCTGGATTTTCAAAACAGTCAGTTTGAAAAACATGTAAAAACTTGGCATTTTAATAGTGTAAGTTGACAAATCTTCAAACCAACTATGTTGCATTGAGGGCAGGGGCGTCCAAGCTTTTTTTTTGGGATGGGTAAAATTTTTTTAAGGGGGGGGGAATTCGTTTTTGGGGGGGTAAAATGGCGCGCAAAGCGCGCCGCAAATTTTTTTTACCCCCCACAAAATTTTTACTCTGGGGGATAAAATTTGCTTGGGGGGGGGGGGTAATTACCCCCTCCTAAATGGATGGGGTTGCCTACGGCACCCCCAAGGTAGAGGTAAATTTTAAATGGGGGAGGGGGGGTAATCCCCACTTTACCCCCCCCCCCCTTGGACGTCTATGATTGAGGGACCTTTGATCGGTGGAGGTACAGCTGCTTAACTCTTGCCCCCTCTATTCTTTAACTTTATTAGCCATAAAAAGACAACAATTTATAGGTAATGGAAAGAAAATGAAGTAGCGGGTTTCGTCGAATTTTCACTACAGCTTTTTCAAATTTCTGGAACCTGCGGGGGGGGGGGGGTCTAACCCTGTGGGGCAATCATTAAACATTTTACTAACAACAGATCTATATAGTATAGATGTATGTATATACAGACAACTACCTCCCTTCATTTTTCAAAGACCTCTTTCGTCTGCTTCTAAATCATTTTCTGCTACTTGGCTGTGTTAATATAAGCGACACCATTGGTTGATTTTCAATGACCCAATAGAAAGGTTGCGCAAGGTGATTGCGATTGGGAGATACAGTTATTTAACCCTTTCTCCCTCTAGTGTTTTACTCTAATTACCTAACCTAACCTAAAATAACCTAACAAAAGCTACTGTGAAAATACGATGAAACCCGCTACTTCGTTTCTTTCCATGATAACTATTTCTATGGAATTATTGTAAAATGTCAAATTGCATAGAAAATGATTGACAGTGACTGTTCCTGTTCATAAGGAAATCCAGGTAATTCTTCTGGAAACTCCAGCTCTCCAGAATCTATATCCACAATACACACTGAAAAAGTAATTATAATTGCAGAAAATATCTACTGCGCGGGAACTTAAAGGGTCATCTCAGAAAGCGCCAATATCTAAAAACGCCTATCTCAAAATACGCTTAATGCCAACTAAATTTTTAAAAATAAAGCCTTGTTTTAGTGTTTTACATCTAACTCAAATATTCCATGACCTAAAGTTATGCCCTTACTTTACATTCACTATCCTTTTAATAAAGTAGTAAGGCTTTTTGTCTGTAGCTTAAGATTAGGGTAACTACTGAACCGATTGAGTTCTCCATTTTATTGAAGATTCATAACAGGTATGGTTTAGGCTAATCATCTGATTTTTAGATTTTAGTCTTGGGGTGGTTTTTAGGCTTTTTTGTTTACCCTATTAATTTTATGCAGAGTTGGACCTAGATGCTAGGGGAGAACCAGCGAGTACCTGACCTAAACTCCTTGTAATCTATTCTTTTTTTACCTGCTGCCCGACTGTACAAGTTCATGTCATGTGTTCTCCTAAACAAGAATATTGTTAGATGTAGTGGAAACAGATCTATAATAACGATTTATATACAGATAACTACCTGTCCCCCTTTTTCAAGGACCTTTTTGTCTGCTAGCAAATTGTTTTCTGCTACTTGGCAGTGTTAATATTACCGAAACTATTGGTTGATTTTCAAAGACCCATTTGAGAGTCGGTACAAGGTCCTTGGGATGTTTTTAGTAATTTGAGTTATTATTGGCGGTTATGATGGCTTTTGGTAAAACGATTTCCAGTTATCTTGAAAAACAATTTTTTTAAAAATACATATTTAGATAAAACAGAAATAAATTACAGATCAATAAACATACTGACCAACGCATATACACTGAATATTTATTTTCAACAAAAAATGTTACCTTAGCAATCCCATAATATATGGGACGGGCGCGTCCAGAAAATTCTCCAAATTTGGCGGCAAAATTGGAACATACACGTGGGGCCATTGGAAGGGGGCACACAGCGCCATGATGGATTCACAGACCAACATTAGTTTCTAGATAGATAGATGGATAGACAGATAAATTGACGGACAGATAAACATTGGAAGGGGGCACACAGCGTCATGATGGATTCACATACCAACATTAGTTTGTAGATAGATGAATAAACAGATAAATGGATAGACAGATAAAAAAGGATCTTGGACAAAGTAGCCTCGGACAAAGTAGCTTCGGACAAAGTAGCTTCAGGACAAAGTAGCTTCAGGACAAAGTAGCTTCCGGACACTGTTAATAAAGGACCTAGCCGCGGGCGCTCATCCCTCTAGCCTATAACCTAACCTGCAGCCATTACCTTTATATTACTTAATACAAAGTAGCTTCAGGACAAAGTAGCTTCCGGACATTTACTTAAGAAAAGTAGTCTCCTAAGGAAAGTAGTCTCCACTGTTAATAAAGGTCCTAGCCGCGGGCGCTCGGCCCCCCTAGTCTATTACCTAACCTGCAGCCATGACCTTTATTAACAGTAGAGACTACTTTCCTTAGGAGACTACTTTTCTTAAGTAAATGTCCGGAAGCTACTTTGTCTGAAGCTACTTTGTCTAAGGCTACTTTGTCCAAGATCTCAGATAAACATTGGGAGGGGGCACAGAGGTTCATGGTGGACTAACATACCAACATTAATTTATAGATAGATGAATAAACAGATAAATGGATGGACAGATAAACATTGGTACAGGTAAAATAGTGCCATAAAGAACTAAAATACCAACATTAATTTCTAGATAGATAGATAGATAAACAGATAAACATTTTGCGAGCCGTGAAGGACTAACATAACAAAATCAAAAGCTAGATAGATAATATCTACCTAATAGAAAAAGACATAGAATTATATGCAAGCAAATAGAAAGATATATAGATCGGTAGATAAATGCATAAATATTAAGATTCATTTGAGCAATTTAATGAAAAACATTGTACCTATCAATTTACATTTTAAAATAGAAACTTCTTAGAAGTAAATAAAAAAGAAAAATAACAGCAAATGTATCTTTTTTTGCAAACTTTGATTAAAAATACATTCATTGATTTAAACAATAAAAATATCAATTTGCATCCTTATAATTAAGATTTGGAAATATAATAAATAAACAATAAACGTATCTTATTCACTAACAATAAATCAAATCAAGTTCTTTGGAGGATTTTTTTAATAGCCGGTTCAGACGTTTTCTAGATCTTAACTGGCATACACAACTTACTACGTTATTGTATGGGATCATACCGCTACTTTTTCGATATTGCTAATGATTTCCAGACAAATGGATTTATTATTACTTGGATGTTAAACCAGATTTTCATGTTCTTTTATAATGTGAAACTCAAGGAAGGCTAAAATAACGATACCCCCTATCAATCTCTTTACCCCATCCCCTCCTTATGGATGAACAAACTTACCAATAAATGAGTTCCATGTTAGCAACTTAAATAAAATCCATGTATATTCTACATCCATTATCGGACAAAACCAAAGACGCTGCTTGTTCATCTTACCATGCAAGTTATAACCTGCGGACAAAGATCGTATCATCAAAGGACCTACCTGAGGATCTGAAGAGAAAACAAGGATCTGATGTTCCAAAAGAACGCAGGTCAACAGTTTCACAGAATTTTCTACTCCAAGGACATCAAAAAACTAAATAATAAATATTCAGTTATTGTGGAGTAATAAGAATATCTATCTATCCACTTGCCGCTCATATTTATTACAATGTCGGACAGACGGACAGACAAACTTTTGGCAGACCATCGTTTTAGATATCCAAAGGGACATACAAATGACGAGAAAACAAATGTTTTAAATTGTGGAAGAAATAGGAACTAAATACCTTTTGTTATAAAAAGCATAAAAAAACATGTTGCTACTGAAATGGAAGTCGACAAATTACAAAAACTATCAAGCTCAAAATTAAATGGGGAACAGGTATTTTTGTCCGGGAGGTGCCGGTTTCGTGTCCGAACCACAATGCGTCATACCAGAGACTTTAAACATGATACTTACTGCTGCTTTATCTAGAGCGTAACACGAAAAGGCAATAGGTAGTAATAGCCTGTTGTGTTTTACTATTCCACTACAATCAAAAAGCACTGGTTCTATTGGTGATCAACCCCCTTTACCACATCCCCTCCCTCCTAATTGATGAACGAACTGACCAATAAAAGAGATCAATCATCTTTACCCCATACCCTCCCCCCTCCTACAGGATTAACTAACTGACCAATAAAAGAGGTTCATATTAGCAACCTAAATTAATGACAAATTTTCCCACTGACAATATATCTATTTTATATCCAGTCTTGTTTGTCCTTTTCAAATCTATATATAATATATTAGCGACTACGCCCCCTAGAGGCCTCTAGGGCACTTTTAGATTTAAAGATATTTTTTTTAATTGTGGGGGGTGATTTTTTTTGAGGTAGGGTCGATCGCCCTCCTATACCTATCTAATTTTAGTTTTTAAAAAAATTGAGGGGGGTGGGTAATTTTTTTTCTAGGGGCGTTTCCCTTGAGGGCATGGTGGTACCCTCCTCAAAAAAGTTTTGACCTGTAAGAAGCTACCCTGAAAAGGAGAATCATATCAGTTCAGCGGGAGGCAGATCCTTCGGTACAGACAGACAGACACACACATAAATATCCTGTTACTTTATTATAAGGATTTACCTGTATTAAAGGATAATCAAAAAGCTCTTGTTCATGTGGTAACTTTGGTGTACTTATTGTAGCTACTTGGCCTTAACAAAAACATTAATTTTTATTCATCGCATCGTATTATAGACAGCTTTCCGCAGATATTAAAATGAAAATCCTGATTAATACCAGAGCTGGATCTTTAAAACATTTTAGTGGTGAGCCAGATCGGGGTGGCTCACCTCGATCTGGCTCACCGCTAAATGATTTAAAGATCCAGCTCAGTTTTGTTTAACCCGAGGGTCCGCCTTTAATATTGTAAAGGAGAGTCACATTTTTATGAAATAACAACGGCTATGTCCCAAACTAATAGAAACTATTAAGAAAAGGGGCCCTCCATTTTATTGTTTTTAAAAATAGTAATTTTTTTAGGGGGTTGGTATTATTTAGTGGCGATTTTTCTTGGGAGGGTGGTGACTGGTGGTATCCGCCCCCCAAAAAGTTATAAACATGTGAGAAGCTTCACTGAAAGGCAACCAATATCGGTTTACCTGTTAGAGATATCCTTACACAAACAAACCAGCCATCCTGTTTCTTTTATATTAGTATACAATCAAACACATAATTTTGTTCAGTTCAAATTAAACCATCTTAAATTGACAATTAATAGTTTAAAAATATTATAAAAATTTGTTTTGACTTACCTAAAGACCAGAATCTAATGGAACGTCCAGGTGAGGGTATCGGGATATCATATAACAGATTATAGATGAAGGATTCTAAAATATACACAATACGATGCTTTTTTTTAATCGCAAACCAAAGGATATGTACGATTCAAAAGTTGATAAATACTAAATATAGATGCAAAATAATTACCTAAAATAAGGGAACAAAAAGAAAAAATCGTTCATAAACAATCGGTCGCTTGTAAAGTTGATTCTCTTATAAAAGTAGATATGTTTTGTTTGTATGTTATTTAAGATCTTTGAAACAGCTTGACAGAGGTTTTTTCTTATAATCTTCTCTTAATTCCACTACCTATTGTTAAACAACATTCAATAAAGTTATGAAAATCTGTTTCTACTTTTTGATCCCTCAAAGTCCAAGTCGAAAAAAAGAAATTAAACAAGAGGGATTTTTAGTTTGTACTTTTTATTAAGGCTAGGTTATCCAGGGTTAGCTCAGCGCATGTATAGTCCCCGAAGGGGTTGGCAATATAAATTTCGTTATTTTAAATTTATATTTAAAACTAGGAGCGAGGTTTCTGCGCTCGCTATCAACTTTGAGGAAAACCACCAGAGGTTTAAATTAATTCAAATAATGAGAATGAAATGGACAAAAGATTATAAAAAATAATTAGTACAGGATGTACAAAAATATTGAATCCATTGTTATTTAAAATTAACGATTTCCAGGGAATAAAACAGTTCCATTCAAAACATTTTTACTTAGGTAATACATATTTATGGACCTTTAGGGATATGACAATGACCTATAAACTTGAGTAGATTAAAATTGTGGGTTGAAAATTTTAGACCCTAGGTACTAATAAGATTTAATAATAATTATCCAGTTTTCAGACAGCAAATGAGAGAATTGTTTATGATGTATTATAATTTACAGTCCAATATCCCCTCCTTCTCTAGTTTATATCACAAATTATCATATCAAGGATGACAGCATCAATAAAAGCGAAGCTCTGAAACGGTATGACAGACGAACATTAACTCTTGTAGAATGTCAGAACTGAATATACAAAATTTGAATATAAGTTTTGACAAAATTATACGTAAATTTGTTACAAAACTTCTTAATTACAGAATTCTGTTTAAGGACATACTGACATTTTTAGGACTTGATTATAGAGATGCTTCGCTAAAAATATTGTACCTTGTTGTAGTAGGAATCAGTAATCCAAAAAATAAGATCAATCGGGTGATTTTATCACATAGAAAATTGTTGTTAAAAGTAAAAAAGCAACATGTTTAAAATGGACGTACGGACATTCTAATGACGATTATAGAGTTGCTACGCTTTCTAAATCGTACCTAACTACTTCAGGAATCACCATGCAAAGTTTGAAATCGATAGGACAATTCTAATATGCCTAGATTAACGAAAAAAGCTATCCGTTACGGAAGGACGGACAGACTGACTGACTGACCGCCCCTAATTATAGAAAAACTTCGCTTTTAAAAAGACTGATAGACAAAGAATATAACAAATCGTCAAACGTACTAGGGGGACATATAGGTATCTTAGATGAAACTAAAGGCTTATTTAGAAATTAGTAGGTTTTGTCCTTACTAGCGGCTTTGCCCCTAGCCTCTAGGGGCTTTGCCCCAAGAGGTAATTAAAAAAAAATTGCAGGTGCCCACACAAATTTCGAACTTTTTGGGAAAAAATGGGGGAGAATTTTTTCAGTTTTGGGGGGGTTGGAGGTGACCCTACTCCCAAAAAATAGCCTAAAACCGCCACAGGGCCTGTAGGTATATTTCCTGAAGAGTAGAATCCGATCGGTTCAGTTTTTACCGAGATCTTAAGGGACACATGGACGGACGGACGGACGGACGGACAGAGAGACTACTTTGTATTATAAATAACTTGGAGATTATTTTTTGGTATAAAATTAATTTTGGATAAAAACTACCTAATATATAAAACAAATATCTATTTAATTAAATCTTGTAAAATATGTAATAAAATCTTTAATTAAACAAGGATGACAACATCCATAAGTAAAGTAGCGAAGCTCAAAAATTATGGATGGATATCTGGAAAAAATTAACTGCATTGGAGTTTCATAAAAAACTTTAAACTAAAAAATCACGTAACCTTGTAGGTATGATTTATAATGTGAAAATCTAGGAATCGATCTAGCACCTCAGCAAGTTAGCAAATCCTAATAAAACTTTGTGGGGATAAGTAAATTGTGAACTTATTTAATCCCTATAAATATCAGCCGTCTATCTCAGATATAAGTAAAGAAAATCATGAAAACCTAAAATCTAGGAATCGAACTAGCACCCCAACCAATAAGCAAATCTCGATAAAACTTAATAAAGGTATGCAGAAAGTATTTAATCCCTGAAAATTTCAGCCGTCTATGTTGAATAGGAGTTGAGAAAATTATGAAAACTTAAAAATGTAGGCATCGATCTAGCACTCCAACCAACTGACAAACCTTATGAAACTTGGTGAAAATATGAAGACTGTTAGCATATTTAATCCCTAAAAATTTCCCTCTCTATCTTTAATAGGAGCCGAGAAAATCACGTTTCCCCCTTTCTGTCTCAGACGGGACGGACGGACGGACATTTCAAATTATTGAGTAGCTTCGCTACTAAAAAACAATAAGGATCTAATTTTTACTGTAGACCATGCTTAGAAAATTTAAAGATCCGTTTTGATCCTAGATGGTTTGTCCTCCTATTACGTTATAAAGGTAAAGCAAAGCTAATATAAAACTTAGGGTTGGCAATCCGAATCCGGGATCCAAAATCCGGCCAATTTATGGACAATTTTTGAATCCAGAATCCGAATCCGGAATTTCGTTATTTTAATAGCGGATTTGTTAGGCTAAAATTAGCGTCTTGAGTTTTTTGGTCCGAATATATATTTTATTTTTTAACAAAGTCATTTTGGCCGCTGTAGGGACTAGAATTGGAGAAAAGCTAAAGTGAAAATATAAAGAAAAAAAAAACGCAGATTTAAATTCTTCCCAGTACCCGATAAAATTTAATCCCTTAAATTATTTTTAAAAAGGCCTTTTAAAATATTGCTAGAATCATCCGGAATCCGTCAAAAAATAAAAATCCGGAATCCACGGATTAATCCGTTTCATCTTTGAATTTTTGTAAAACTCCGAATCCGGTGCAAAAATTGGACGGATTGCCAACCCTAATAAAACTTACCTAGCACTGAAGTATCAAAGTCTGTTTTATTGATGAACCGATATATTGAATTCAGAACCTGGATCAATCAATTTTATAAAACAAAGCCATCAGCAGGGTTCGGCCGGATATCCGGATATTGAAAATACCATACCAGATATCCAGCTGATTTCTAAGGCCGGATATGCTGAGTTGGCCAGATATCCGGCATTATAAATCAGCCGGATATTCGATATCCGGCCAAAAAAAGTATCCGACTACACCCTAGTCATCAGCAAAGTTAATAATCTATTTAAGAAAGGCACGTATTTGTTTTCAATAAACAAGAATGAAAACAGCCATAGAAAACGAAATGATTCTATATAACTGAAAGACGTACCAAGTCAAATATAAATCAAAAGCTTTTCTAAAGTCTAACTAACATAAAGGGGGAGGGGGTTGACACAATTGCGTAAACAGTGAGTATAGGCTTTATCTTTGGACTGAGAGGATAGGTTATTAGGGATAAAATCATTCTTATATGATGGATTTTCCCAAGTTTAAAGATTTTTTGGATAGGCCTCCAAGTTCAGGAGCTGCGGACCTCCAGGTCCTCTCTGTACAGGTTAAAAATAAAAAAAATAAATTTTTTTTGAAGAGTTAGAAGTCAACGTATGAAACAAAATATGTATTTTTTTCTTCAAATATGTGAATAACATTCAAAAATATGCATATTTTGTTAATAGGTTGACTTCTAACTCTTCAAAAAAAATTTATTTTTTTAATTTTTACCTGTACAAAGAGATAAAATCATTCATCATATACGAATGATTTTATCCCTAATAACCTATCCTCTCAGTCCAAAGATAAAGCCTATACTCACTGTTTACGCAATTGTGTCAAAACTCCCCCCCCCCCCCCTTGTTGCCGGGCAAGTACTATTAGGCTCGACTCTCGGCCAAACACTGCGTCATAAAAGTGGTTAGTTCTGCTGCTATGTCAGGTACGCGACATAAATAGTTAAGAGTAGAGAGAATGCCTTGGCCGAAACAGACGCATTTAATTACCATGGACAGTTAGGACTTCCTAACAAAGGTCGTGCAATCAAAGAGTTGGTTTTCTAAAGGGCGTGTGACCATGAATACTAGGGTAGGGCCGGATACTTTTTTGGCCGGGTACCGGATATCCGGCTGATTTCTTATGCCGGATATCAGTTATATCAGTTGTGTATCCCGTCCTCATATCAGCCTACCATAAATTGTTGTATAAAATGCCTGATTAGCCGCGTAGATGAAGGGTAGACTACAAATCATAGCTATAGATCTAGTTCCATACAAAGTATCTTTCCTGTACAAATATCAACTTTTTAAAATTTATTTTAGTAAATTATAGACTGATTTTAGATAAATGGACTACAGCTTTGTTTTTGTCAGCTTATTTAAATTTCTAACTTATTAAATTAATGCTCGCAGCGGGCTAAAATAACGATACCCCTCATCCACAGCTTTTACCCCATCTTCTCCTACTGAATGAACACTTACCAATAAATGAGGTCCATTTTGGCAATCTAAATTGACGACAAATTTTCCCCTGTCAATATATCCTATATTCATTGTTTTATTTATCACACACATTATGTATCAGAATTAATTTAAACGAAGTAATATTCTCCCATTATTAGAGTAAAACACCAAAGGGAGAAAGAGTTAACTAACTGTATCTCCACATCGCTAACATCTTGTGGTGCAACATTTCTATTAGGTCATTGAAAATCAACCAATGGTGTCGCTTATGTTAACAAAGCCAAGTAGAAGAAAATAATTTAAAGCAGACGAAAGGGGTCTTTGAAAAAGGAAGGGAGGTAGTTGTCTGTATATACGTCTATACTATAGATCTGTTCTCCCATTGCTGATTTTGATCCAATTTTTCGTAGGTATACTTTTGATCAATTTTATCATTTAATCAAAATTTTTCAAAAGTTTTTCCTGTAGTCATAAGTTGACCCACCGCCAGACAAATCAAGATTAGATCCTGAAAACAAAACAATAGAACAGAGCATAGACGTCCAAGGGGGGGGGAAGTGGGGATTACCCCCCTTAACGAATTTGGGGGTGCCGTAGGCACTCCAAATTTTTTTTTCATTTTACCCCCCCCCCCCCCTCCCATTTAAAATCTACCCCTATTATTTAGCAGGGGGTATTTACCTCCCCAAACAATTTTGGGGGGTAAATACCCCCCCCCCCCCAAAAAAAAAAATAAAAAATCTCTAACAAAAAATTTTTTTTGCGTTATTCTCTCAATTTTTGAAAATTTGAGTACCAAACGTTATCAAACGGTTCAAGCCGGTAGCTGTTGGTACTAGAAATTTTAAAAATGGTTATTGCTATCATTTAACAAAATTAAACCAAAAATATGTTTTAAAAAGTTGATTCCTACGTATTTATTGATGAATTTGCCCGGAAAATAGGCAAAAACCAGCTAAACGGCTGAGCCGCCAGTCGTAACTTTTTCAACTTTTTGTTCGATTTAGGGAAAATAGACCTACCAAGGAGTACTCATGCAAAATTTCAGATCGAAATTCGAATTATAAGTGCCATTTACTCATTGATTACGAGATGGTTGCATTAAAAAAAACCTTATATTCAAACAAGAATAATTATGCCCGGAAGACCATCAAACTTGTAAGTAAAAATTAAAAAATAGGCTATAGTCCATATAGTGGCAAGACAGACTATTTTTACCTGATAATCTAGTTGTATAATGCCTTGGTAGGGATCTAGATCTAAAAATTAAAAATAAATCAATAAAGTAAACATTGGTAAAAGAAACATAGATGAAATAAGAGATGTCCATGCTTTTATTTAAGGGGTTTCAAAGGTTTGAGGTGTAAGGGGTTTTCATTTTTTTTTATTCTGAGGGGGATAAAATGAGTGGTTTCAAAATTTTAGTGGGGGTAAACAAACACCCATTTACTGTCACTCTTAGACGTCTATGGATGAAATATAATTATAAGACTTAGATGAAAATCTACTTAACTAATACGCCCCTAGAGGCCTCTATCAACACTTTGTTATTATTAATTTTCTAGGGTTAATTTCTCTTGGGAGGATGGTGGTACACTAACCCAAAATAGTTATAAACCTTACCAGTACCTATGAGAAGCTACATTGTGAAGGGGAACCATTTCAAATCCAAGGTCAGCGAGATCCTTCGGTACAAACAAACAGACAGACATACGGACATCCTATTTCTTTTATGTAAAGATTAACCTACCTAGCTGTAGACGGACGTCCAACGGAGCTGGGTCTTATTCTTTCATTCTTCTTTATTGTGTCACAATCTAAATCAGAATGTAAACAATAAAAACTTAAAACACAGATTTTTTTTACAAAAACATTCGAAGATTTTTGTTGTTGTTGTAAATTGGAAGATTTTTATTATGTGGGTTGTTCAGTTTTATATTTCTTAAATAGAGCACAAGTGGCTACTTCAATAAAATAGGAACGGGGTAAATCATCATTTCCAAATAAACACTCCCTAAATTTGTAGTTAATAAATTCATCTCTTAACTGGAAGATTTTTAAAATTTTCAATCTGTCAGGAGAAAAAGTGTAACTATTTAGATGAAAGAAAAACTTTTAAAAAGTTTATTAGCATAAAAAAGAACTTTTTGTTTATATAGGAATTTTATTTCAAAACACTACCATGATGGCAAGAAATAAAAAATAAGGTATAGCCAACAAGCGAAATAGATCTAAAATAACATTTGGGGGGGGGGGGGGGGGCAGGTAAAAAGTTCGTCAATTCTAGTGTTGCCTCCCCACCCAACGACAGCTGAAAATCACGCATAGGTTTCGCGACTATTTTTCGAATGAATTTCGTTGTTGACAAGAGCTGTCAAGAAATTAATATTTTTGCCATTGCTTGCCATGGTGGTAATTGAAAATAATATATTTTTAGATATGACAATTACCTATTTAAATTTAAGATTTGAGAATTTTCTACAATTACCTTTTCCCGTCGACTGTTTCATTTGGGCGGAATGCATTGCATGGCAAATATTCATATCCTTCACTTCTTCAAGATAAACAAGACTGAAGCCACACAGCCTACTTCCATCCTCCTACAAAATTAGGGAGGTTAGGTAGTTCATTTTAAAAATAAAATAGTCATTCTAATATAAGAGGGGGAAGGGGTTAAATAACTGTATGTCCCGGCCCCGAGGACTCTGTTTCGAATTTTGATCGCGATGGGGTCTTTGAAAATCAACCAATAGCATTGGAAATATTAAAAACCAAGTCGCAACAAAAAAGCAGAAGCCAATTTGCTGGCAGATACTAAAAGGTCCCCAACAGGGGAACAGGTAGTTGTCTGGTTATACATCTTTATTTATAGATTTATTATTCAAATAAATCTGCTGGACCGATATGATTCTCCTTTTTAGGAAAGCTTCACATATTTCCCTGGAAGGTTTTAGGCTATTTTATTTCTAGATTATTACATTACCTTGGTTAGACTGAAAGGATGACAGGCGGGTGGGTAGCGAGATCTATCACTGGTGAATCTAAATTAAAAACAATGATTATACATCTATAAAAGCTTAACATTGAAAATAGTTTAAAACGATAGATGACTTTTCATCTACAGCAGGGAAAAGGGAATGTGATTCTGACAAACTATTCTAAAGAAAAATTTCCCCTTCCCCTTTTCCTCTCCTTCTTATCCACCCCTCTTCAGTTACATGAAAAAACAAGATAAACCCCCACCTCCATTCCAAAGGTTTCGTGATTTTTTGTATAATTGATTGTTAGAATAGCTAGGCCTGATCTACAGAAGTACAAACACGAAGATTATATGATTCAATCCCATAATACAGTAAATTTGAGAAATTCAGCCATTAACCGGTAACTTGTTTTACAAATTAAATGAAAAATTAACTGCATTTTTAACCAAAATTTGTACACTTTCTAACCAATAATGTGGTCAAATTATTCTGAAACTGTTTTGCTGTTGGTCCAATTAAGGAATTGACCATCTAGACTTTTTATATTGGTTATATAATGTATTTTTTAGGGTATGCAGCCCATGTTTCTTGATGATTTAACAAACGCAATTGTTATTGTTCTCTATTCATTTAAACACCAGAATATGTAAAAATGCGTCTTACATTATATCTGATCTAAATCAATGTCATACCTTAACCCCGCGGGCAAACAAAGCCTAGAAAGTGCTTCTGGATTGAAATGATTCTGTTGCGACGTGTCAGGATAATGTCTAAAATATTCATGGATATGTCAATGCAAGATACACTCTATTTTATAAAACTTTTAATTTATGGCACGAGATTTTTCTTTCACAGTTAAAATTTCTCGTAGTGGAAATAACTAGGAAAAAATGTTTTATTAAATATAAAAAGCCTAATATAATATACTTAACCCCTTACAGTCGGGCCCCTTGCCGCACCTTAATCGGTCGGGGGGGGGGGGCGTTCAACGCCCCCCCCCCTTATTATCTCAGTTCCTATTAGAGCTAGAGGGCTAAATTTTTTTGTACAAGTCCATGGTTTGATAATGAATTTCCGACCTTTTATAAGTCTAAGTCAATTTTCGCTTCCTTCACCCTTTTATTTAACAACCTTTGTTTTTAGGTCTTTTTTACTTAAAAATTTCAAACGGCTTTAACTTTCTTATTTTTGAAGCTAGAAGAAAATTTTTTTTCCAGAAAATGTTTATTTTTATGTAAATTTTACATTAGAAATTTCAAAAATAAGTTTCAGCGGCTGCAGCTGTACTTGGCAGCTGCCAGCCGCCGCAGTCGGCGGTCGGCGGGAAAACGGCGGCGGATCTTTATGAAATTTTAATACGTTATGTAGACATGTAAGAAAAGCTTAATTTAAAATTTGAAGTCTCTAAGTCAAAAATTACGGCCACAGGAGCTTTTTAAAGATTTCTGGAGACCTGGAGGATCAGGACCTGCAGGATCATACCTGGAACCTGAAAGTGACTTGAACACCTGTATTTTATATAAGGATGTACTACTAGAGGATTTTTTAGTATTTTGGTATGATAAAATGCTTTGTTTTAGTCAAAAAAATATTTTTGCTCTTTACCTGGATGACCCTGCCAGGTTTGCTGGCATCCTGTGCCCGCCAGGATGGAGATATTCAAAAAAATTCCAACTCTCAGTTATGTGTCATACCCATACTTAAAAAGTCAAGCAGATTTGGCTCTTTATCTTTCACACACAGAAAATGAGATAGAAAAAACCGGATGGGGGGGCGTTCGACGCCCCCCCCCCCCCGACCGTTAAGGGTTAAATTTTTTATAAATGGGGTGGGTGTGGTGACTCGTAACACGACTCACATACCAGGAATTTTATTTTGGGTGACACTCCTTAATTATCAAGATAATTGGGTAATATGTTTTTAGTTATGTCACTAATAACCCCATGTTTTGGTCTCTTTAAAATAAAAACGCCGGCGGGACTGCCGCTCCCGCCGTTAACCGCCATTTTCCACATGCGCCAAAAAAATATTTTATTGCATTTCTCGGGGGGACATAGTATTTTTTCAAATTCTTGTTGATGAAGGTATGTCGTGCTATGAGTCACCACATTACCCCCCCCCCCCCTTTTAAACAAGGACAAAAATAGACAAATCATGGAAAGTTCTATACCTGACAATACTTGGTTTATAAGATCTGTCTAACGGCGAAGTATCCTCGCTAGCAAAATCAAGGGAAGCATGAAGCTCATCTAGACCAATGCCAAAATAGTTTTAGAAGCGAAGCTACTGTATTAATTTACTATGTCTGTAAGTCTTTACATATTTTCTCAACAAACAAGCACAGGCTTGTTATTGCAAGACTTGTAACAAAAAGATATGTTTTACTTTGTGTTCTTTTAGCCTTTATTAAAGTTATTGATAAATACGGATAATTCTAGTTATAGAGTAACTGCGCATATTCAAAATATATTTTGGCATCCCTGGTTCTAGTCCAATATTGACATCAAGTCCGGCCACCAGAAAGTATTGGACAACCCTGTTAGACACGTGGGTGTCACCCGCCATTTTGAATCAGCTGTTTGGAAGTACCCGTACACTTGTATTAGTTTGGCGCCATTTTGATATTTACTTTATACCCGTATTCTAAATTAGGCAAAGGTAAAGATATAATAGGGTAGGTACAAAGCTTAAAGTTAAAGGGGATGGGTTTAATTAATCAATGTGCATATTAAGAAATTTTTGTGCAGTGGAATGTTCACAAGAATCATCTAATCAGGAGGAGAACTTAAGATTACCCTCACCCTTTATTGGAAATACAATAGATTTGCCTACTTTTAAAATTATGCCCGACACCCAAAAAAAATTTTTGCTGGGGACGTAACCCCCTCCCCCCTTAAACCCTTTGAAATTCTAAGGTTATTTTTATTGGATCTTGGACAAAGTAGCTTCGCGCCAAGATTCTAAGCCCTTGCTATTGAAAATTAAATGTTTTACCACTCATCAGAACAATTTAATTAATGTTATTTGTACACCTACGGAAAAATAGCTTGAACGTCCATCTTAAGTTATTGGCATCTTAATTTAGACAGTTTTAATCAGGGTGTCGGAGCCGTATAATTTTGATGCGGCTCCGGCTCCGCGGAGCCGTATCTGGAAATACGGCTCCGGCTCCTACCTTAAAATTAATAAATCAATTTTTGTTCATTATTTAATTTGATAAAATAAAATACCTAAATAATATAAAATATTAAGAGTTTACAAAAGGAATTAGGTTGATAACCAGGGTGTCGGAGCCGTTTAATTTTGATGCGGCTCCGGCTCCTACCTTAAAATAAATATATCAATTTTTGTTCATTATTGAATTTGATAAAAAAAAATACCTAAATAATATAAAATATTTTGCTTTTATTTGATTAAAGCAGGCTATATAAAAGTAGAAGGATGTGTGTCTTTTTGTTAAGTAACAATAGTTTTTCAGTTTATTATATGGAAATAGACCGTTGCCAAATTATGATATTACTTTAAAAAATAATTTTTAGCTTATCTGGAGCCGGAGCCGTTTTTAACGAAAAATACGGCTCCGGATCCGGCTCCACCAAAAATGTTGCTGCTCTCGGCTCCGAAACACTGGTTTTAATAGCCAGAAGTTTCTTTAATATCCAATAAATAATCAAATATTTTTCTTTACATCCACCTCCTATATCTTTTTTGCCTGAAATGTTGAAAATTCTTGGTTACGGTTCACACATTTTAGACCATTTTCAATTTTTATTTTTATTTGATATATTTGTTTAATGTTATTGTAACAACTTGCATTTTACATTCTAGATTACTCTGAAAGAAAAGTAAAGGTGTTAATTATAAGATGTTATACCTGTTTCATAGAAGAATAAGCTAAAGTGGCTATCTAACCAAACAATGAATATGAAATACACGTTGATATTATGACGGGGGGGAAATTGTCAATTTAACTTGCTAACATGGACATCACTTATTGGTCAGTTCGTTCGTCCCGTAGTAGGGGAGGTAATTGGGTAAAGCTATATATAGCCAGATATGAGTTTCACTTTATTAAAGTACATGATAATCTGGTGAATGATCCAGATTTTAAATCCATTAACCAAAGCAACATTATTTTGGTGAATTGACGTCACCTTGATGTTAACAAAGCGTTTGATACCACATTTCTACTACTAGAAGTAATCAGGAAGGGAGGGAGGGGACAATAAGCTGTTTATTTCACTAGTCCCCAAAGTTTTATACGACATTTTATGATTCGTTAGCTTAACATCTTTGGTTGGTTCATTAAGTTGAGTGTCCAAACTTACCTAGAGTTAACTTTGTTTAACATCATTGGGGGATGTACATCAATTCATAGGCCATTATCTGATCCTTTTAGATCCATGAGATGTAGTGAACATTAAGAAAAAACTGGAAATCTTAAAACAAATGTAATGCTTACCATTAAACAAATATTAAAATATATTGTTTTTTTTTCAACGTGTAAAGTTTTTAAAAAGGGGGGAGGGTAGGTTGTTTTAAAAATCCGTAAAAAGTGTGAGTAAGCTTCAAATTAAAAGCGATTATTAAGTCTAACTGTTATTAAATATGCGTTTAATTATACTATGAGTTTTGAAAATATTAAGAAGTTAGACTTAATAATTGCTTTTGACTGGAAGCTTACTCACACTCTTACGGATTTTTAACACAACCTACCTCCCCCTTTATTCAAATGAATTAACACCTGTTGCTAGGAATCTATAATTCTTACCTAGCTTTTCTAAAAGTACAAGACACCGGGTTTTACGGAATCCTTTAAATAACCCATTATCAAACAGCATCGTTAAGGTAGGTCTAAATCATTTTAGATTTAATCCAAATGATTTGAGGTCTTTTACACCCTACTTCTCTATTTCTTACACTTCTACTCTTAAGGGATCTTAAGGGATAAGACAATGAACGATATCCCCGTTGATAAAACACAGACTATCCCTAATTTTGGTTGAAAATTCAGTATAAGTACCCAAATTTTTTGAGCCAGCATAAAAGATAACGTGTAATAGAACTTATTTTAGTGGATGGAACCACTACCCTCTCAAGAGAAATCGCCCATAGAAAAAAATTACCCCCCAAAATTTTTTTAAAACTAAAATTAAAAATGAGTGGGCTTCCCCCCCCCACAAAAAAATCATCCCCACCCCTAAAAAAAATTATTTTTTACTTTTTCTTTTAAAATCTGAAGTAACAAATTGGGTTATTAAATTTGACTCTCCCCTCCTCAAGTGCCCCTAGAGGCCTCTAGGGGGCGTAACCGCTAGTCCTTCTAATAGAGTAACAGGATGTTTGTGTATTTTATGTTTGTACTGAAGGATCTCGCTAACCGCTGAATCGATCGGGTTCTCGTTAACAGGGTAGCTTTTTATAGGTCCCGGGAAGGTTTTTAACTATTTTAGGGGAGGGTACCACCACCCTCCCCAGAGAAATCGACAAAAAAATACGCCGCCTTTAAACATTTTTTGCAATTAGCTAAAAACATAACTAACACAATCTATCGGCCAAAATATATTTTTGGTAATTAGCTGATTTTTAAATAGATTGAAAATAAATAATTTTACGTGCCCCTAGAGGCCTCTAGGAGCGTATCCGCTAGTTAGGATACTCTAAATATTAAGATCTTGTAATGTATCCCTTATTAACTCGAGGTTATAAACACTAAAATAAAAGTTGTGCTAAAATTCCATAAAGGTGCGAGTTTTATGGCTTAAAAACAGTAGTAGAAAATAATATCACTAAATATGTGTATTCCTTATTAAAAAGAACTATACATAGACAATTTTTTTTTTAAGTTAACATAAATTTTATCGTTCTACTACTGTTTTCAAGCCATAAAACTCTCACCTTTACGGAATATTAGCACAACCTACCTCCCCCTTGGTATTGCGCATGTAGAAAGTAATATGAACTAAAATATTTGATTAAATTTGGTATCTTCTATTAAATTAATAAAATCTTTCCATTATAACATTTTTAATTCCAAATAATCTTAATTAAATCTTTTACTATTTTTCCTCAAATCTAGTAAATCAAATTAAGAAAATATTTGATGCAGGGGTCATAGGGGATAAGACAAAGAACATTCAATTGATATACAACACCAAATAAGACAAATGGATCCCTCCTGCCCCACTAATCGCTTAGTGGGGCAAAATTGTCATCGTGAAAAATCCCCTAAAATCACATAATAAATCTACAAAAATTAAATAAAATCTTATGTTCATAACCCTGATATGGTTTTGTTTATTTTTTTGTTGTAGATTTTTAATGTGATTTTGGTGGATTTATCACGAAAACAATTTTGCGATTAGTGGGGCAAACTTTTTTTAAGAATCCACCTCTGTAGATTAAAAGTTAAAAGCTGTTGGTTTGTACAACTACAACCTAATCAAGCTTTTATAAATACCACAAAGTTTTTTAGCCAATTAATCAGGAATTATTTATAGGCAATAGTTTGGGGACTTATATAATTTACAGTCTAATGATGTACCCTCTCTCCGGGGATAAGAAAATGGCCGTTAAATTAATGTACATCCCCAATTATGACATTCAATATTACTCATTCTCTAGATTGCAATTAGTGGTTGAAACGTTTGGACACTCAACTTAATGAACCAACCAATAACGTTTCATTAAGAGTATCAAGGTTGTGAAGTCAACAAATAAGAAAAGGTTATTATAAAACTGTCCCAAAGTACTACTAATGTCGGATGCATAATATCTCAGTTATTAATAATATTAATACCAGTTTTGTTAGCCCGTACATTCGGCCCCTCGGGGCTAAACAATCTGTTTTTATTTTATTTTAATATCCGCGGAAAGCTTTCAACAATACGATTCGACAAATAACTTTTATAATTCTGTTTCCATTCTTAGCTTGTTAAATGTTTATGAAATTTACAAAGGTGAAACACTGAATGGTAAACAATCTGACCGACCAACAAACCAAACTTGTACAGTAGCTACGAATTTCAAAAGGTGCATACTAGCTAAAAATAAGACAAAACATATGTACAAAACAAAAATTAAAGGAACAAAATTAATAGGTACAACGAAAGAAATAAACAAACAAAAAATGAAAATAAAAGATGTTATTTAAACTAAAATAATGAAGCAAAATAAAATTAATAATTAGAATCACAAAGTTACAAAAATAAAATAATTCTAAAATCTAAAATATGATTTAAAAGCGTATTGGTTACATAATCAGCTGATTTTCTAGGGATTAAAAGTAAGTAAAAGCAATCATTGCAGCAATTACAAGAAAACTTTACCTATTTCTATCCTTTAAAATTATTCATGCATAATACATAAAAATACATCTATCGTGCATTATTTAATCAAATCAAGAGCATTTTAATTGAAGTTTTATTTCAATCAAATCAGCTAAACACTGTCAAATGCTCTGCTTAGATCCAAGGAATTTCAAATACTCTTGAATTGATTATTTAGGTAAATTAAAATAATATTTAAGCGTAACGGGTTAAATTTTGTGCTAATATAGGTAATAATAAGCGTATTCAGATTTTTTTTTTAGAATGCCTTGTTAATTTCAGATACTCATCAAATTTGACTTATTGCGCAGTTTTGTCAAGCCCCCTAATTCCCATTTTTATAATTGATTGATAGTGACTTATTTAGGCAGGAATAATAATAAGATATGATAGCGGCATTTTTGTTAGTTGTGCGCTTTTTTAGTCTACATCTTCCTACCATTTCACTTGATTTGAACTCCATACTTTTGAGTTAGATCAGAATTCATCCTACAATAAAAGACTATTAAACAACCTTAATTCGTTATATTTTATTAATTATGAAGTAGTAAGGTTTTTTGTTTGTCCCATAAGATCTCGCCAACAGATTTATTTCTCAACTTTAAGAAATGTTTCGGGATCGTTTTTGAATATTTTTAGATTTAGGTTCCTTGGATGGTTTTAGGTTATCAAACTCAACTTAAATACCCCTTCCCCCCTAATCATCGCGTATTTTTGAAAATGTAATGACATTCAATTTAACCGCTATTATGATTGTAGGCTCTCTCATGGCTTCACCCATAGCCACAAGGGACATTAAGACTTTGAAAAGGTCTTTTTTATTCTCGAGGATTGAGGAAAAGGGTAAAAGTATACGCCTTATTTATGTAAAAAAAATGCGTTTAAATACCTGAAAATGAACTCTACTTGTTGTTTGAGTAGAGCCATGTTGTAATGTTTGGCCACCCCAAGGAAGGTTTTCAACAATTGGCCAATCTTGAACAAATCAACTGTGGTCTTGAAGTCACCTAAACATTTAAAAAGGGGTAGTTTCACGAAAGGCATTTAAAAATTTAGGTTTGTTAACCATCAGGAAAAAGGGAATGTGATTCTGACAAACAATTCTAAGTGAAAATTTCCCCTCGAACCCCTTCCCTTTTTTCTCCTCTTCTTACCCACTTCTCTTTCAATTACACCAAAAAACAACTTTTATTCCAACTTTACTCCAACAAAATAGTTAACATTGGCAATTTTAAATGGAATTAATTGACTGAATAGCAGACCCTGGTTAATGTAACAGTGGGCTTGATATATTTACAATTTAATCACATCTATCTACATACCCAATCTGTCCATCTAATCATCTATTTGTTTATCAATAAATCTATTTGTTTATCAATAAATCTATTTGTCTATCCCTAAATCTATGTGTCTAACAATCGATATATATTTACTAGGATGTTGCACCAGATTTTCATGTACACTAATAAAGTGATAATTCCAAGCTGGCTAAAATAACGATACCCCCCCACCTCCTAAAATAATGATAGATTTTCCTCTGTCAATATATCCACGTATTCTATATCATTATCCATGTGTCTCTCAGTAATTCTTTCTATCTATCAGCGTTGTGGAGCCGCCATATTTTGCTGGAGCCGGAGCCGTTATTTTCGTTAAAAAACAACTCCGGCTCCGGGTTAACTAAAATAAAGAGATTTTTTATCAATTATAATTTTGTAACTCTGTTGCGTCGTGTGCAAATGCCCCTTTAAAGTTTTTCAAGTACATTTTTATCAAAAATTGAACTTTTAAAACCTTCAAAAGTCAAATAGGTATACACTTGGCCAAAAATATATGATGAGTTTTTCTTGATTTTGGGTCGGAGCCGGAGCCAAATCCGGAGCCGTTATCTTCACAGGCGGCTCCGCGGAACCGGAGCCGCACCAAAATCAAACGGCTCCGCATCGCTGCTATCTATCCATAATACCTGCACAAAACTTATTTCTACATCTGTCAGCCAAGTTGTATTGAGTAACCTCCCCGCATCTTGTACAAGATAAATCCTTAAATAAAATTAAAAAATCTTTTAAAACTTAGATAATAGGGTTGGCAATCCGAATCCGCCGAATTTTGAATCCAGAATCTGAATTCGGAATCCTTTATTTTAATAGCGGATTCGGATTCTTAATTGTTAGGCTAAAATTAGCGTCTTTCCTATCACTAATGGCAGTCCAATAAATACATAGTAATACCATTACCGACGCGCAGCATAATGAACAGACATACGTACAAGGATTAGATGTTCATTAGTCGTAGAAATTTTTTTAAAAAGTAAGACAAATATCATATTATCCACACGAGTAAATTCCTTTTTTCCTAGAGTTAAGAAGAGAATTAATAAAACTAACGGATTGTACAAATTTCAAGTAGATATGAAACCTGTGACGTACATACAGGCACTTGAACATTTTGGATACCATTGTTTTAGAGGTCCTTAGAAATATAAAAACGTAAACCCTTTTTTTCATCAAAACTACAAATATTTTATTGTAATAAAAATTGGCAACAATATAAATAAACATCTTTTGTTTTGTAAGAGTTTACTTTCAAATTAAAAGGATTTTTTTCATAATTTTGTATTACCTAATGAAAATTAGCATAAAATTGCTTATTATCAAGTATTTACAATAAAAGAGAAGCTTAATAATTCAAACAAAGAACAAAGAATTACATTAAAAATATAAACAAGAAATATATTGGAGACATCTCTCTATAAAAAAAGACAGTTTTATACCTATAATAGGCGTTTTAAATTAAAACGGGAAGGGGTTAAATAACTGTATGTCCCCACCCCGTGGACCCTGTACCGACTTTCAATTAGGTCTTTGAAATATTAAGCTAAAAGCTAAACGCGTCGGAAATATTAAAACAGCCAAGTAGCTACAAAAGAGCAGAACGCAATTTGTTAGCAGATAAAAAAGGTCTCCAATACTGGATCCAGGTAGTTATCTGGATTATATATCCGATCTAAACTTTTATTATATATAGATGTGAAAAAAACTTATTTCTGTAAAATGGAAAATAATCCTCTTGTGAACAAAAACAAAAATCTTGTCAAATCTTAAGAAGATTAAATAAAATGAATAAGTTTTAAATTTTTCAAAAGTTGTGTAACTGGCTTCTTACACAACCAAATTAATTTTGGTTTTAGATAACAAAAATCTTTAATTAAGATTTATTTTAGTTCGGGATATTTAATAGGACATTCGTGGATTTTAAGGAATCCTTATAATGAAGTAACAGGATGTATGTGTTGTGTACCAGAGGATCTTGCTAACTAACATTGATACTGAACCGATATGGTTCTCATTTACAGAGAAGCTTCTCATACGTCCTGGAAAGGTTTATGATTATTAAAGGTGAGGGTACCACCACCCACCCAAGAGAAATCGCCAAAAAAAACTTAAAATTTGCCGCTAGGCGGCGCCAGTGTCGTAAAACATTAATAAACATAAAACAGCTTAACTGAACATATGCAAATTATTTCTCAAATTAGATATTAAAAAAAACATTTTAAGTGTTATTTTAGGCCTCTAGGGCATTAAACGCTTGTAATTCATACTGGAATAAACTATTCTGCATCAAATATTGCTGTAGGCACAAAATGCAGTATGTAAATTACTAAACATATAATCTTTACTTAACAAGGATGACAACATCCATAAAAGCGAAGCTCTGAAATGGTAGGACAAACGGACATTAACACTTGTATAATGTCAGAACTGAATAATCAGAATGCGAATGTATAAGAGTCAAAGCAAAATTGTAAGTTAATTTGTTGAAAAACTGCTTGATACAGGATAATGATTATGGACATACTTACATTTTTAGGACTTGATTATAGAGTTGTTTCGCTTATAATATTGTACTTTGTTGTCTCAGGAATCAGTATACCAAAAATCAGACAAATCGGATAATTAGGTCACATACAAATTTGTTGTTAAAAATGTAAAAAATCAACATGTTTAAAATGAACGTACGGACATTCTGGTAATGATTATAGAGTTGCTACGCTTTCTAACTTGTACCTAACTATTACAGGAATCACCATGCAAAATTTGAAATCGATAGGACAATTCTAACATGCCTAAATTAACGAAAAAAGCTACTTAAAAAAGTAAAAAAATCAACATGTTTAAAATGGACGTACGGACATTTTGGTAATTATTATAGAGTTGCTACGCTTTCTAAATCGTACCTAACTACTTAAGGAATCACCATGCAAAATTTGAAATCGATAGGACAATTCTAACATGTCTAAATTAACGAAAAAAGCTATCCGTGACGGACGGACGGACGTACGGACGGACGGACGGACCGACCCTAATTATAGAAAAGCTTCGCTTTTAAAAACAATGCCTTTTTTAAGTAGCTCAGCAATAAAATAAGGGAGGGAGTGGACTTAAAAATCCGCCAATAAAACTATTTTAGTGAGTTTCTCTTTAAAGTTATCTAAGCTTTTATCTTTAAATTTAAACTTCAAAATAAATGAAAAAATAGGTATGAAAGAACATTCTTTCACATTGGATTATTTTATAATTTCAAGTACCTAATGGTACTAATGCATGAATTCACGACTAAAATTATCCTAATATCAAGTAATTAGAAACCTAATATTTAATTTTTATCATATTAGTACATAAGTTACCTAAAGATTCATTAAGTAAGGGGGGAGGCGGAAGTGACACTTTTTGAAACCAAAAATAAAAGTCAAAGGAACTCAACTGCCATGTCAAATCTCAGAGCTGTAACTCTTTATTTAGTTGAGTTCCTTTGACTTTTAGTTTTGGTTTCAAAAAGAGTCACTTCCGCCCCCTCCCTTTAATCTTTAATACAAAGTAGAACGATGTTTGTTTGTCTGTCTGTTTGTTTGTAGCGAAGGATCTCGCTAACCGCTGAACCGATCGGGTTCCCCTTAACAATTAGCTTTTTATAGGTCCCGGGAAGGTTTTTAACTATTTTCTTGGGGGCTGGGACAATCCTAACCCCCCGCCCAAAAAAGAAAGAAAAATACCCTCCCCCCCAAAACAATGTCTTTTTAAAACTTAAATTAAAATAGTGGGGTCGACTACCCCCACCCCCCCCCCAAAGAATTTTTTTTTTCATTTTTCTTTTAAATCTAAAATACGAAAAATTGGTTTGATCAATTCTCTTGAAGCAAAGCCCCTAGAGGCTAGGGGCGAAGCCGCTAGTTATACAAATAGTAATGCTTGTATTCTGAACTAAAATTCCCTTAATATAAATAATTTAGAAACTCAATATTTAAGTATTTAAGGGGGGGGTTTTTAATGCAACCATCTCGTAATCAGTGAGCAAATGGCACTTAGAATTCGAATTTCGATCTGAAATTTTGCATGAGTAATCCTTGATAGGTCTATTTTCCCTAAATCGAACAAAAAGTTGGAAAAGTAACGGCTGGCGGCTGGCAGCTCAGCCGTTTAGCCGTTTTTGCCTATTTTTAGGGCAAATTCATCATTAATTACGTAGGAATCAACTTTTTAAAACATATTTCTGGTTTAATTCATAATAATTGATAACAATAACCATTTTTTAATATTTTTAGTACCAGCTGCTAAACGGCTAGAACCGGCTGAAAACGGCTGGGAGCCGCCAAGAGTATAAAGGGTAGATAGGGCTTGTGACATGTCTAGGGATAGGTTTCTATGGGTGCTGAGCTCAAAAATGCTACTAAAAATAGTGACGGCCAATCCATATGGCAGCTGGGTAACAGCTGCAGCTCAGATGCGAGCGGCCAAGAGTAGAATGAGTAGATAGGGCTTGTGACGTGTCTAGGGGTAGGTTTTTATAGGTGCTGAGCTCAAAAATGCTAACAAAAATAGTGGAGGCCCATCCACATGGCAGCCGGGTAATGAACGCAGCTCAGCTGGGTAACGGCCGCAGCTCAGACGAGATAGGCCAAGAGTAGAATGAGTACATGAGGCATGTGACGTGTCCAGGATTAGGTTTTTATGGGTGCTGAACTCTAAAATGCTACTAAAAATAGTTTCGGCCAATCCCTATGGCAGTTAAGTAATAGCTGCTGCTCAGCTGCGAGCGGCTAAGAGTAGAATGATTACATAGGGCTTGTGACGTGTCTAGAGGTAGGTTTTTATGGGTGCCGAGCTCAAAAATGGTACCAAAAATAGTGCACTATGTGCCCAGCCAATGCAAAAACTCCAAGATTCCAAAAAATGTATTTTTGAATATTGACCAATTTTAAAGTTTTAGATTAATCTTTGTCATATTTGAGAAGGATTCCCAAAGCTAGAGGTGAAAATATCAATTACTTATCATTTTACAGCTTCGAGAAGTAGCCTACAGGGTGACCACTATGTACGTTATGTTCAATATGTTCATATTGAACACCACTTTTAGGTTTTTTGGTACGTTTTTGTTCGTTATTGATTTTTGTGTACAATATGAACATTTCAGCATACGTTATTATACGTTTTTCTGTAATGTATGGTTAGTATTAGTAATCATTAATGTATTTGTATTTCATAAAAGTATTTAATTGCAGTTTTAAAAGAATTTTTTTTAAGGGGGGTATTTTTCATTTTTTTTTTTTTGGGGGGGGGGAGTCCCACCCACATAGAAAATAGCTTTAAACCATCCATGACCAGTGGGTATATTCCCTGAAGAGTAGATCCCAATCTGTTTAGTGGTTACTGAGATCTTAAGCTTCAGACAGACATCGTACTACTTTGTATTATAGATGTATATGTGCTTTATGGTACGTTATTGTACGTTATTTTTTCAAAAAATGTACGTTATTGTGTTCATTGTAATTTTTTTGTAGTACGTTATTTTCAATATTAATATCAAAAAGGCGGTGGTCGCTCTGAGCCTACCTAGATATTTAGGATTTTGTAATAAAAGCCTGACTATTGAAATTACATTTTATATGCAAACTTTAAATTATCGTCAATCTACCAAAAATTGAGCTATAGTAATACGTTATACCTTTTTTGAAAGCTTATTGAATATACTATACGATTTTCAATTAGTTTTTATACGTTTACTTATAAAACTTATGAAAAAATTGATGTCAAAGCATTCCCCCTTAAAGAATCAGGAATTATAATATTTTGTAATGATACTCTCAACTTCAAATAGTTTGATCTTTTTTCAGCTAACGATGCCGCATATCAGACCTTTACACATGTCTAACCAAGGCACTCAGTGAATGAATCCCGTTGGTTTCAATGGCGGCATCGTTAGCTGAAATTTTTTTTTCGCATTTTTGTAGGAGCGGTCGGACCCATTTTATAGCAATTTTTACAAAAAAAAGACAAATTAAAATACTTTTTTTTACAAATCATTTTATCGTGATATTTATAGTTCTCAATGCAATTTTTTGATACAATCCCTTATTCTTATTGCTTAAAGTCTTTAAAGGATATTCTCGCCCCCCCCCCCACCCCCGGAGTGTGGGGGGAGGCCCCCCATGCACACGCCTAGGAATATTCATTTAAGCTATATAATCGAACCTGTTGCTTCTAATCAATTACCATTCTTTTTAAATCAAATGAATAATATCTTAAATGTTTCAATTTGATAAAACTAAAACCTATTCCACTCCATATGCACGCCCTAAAGAATTTTAAGAGTTAAGCAAACATGTAAAAAAACTAAAAGATTTAAGCAAATTTGTAAATAAATGTATGAAAGCCTAGGGATCTAAAGGGATAAGAAAATGGCAGATAGATTGATGTACATTACCAATAATGATACACAAACTTACCCTTCTGTAGATTACAATTATTAGTTGAAAAGTTATGACACTCAACTTAATAAACAAACAAGAAAATGTTATTATGAAACTTTGGGGACTAGAGTGATAAACAGCCCAATGTCCTCTACCTTCCTGATAAAGGCCCTATTACCCTATTCCTTTGATTGCAAGGCCTTTGGATTAAAATTTTAGTGCTTTTGGGGTGATTTGTGATATATTTGCTTTTATTTTTAAAACAAGGATTGTTTTGTCTATAAGTAGCGCAGCAATAATAACAGGTCAATTTTTTAATGAAAAAGTACAGAAAAATGGGTTATGGGAAAATAGAAAATTATTTTACAAAATGTTATTAACATGTTTCCTTGTTTATAGTTATTGATGTCAACAAATCCAGGTATCTAAAGGGATAAGTTAATGGCCGATAAATTGATGAACTTATCCAACAATGATACACAAAATTATCCCTTCTGTATATTACAATTAGTGGTTTAAACGTTTGGACACTCAACATTTGAAAAAAAAAACTAGAATTCAGTAAAAGCCCCTAAAGTTGCTAAACCAATGGATAATAAAACGTTATTATAAAGCTTTGAGGACTAGTGTAATAAACAGCCCAATTTCCCCTCCCTCCCTGAAACAAATCAATTGATATATAAGTATTTCATTGATTATTTATGTAAAGTGTGGTGACTTGTCACACGACATACCAGCAATTTTATTTTGGGCGCTACTCCATTAGTTTTAGAGATAATTGGGTAAAATCTTTTGGGTTGTGTCACCAATCACCCCAAGTTTTGGTATCTTTAAAAAATAAATTCGGCAGAACCGCCGTTCACGGCCGATTTCAGCCACCACCAAAATTTTTTTATATTGCATTTCTCGCTGAATTAGGCAATTTGGAATCATTTAAGACCGTGTTATTTTTTCAAAAATTTTTCCTTCATAACCAACCCTGTGGGGGACTTCATTTTCAAATTATCATATATTAAGGTATATCTTAAATTCAGTGCTTCTCCTGTGCTTTTAAGATATTGGATCCAAATCGTTTTAGGGTGTCACTAATCAGCATAAGTTTTGGTATCTTTGGAAAAAACGGCGGCGGGTCCGCCGCTCCCGTCGTTTTCAGCAGCCGCCGCCAAAATTTTTTTTTTCATTTCTCGCCAAATTAGGCAACTTGGAATCATTTGAGATAATGTTGTTTTTTTGGCGGCGGAAAATTACGGTTAACGGCGGGAGCGGCAATCCCGCCGCCGTTTTTTTTGAAAGATACCAAAACTTGGGGTAATTAGTGACCCAACCCAAAAGATTTTACCCAATTTGAAGCAAAATTACCAGAACTATGAGTTTTTGTTTTATATTGGAATTCTGGGCACATAGTGTAGTGGCAGCCAATACATATGGCAGCTGGGTAACAGCTGCTGCTCAGCTGCGAGCGGTCAAGAGTAGAATGAGTAGATGGGGCTTATGACATGTCTAGGGGTAGGTTTTTATGGGTGCTGAGCTCAAAAATGCTACCAAAATAGTGATGGCCAATCCATGTGGCAGTTGAGTAATAGCTGCTGCTCAGTAGTGGCGGTCCATCAATATGGCAGCTGGGTAACGGCCGAAGCTCAGCTGGTAGAGGCCAAGAGTAGAATGAGTACATAGGGCATGTGACATGTAGGTTTTTATGGGTGCTGAGCTCAAAATTGCTACCAAAATAGTGATGGCCAATCCATGTGGCAGTTGAGTAATAGCTGCTGCTCAGTAGTGGCGACCCATCCATATGGTAGCTGAGTAACAGCTGCAGCTCAGCTGCGAGTGGCCAAGAGTAGAATGAGTAGATAAGGCTTGTGATGTGTCTAGGGGTAGGTTTTCATGGGTGCTGAGCTCAAAAATGGTACCAAAAATAGTGGCGACCCATCCACATTGCAGCTGGGTAACAGCTGCAGCTCAGCTGCGCGCCACCAAGAGTATAATGAGTAGATAGAGCTTGTGACGTGTCTCGGGGTAGGTTTTTATGGGTGCTGAGCTCAAAATGCTACCAAAAATAGTGGTGACCCATCCATGTGGCAGCTGGGTAAAGGCGGCAGCTCAGCTGGGAGCAGCCAAGAGTAAAATGAGTAGATAGGGCTTGTGATGTGTCTTAGGGTAGGTTTTATGAGTGCTGAGCTCAAAATGCTACCAAAAATAGTGGTGAACCATCCATGTGGCAGCTGGGTAAAGGCGGCAGCTCAGCTGGGAGCGGCCGAAAGTAGAATGAGTACATAGGTATTTATGAGCTCAAAAATACTACCAATAATAGTGGCGGCTCATCCATATGGCAGCTGGGTAACAGCTACAGCCCACAAGCCCTATCTACTCATTCTACTCTTAGCCTCCCCCAGCTGAGCTGCAGCCAGCTGCCATATGGATGGGTTGCCACTATTTTTGGGAGCTTTTTTGAGCTCAGTACTCATAAAAACCTACCCCTAGACACGTCACAAGCCCTATCTACTCATTCTACTCTTGTCCGCTCGCAGCTGAGCAGCAGCTATTACTCAACTGCCACATGGATTGGCCATCACTATTTTTGGTAGTATTTTTGAGCTCAGCACCCATAAAAAACCTAAAAACCTAAAAACCTGGACATGTCACATGCCCTATGTACTCATTCTACTCTTGGCCTCTCCCAGCTGAGCTGCCGCCGTTACCCAGCTGCCACATGGATGGGCCGCCACTATTTTTGGTAGCATTTTTGAGCTCAGCACCCATAAAAACCTACCCCTAGACACGTCACAAGCCCTATCTACTCATTCTACTCTTGGCCGCTCGCAGCTGAGCTGCGGCCGTTACCCAGCTGCCATATGGATGGACCGCCACTATTTTTGGTAGCATTTTTGAGCTCAGCACCCATAAAAACCTACCCCTAGACACGTCATAAGCCCCATCTACTCATTCTACTCTTGACCGCTCGCAGCTGAGCAGCAGCTTATACCCAGCTGCTTTATGTATTGGCCGCCACTATTTTTGGTACCATTTTTCAGCTCAGCACCCATAAAAACCTACCCCTAGACACGCCACAAGCCCTATCTACTCATTCTACTCTTGGCTGCTCGCAGCTGAGCTGCAGCTGTTACCCAGCTGCCATATGGATGAACAACCACTACTGAGCAGCAGCTATTACTCAACTGCCACATGGATTGGCCATCACTATTTTTGGTAGTATTTTTGAGCTCAGCACCCATAGAAACCTAACCCTGGACATGTCACAAGCCCTATGTACTCATTCTACTCTTAGCCTCTCCCAGCTGAGCTGCCGCCGTTACCCAGCTTCCACATGGATGGGCCACTTCTATTTTTGGTAGCATTTTTGAGCTCAGCACCCATAAAAACCTACCCCTAGGCACGTCACAAGCCCTATCTACTCATTCTACTCTTGGCCGCTCGCATCTGAGCTGCAGCTGTTACCCAGCTGCCATATGGATTGGCCGTCACTATTTTTAGTAGTATTTTTGAGCTCAGCACCCATAAAAACCTACCCCTAGACATGTCACAAGCCCTATCTACTCTTCATACTCTTGGCCGCTCCCAGCCGTTTTCAGCCGGTTCTAGCCGTTTAGCCGCTGTTACTAGAAATTTAAAAAATGGTTATTGCTATCATTTAATATGAATTTAACCAAAAATATGTTTTAAAAAGTTGATTCCTACGTAAATAATGATGAATTTGCCCTAAAAATAGGCCAAAAACGGCTAAACGGCTGAGCTGCCAGCCGCCAGCCGTTACTTTTCCAACTTTTTGTTCGATTTAGGGAAAATAGACCTACCAAGGATTACCCATGCAAAATTTCAGCACGAAATTCTAATTCTAAGTGCCATTTGCTCACTGATTACGAGATGGTTGCATTAAAAACCCCCCCCTTTTTATCATATTAGTACATAAGTTAACAAAAGATTCATTAAGTAATATAATTATACAAATGTAAATAGTAATGCATGATTTCTTAACTAAAATTCCCTTAATATCAATAATTTAGAAACTCAATATTTAAGTATTTAATTTTTATCATATTAGTACATAAGTTAACAAAAGATTCATTGAGTACATTAATTATACAAGTGTAAATTGTAATGCATGATTTCTTAGCTAAAATTCTCTTAATAGCAAATATTTAGAAACTCAATATTTAAGTATCAAATTTTTATCATATTAGTACATAGGTTACCTAAAGATTAATTTTGCAAATATCATTTTATTATAAAACCAAAGGTTGGCCATCGAAACCAATCAGATAAGAATGAGATTTAAACAGACAGACTTTCTGCTTCTGTTACAGGGTTTGTTAAGAGTCGAGCGCCCCTAATTTTTTAGGTTACATAAAAGAAATTTAAAAAAAAATAATTTAGCGGGGGGATTGTTTTTTTTTTATAGACGGTTTCTCTTGAGAGGATGGTAGTACCATAACCCAAAATAGCTAACGTAAACTTCTTCCCAGGATATATAAGAAGCTTCATTGTTAAGAAGAAACAAATCGGTTTAGCGGTTCAAAAGATCCTTCGGCACAAAGACATCTTATTACTTTAATCTAAGGATTATCGATATTTTGTTTAGAACAACCTTTCCCTCAAAAAATATAAATTTCCGGATTTTATTTTAAAAAAACACTAGGTTGAATTATTATAAAAACTGATTTTTTCCCCAACTTGGAGATGGGTTTTTGAAAGATGAATGCCGCGTTTTTTCGATTATTTATAGACATTGATTGATTGAACAAAGACGATAGGATTTCAACAGAGTATACAACTTAAGAATTCAAAATTTTAAATTATTATTTTAACCATTTGTATAATGTATAATACAGCTCTAAAAAGATGCATATATTAATATGCAGCAAAAATGGATTGAAGATAATTTTTTCTTCTTCTTTGAAGGCCGTACCAACAAAAGCGAAATAATTAAATAAATAGTTGTATACTCTGTTTAAATTTCGCGAATCGAAAAAACGCGGCATTCATCTTTCAAAAACCCATCTCTGTTCTGTCAGATATGTTATTATTCTAACCTGTAAAATGTAGGTCATGACCTTCCTTTGAACACAGTCCAACAACATGCTCTCAATCTCCTACAAATACCAGAATACTTATCAATCGCATCGTATTATAGACAGCTTTCCGCGGATTTTAATGTGGAAAATTGCAAGATTAAACCTGGTTTCTTAGTCTCGAGGGTCTGAAGCTAACAAAACTAGTAGGTATTAATTTTATGATTTTTATTTTAATATTCTTGGGAAATTTCTATATTAAGATTTTTTTAGTATGTGTGAATATTGGTTCTAATCCAGCGGAAATTATTCGGTTTCTAAGCTTCTGAATATATTAATAACTAATAATATTCATAAGGTGCAAAGCTTTAAAGATTTAATTTAAAAAGGCCAGATTTGACAATTGCGTCCATGTAAAGCCCAGCGCTAATTAACTGATAACAGGATTTTCGATTGTAACATTTAACTGTATAACAGAAAACAATGTCAATATTTTATGGCCAACTCATAGGTACAAGTTTAAATGACAGCAAGCTGCAGGCACTGGGCAAACCGACAGATCATAATCATAGAGAAGCCACGCTTCTGAAAAAAGCTTTCAATTAGAACTTTATAAAATTTCTTCTATTCATTATTTTGATTATGAAAATTTGCAGTAATGAAATTATGAAATAAAATATTAAATAACGCATTAGCTAGCATTAAATTATTAATAAATTATCAGTTTTATAAAAATGATATAATTTAATGAATATAAACAAAATGCATAGGTAGAGAGAATGAATTTTTAATTTTTTTTATAAGAGGGGGGGGGGGGAAATTTAACACAGTTGCATAAACAGTAAGTATAGGCTTTATCTTTAGGCTGAAAGGATAGGTTAATAGGGATTAAATCATTCTTATATGATAAATTTTCCCAAGTGTCAAAACTCCTACCCCCCCCCTTACTTTATTTTTAACTTATCTTAAAAAAATTAACAGTTAAATTTGTCTATAAAATAGATAGATATATATATATTAGGTATATAACCAAAATCAAACATTAAGCCCCTAAAAAATATAGATAGGCGTATTGATGCTTTAAAATAGGTTAATAGGTGTAGAATTTGAAAGATTGGAATATTATCAGGTATCCATACATTTATAAAGATAGATGATATACCTAAGTATCATAAGGAGCTTGGCATGAGGCATTAGAACACGGCCAAACTTAATTTAGATATATTGACAAATATTATATAATTAGAAAGATAGGTATATGATAGGGTAGGCCTACATTTATGACGAAAGGTATACCTGTGTATCATAAGGAGCTTGGCAGGAGGCATTGAGACACAACCAAACTGGATTATTATCAATACAGATAGTAGAGTATATAATTAGAAAGATAGGTAAATTATTAGGTATCCAATCCATACATTTATAAAGATAGAAATACCTGGGTATCATAAGGAGCTTGGCAGGAGGCATTGGGACACAGCTAAACTTAATTTAGATACTTATATAGAATATGCCAATATTTATAAAGATAGATATACCTGGGTATCATAAGGAGCCTGGCAGGAGGCATTAGGACACAACCAAAACTTGATTTAGATACTTAGATACATACAAAGATATTTACAGACACACTTGCAGATACAATATAATTAGAAAGATAGGTATACCTGTGTATCATAAGGAGCTTGGCAGGAGGCATTATGACACGGCCATACTTGGTTAAACATATAATTACAGATATACTTACAAATACTATAGGTATATTATAGAATACGCCTACACATTTATCAAGATAGGTATACCTGTGTATCATAAGGAGCTTGGCAGGAGGCATTAGGACACGGCCATACATGGTTAAACATATAATTACAGATATACTTACAAATACTATATAATTAGAAAGATAGGTATATTATAGAATACGCCTATATTTATTAAAATAGAAATACCTGTGTATCATAAGGAGCTTGGCAGGAGGCATTAGGACACAACCAAACTTGCGTGCCAGCAACCTCTCCTTGATGAGAATCCTTGCACAGGTCCAAGTCCCGACAATAGTTGCAGGACTTGCATATAACCTGAAAAAATATATGCATTAATGTGTCTTTTAAAATCTTGTTAACATTACTGAGGAGAGCAGGTTTCAGGCCAATATGCAATTATCTATTGCTTTGGTTTTTTTTTTTCATCATCATCATTGCCTTTTAGTTCTCGGCAGAACGTAGGCCATGCACAATGGTTCTCCAATCTTCCTTTGTTTCGGCACGTTTTGAGGCATTGCTGAAAGATGGAATTTCCTTAGCTTTCAGTTCACTTAAGAGTTCCCTCCTCCAGGTTGTTTTTGGTCTACCTGGTTTCCTCTTTCCTATGTGGGGGTTCCAAGTCAAGGCTTGATTGGTTATATCATCATGCCCTTTCCTTAGAGTGTGCCCCAACCATCTCCATTTTCTCTGTTTTATTGTCAGTTTAATGTCTGACATATCACTGCGCTCTAGAAGCTCAGCATTTGTGATCTTATTTGGCCAAAAGATCTTGTGGATTCTCCTGAGACATTTATTGACATATGTCTGTAGCTTGGAGACCACTGCTGTGTTTAGGAACCAAGTTTCAGCCCCATACAGCAAAACAGAGAGAACATTTGACTTGAACAGTCTTAACTTAGTCTTTATGGAGATGTTGTTGGAATTCCAAATTTTGTTCAGGCTGGCAAAGGCTGTCCTAGATTTGTTAATTCTAGCTTTAACATCTGTTAAAGTGCCTCCAGCTTCATCAATTTTACTTCCAAGATACTCAAAACAATCTACATCCTCAAGAATTGTTTTTTTTGGTATTGTCTATTTTATTGATTAATTTCCAGGGCCGGGGTGTAAATTACACTAGTTCCACAAGTTTCTTAACACGTTCTCTCATTTGCAGTCTTAAAACTTTCTTATTTTCATAGTAGAGGGTCTATATAATTTTATCTTCCATTGTCTTATCCCTTAAGATCCCTGATAATTTCATAAATCTTGTCTGGAATTTTCTATTACTTATTGCGTCCAAAACATCTAAATATATAAAAATTCATATTTATATTTATTGTAAAATTAAAATCCATGTTTTCTCAACCTAACTTGAATGCATTTAATCTGTTTTTACTAAATTAATTTTATATTTGCTAAATAGTGATTTTGCTTTGAAGCTTTCAAAATTAAGTGTACTTATGGATTTATTATTACTTGGATCATACACCAAATTATCATGTACTCACAGAAGTGAACCTTGCATCGGGCTAAAATTAATATCCACCCTGGCCTATCATCCCTCTTTTACTGGATAAACAAACTGACAAATAAATTAAAGGAGAAATTGCAACATAAATTGACAATAATATTTCCCCTGTCATAATATCAACGTACATTGTACACATCCATTGCATTAGTGTACCTTATATATGTATATACACATTTAATAAATGCAACTTGTACCTTTAGAATCTATTTATATAAGTGTAAAAGCACCATTTATCTATTTTAATCTATTTACAATTTAAAAAGGTAGCTTAGGTTTTTGCCCAACACATACAATGTTTATTCAAGGAATGGTTTACCTCCAATATTTTAAATCAACTTAAAAATTCAATTTCCTATTTATTGACCGACCACCCCTTATTTAACGCATACCATTACCCAGTTCTATCCCAAGTTTTTTTTTAATAGAGAGGGAGGAGACATTGGAATGAAAATTACATTGTTACAAAACTTTTATAGATGGAGAGGTACACCAATTTACCTTCTTGTCTTATTCTATAAGATTTCAGGTTTTTGAACAACATATATGTATGTAATTTAATTTCAATTTTTCTTTCTTTTTTCTAGTTATCTATCCGTCTATATTTTTATCTGTCTATCTATTTATCCATCTATCTATCTGAATGTATGTTTCTGCTATACCTCTGGAAATACGAATGAAATTATAATACAAGGATCCTGCCACTCTGTCTTGTCTGTCTATCTAATCTGTCTATCAATCTGTCTGTCTGTCTGTCTGTCTATCTATCTATCCTATACCTCTGGAAGTACGAATGATATACAAGGATACTGCCACTCTCTGTTTGTCTATCTATTTATCTATCTATCTATATATCTATCTATACCTCTGGAAGTACGAAGGAGATACAAGGATCCTGCCACTCTGCAGCAGGCGCAAACTCTCCAACATTGATCAGCTTCAGCAAGTTTCTTCGCAGTTTCGTCACTGTGGGCTTGATTCCAGAATCAAGGTCCAATACCTGAAAAAAAGGATAAAGGGATATGTTAATGAGAGTTAAGAAAAATCCCACCACAACCTCAAATTTTATCTTCGGGTAATCTAAACGGATAAGACAACGGCCGATAAATTTATGTACATCCCCAATGATGTTGATACACAAAATTACACAAAAAGGCCCCAAAATTGTTAAGCCAATGAATAAGAAAACATTATTATAAAACTTTAGGGACTAGTGTAAAAAAACAGCTCAATGTCTTGTCCTCTCCCTCCGTGGAAAAAAAGATCATGGCTTTAAGTATTTTTAGTACATTTGCAAAATAAAATTAAATCATAATATTTTTACCTTACACAAAGCCTTGATAAATTCAAGCGCAGGATTGTTCATTTTCAGATGGGATCCAGGCAGAATTGGGAACATACTCTCACTCTAAAAAAATTAAATATTTTTCTCGTATTCATTCGAATCCGGTGGATAGGAACCGGTTCTCATCCATACAAAAAAACTACGTCTAGCATCGTATTATATCCAGCTTCTACGAATATGAAAATGTACAATCATAAGATTAAAGCCAGTTTTTTTTAGCCAGTGCGGAAAGCTGTTTATAATACGATGCGAGAAATAACTATTCTAGTTTCGCTTCAAAACCGATAAATATCCGGTGGATTAAAATTATGTCTACCATCGTATTATATCCAGTTTTCTACGAATATAAAAATGTACAATAATTTAAAACCAGTGTTTTAGCCTGTGCTATTGGCATCCCGGGACTGAAAAAATTTTTCAATCTTATAATTGTACATTTCATATCCGCGGAAACCTGCTTATAATACGATGCGAGAAATAACCATTATCGATATTTTAAAAAGGGGGATAAGGTAAGCAGCCACCTAAAACATAACGCGGGTATTTTGTTTTGACGGATGAGTAGGTAGGCCTTTACAGAGTCGGCTGTGGACGGTTAAATGCAAAAAAAGAACAATGTATAAAAAAAATAACATAATAAGGAAATATGAAGAAACTTCAATCTTTGTATTTATCTATCTATTAACTAGTCAATTAACTTATCTATTGGACTATCTATCCACAAATCTACTCCAAACAATCTTTGTATTTTAATATTTCTATTCATTCCCCTATTTACAACTTGTGTCTATATTCATTTATCTATCCACCTAAATCTGTATCTAAGTAAAATTACCCCAGGGCCTCTAGTTTCTGGGAACTTTTTATTGATCTTTTCAACAATATTTGTATCATTCTATCTATAGTATTATCTATTCCCCTATCTACTTGTAGTTTTATCCATCTATCTATCCACCTAACTCTGTATCTATCAATGAAAAATTACCTCAGGGCCTCTAGTTTCTGGAAACTTCTTATTGATCTTTTCAACTACTCCAAACAATCTTTGACTAAAATAAAATTTGAAGATTTATTTCATATAAATTTGTGAATAAATCTACCCTACTTGATACTTAAATATTTTTCCAAAAATCATTGATTTATAATAATGGATTTATTATTTCTTGGATCTTACACCAGATTATCATGTACTCTAATAAAGTGAAACTTGCAGCTGGCCGAAATAAAGAGCTCCCCCGCCCCAATCAACCCTAAACCCTTCCCTCCTACTGGATGAACGAACCGACCAATAAATGATGTCCATGTTTGCAACCTAAATTGACGACAATTTTTCCCTTGTCATAATATCCATGTATATTCTATACAGTATGACCCTCGAAAAAGTATCTTTAAGGGTATACAGCCCTTATTTCTTAATGTATCATAAAAAATAGCATATGTCCTTGTTCTCTGTACATTTCCACACAAGCATATATAAAAAAATTAATTTTACCTCCATTAACACTGGAGATTTTTAGAGCTAAAGTTTTGAAAAAGTGACTGAGCAAAAAGTAACTTTTAACATAAATTGACTTTTTTGGCAAAATTAAGATAGAAATCCTATTATTTTTGTTACTAGCAGAAACTTTATACAAAAATGAAACAAAAAATTTAGGATCTAAGTTAAAAGTCTTTTTTTACACATATTTTTGAGTCTTTCTTGTGTAATGATATTTTGAAAAACTTACTTATGAGGCAAAATTATTTTAGATTAAAAAACCAAATAAATCTTTATGAATATAGCAGGAATATTGTTTTTGTTTCATAATCATAACTTTAATAACAAAAAAGTTATAAGGAAAATAAAATTACATTATAATGATTTTTTAGTCTAAAAAGCTTAATTAACCCCTTATTAAGTGATTGAGATGTCAAAAAAGGGGGCGGAGCAACTGTCATAATTAATCCTTTTCTTAAATAAGGGTAAGTAAATAGCCTGAAATTTGCAAATAATCAATTCATTCAGTAGTATTTTTTGCCTTTAAAAATTTATATTTTTTGGTGGAATAAAAAGAAATAATTAGTTACCATGTTTTTCTTTGTTTATCATTCTTCAGTTACCAGAAAGACATAATGTAACCATCCAAAAATAGTGGGAAACAAAAAAAAATTATTTTTCTCAGTCACTTTTTCAAAACTTTAGCTCTAAAAATCTCCGGTGTTAATGGAGGTAAAATAAAATTTTTTATATATGTTTGTGTGGAAATGTACAGAGAACAAGGACATATGCTATTTTTTGTGATACATTAAGAAATAGAGACTGTATACCCTTAAAGATACTTTTTCGAGGGTCATACTGTATACATTTTGTACTACAGAAAAGTTATATTATTACAATGATTTTTTAAAACTAACCTTAATTCACCCCCTACTAATTCAGCGCAGTATTCTTCACACGTCTGCCCGTCAGTCCTGAAAAGAGAAATAGTCATTACTTTAATCCAAAACCTGTCGAACAGCTCCTATCTGTATTTTGGAAAGTTTGTTTTTACATGTGCTTGATGGTGACTGTATAACCATAACCTTTTTAGAAATTAACTCTTGAATGAGTTTGAGTGCTTATCTCCGTTTTTCCATCTATATATCTATTTATTATATTTCTGGAACCATCATGTGAGTGAATGTCTATATTCATTATCCATTAAGTTTTATTACTGTCAGGTGTTAGAATATATAAATGTCTGTATATCATTATCTAATCTATTCATCTATAACTTTTACATTACACGTCCAAAATCCAATCCTTACAGGTTTTAGACTATATGAATGTCTGTCTATCTATCCATCTCCATATATATTTTACATATTAGGTACAGAGGTACTTTGAATTTCAATCCTATCTTCTTTTTTATTTTTCCTAACATGATATAAATTCAAGCGTTGTTTAATACAAATATTATACTATATGAATGTCTATCTATCCATCTATATTCTTTACATTTCAGGTCCAGTCCTACCAAAAATCCAATCCTTAAGGGTTTGAGACTATATGAATGTCTGTTTGTCTATCCATCTATATTCTAAATATCCATAAAAATCTTTTTCATTTATGTTAGAGGTAGATTTGAAATCTGCAACAAATTTTAAGGATTTTTTTGTAGGTATAATTCTAAAAGCGGAAATAAAATTTAAGTTAATTAATTTTGACATCTGTGATTGGTGGATTGAAAACTATCTGCGCTCTGATTTGAGAAGATTAAGTGTCGTACATCATTCAACCAATTAGAGCGCAGGTAGTTTTCAATCCACCTATCACGGATGTCAAAATTAATTAACTTAAATTGAATTTACGCCTTAAATCCTAAAGAATTATACAAAAAACGAAGTTTATATAAAATCTTTAAAATTTGATGCAGATTTCAAATCTATCTCTAACATTAAAATTCTTTATGAAAACTTATATATATAACCTTACTGTCTATAACATCTATCTATAATATTTTTATCTATCTATCACTGTATACCTGGAACCATCAGGACCAGGGGTACCCGGCGTACCAATCCTTGCTGGAGTTTGACTTATCTTCTTCTTCCTTACGGGAGTTTCACCTGCAAAGAATAATGCTTATAATACAAAGGAACTTATTTTGGCTTAAAATTTTTTTTCACAAAAGGACATACCTAGGGTATTCAAAATCCAACAAAATTTTTATCAGAAGGCTGTACTAGGTAGTGTCATATATTCAAGTTGCAGACAAGTTTAAGTTTTTACTCTTAATTACTCTTTATTTACTCTCAATTATTCTGGAAGAGTAAAGAGAACATGTATTAAGACAGTTGCAATTGAGAGTCCTTACACAGAACACTATCTGGTTTGGGGTCCAGTCTTATTAGACCAATTCAGCTATTTACAGACATCCTACTACTTCAACGAGTTTGCACAGGCAGATATTCCACCCCTTCAAAGTGCATAGTTAATTAATACATTTGTATTAATTAAACAGACAGCCATCCTACTGCTTTGGTGTCCTGACATACAAACAGACATCCCGCTACTTCAGAACTTTCCAGCTTAAATAATCAATAGTTTGAATTATTAATATATTTAACCATATAACCATTGCTAAATAAAGTATACATATTTAATCTTATTTACCCAAAAACTGCATTTAATCCAATATAAATAAATACTTAAAAAACTGTTTGTATTTTGAATTAAATATTGAATCTACTCTATCATTAACTTATGCAAGTCTGTCTACATTTCAGTAGGTATATATTTTAAAATTATCTTTATAAATTCTAAAGTTATTATCTTATCAGTGTAAGTTTATGTTCTGTTAGTAAACCCCCTTTCCTAACTCTAGCATTTTGAGTTCTCACTCAAATGTGCATTGCCTACAGAATAACAAATAGAAACTATAGAGTAGCTTAGCTTCTAGAAACATGTTCAGTACCTGGATGTACCCGTTCTTTCTCTTTCTCCAGGAAACTATGCACAGCTGTTAGATAACCGATAACAACCCTTAAATAGAGAAAAATTTACAATAAAAGTTATTCCACAATTTCAAGTGTCAGTGATAATGGTTAGTGTTACCTTTTTTTTGCCAGTTATCGGTCTGTCGGTAATATGTTGGTTAACATTAGATTTATATTTTGTAAATATGATTTGCATGGCTGTTATTTAGGATAAATTGCTGTAATTTACAGTGAAGATTCTTAATGATTTGTTTTTATTAATGATTTCAATTACAATTTAAATTAATAGTATTTTTAATTCTTGAAAAGACAGACCTGCTAAAGTTAGCTCTGATATTTCCTTCCTCTGGCAGATAGTTGGCCATGTTCCATGCCATGACAACCTCCGGAGGTTCCTCCTCCGGCTCTTCATCCGCCAGGGTTCTCTCATCATCATCCTCGGGTTCAGGCCTATCATTGATGGGAGGTGAAACATGAAAATTTTTAATCTATATTTATTTCAGAGTAATGTCTTTCTAGATGTAAACCGAAGAACATTTGTTGAACATATTACTTAAAGAATATAAATAATTTAGGTTTTTAAAACGCAAAAAAAACATGCAATAAAACGCATAGACTGGAACACCCTAATTATACAGTAGCTAAATGAACTTTTTTATGACTCCAAAAAAGTGCCACCAGTTCGTTCCTCGAATTCTCTAGGCTAATGTTTTACTCCGGAAAAGTTAGCGGCATCCGCCCACAGCATTATGTCTCAAGCATTTACAAGAATAAACGTACAAACTCACATACCCTACCTACAGAGTAGCTGCGCTACTAACAAATAAACTTACCTGGATTTTACTCCGGAAAAGTTAGCGGCATCCGCCCACAGCATGATGTCCCAAGCATTTACAAGAATAAACGTACAAACTGGCATACCCTATTTATAAAGTAGCTGCACTACTAATAAATAAACTTACTTAGATTTGACTCCGGAAAAGTTAGCAGCATCCGCCCACAGCATTATGTCCCAAGCATTTGCCAGACTAATGTTTATACAGTGAAATATCTCCTAAAATTGTTAGAAAATAAATAGTTAATATTTCTTGATACTTAATACAACTTTATTTAATAGACATTAAAGTAAAGGAATATAGGGGGCCTTAGCTCTATGTAACTCTGCCCACAGGGCGGGGAACCTGTCCCGATTTCGTATTGGGTCTATGTATTCTGCTAATGGCGTCGGAAATATAAACACAGCCGAGACAGTGTGCCATTCTTTAGTTTGTATGTCTATCCATCTGTTTATCTACTAATATGCATGTATGATAGGTGTTTTTTTTTAGATAGGCTTTTCTTGAGATGATCGGTATGACTGACCTTATTGCGGATATGACTAGCAATATAGTCCACATAAGCACTAGCATCACTCAATTGTCTCTTCTTCGTGTTGATGATAATACGGTTGAAATCAGCGAAAATAATGATAGCACCTAAAATTAACAAAAGTAACAGGATGTGTGTTTGTCTGTGTGTATGTCTGTCTGTACCGAAGGATCTCGCTAACCGCTGAACCGATCGGGTTCTCCTTAACAGGGTCCCGGAAAGGTTTATAACTATTTTGGGGGAGGGTACCATCACCCTACCAAGATAAATTAAGGGCGTAGCCGTTAGTAAATAATATAGTTATTACCTAAAAGTTTTAGAGTAATTAGAGTAATACAATAGAAATCCTTATACTAAAGTAACAGGATGTCTGTGTGTTTGTTTGTATGTGTGTTTGTGTGTTTGTACCGAAGGATCTCGCTTACCGCTGAACCGATCGGGTTCTCCTTAACAGGGTAGCTTCTCATAGGTCCCGGGAAGATTCATAACGACTTTGTGGGAGGGTACCACCACCCTTCCAAGATAAATCGCAAAATTTTTAAATATTTAAAAACATTTAAAGTGCCACTAGAGGCCTTTAGGGGCGTAGCCGCTAGTAAATAATATAAAGGGTGTTTAAAAAAAAAACAATCGCTTCACTCTTTTCATTATAAATCCTACAGTTTTGGTCAAAAACTAACAAAAAATGACCGAAATCATGTCCAAGCAATGACAATGAGAAAACACTAATGAATTTTGATTTTACTCACCTCTCCTGAGCACTACAGTTCGAGTCCTAGCCCTTGTGGAAAATTTTTCTTTACATCAAAAGTGCATATTTTATCACAAATTAAGACAGTTTTGTCTGTTTTAAAAAAGAATAAACTGTCTTAAAGTACTTGAAATCTTTTAGATAGACCCCATAATGTTTTGAGTTTTTGATGGGGCATATAAAGACCTTTCTATAGACGTCTTAACCAGATTTCTGACTCAATCCTTGCCAATTGGGCATCAAAAAGACAGACCCATCAAACATTAAGATATGACTGCACTGTCTTTTTAAAAAAAGAACAAACAGTCTTAAGTACTTAAAATCTTGTAGTTAGAACCCATAATGTTTAGAATTTTTCATGGGGCATGTCAAGAGCTTCCTATAGACACCTTAATCAGGTTTCTAACACAATCCTAGCCATTTTGACATCAAAAAGAAAGATCTGTCAAACATCAAGAACTAGAGAGACCTGTCATGTCTAAATGTTTGATGGGTCTGTCTTTTTAATGCCAAATTGGCTAGGATTGAGTTAGAAACCTGGTTAAAGTGTCTATAAAAAGCTCTTGACATGCCCAATCAAAAATTCTAAACATTATGGGTTCTAACTACAAGATTTTAAGTACTTAAGACTGTTTGTTGATATTTGATCTCCATGTAAGGAAAAATTCTTCACAAGGGCTAGGACTCGAGCTGTAGTGCTCAGAAGAGGTTAGTAGAAATCAAAATTCAATAGTGCTTTCTCATTGTCATTACTTGGACATGATTTGGGTCATTTTATGTTAGTTTTTGACTAAAACTGTAGGGTTTATATTGAAAAGAGTGAAGCGATTGGTTTTTTTTTAAACACCCTTTAGTTATTACCCAAAAGTTTTTTTGAGTAAAACAATAGAAATTAATCTATTGTATGAAAGGATTTAGGATAACGTGGATATATTGCCAGTGGAATTTGGGTATTTTTTTCGCGTATTTTCCATAAAGTTGTGTGTTAGCGTTTAGTCAAATGCGTTTATTAAGTCAAAGTGTTTTTAATTATTGCTATTTCATATAGTATATACATTTGGTTATAAATAAGAACAGCTTGACTTAATAAGCATATTTGACTAAACGGTAATACATAACTATACGAGAAAATACGCGTAAAAAACGCCCTTTGTCGTAAATTTAGCTTAATGTGGACCCCTTTTCTAAATCAATTCGTTTATCCAGAAAGAGGGATGGAGATGGAGAAGAGAAATGTATCGTTATTTTAGCCAGAGTACAACAAAGTCTAGTGCAATATCCAAGTAATAATATATCGATTATTGTATGTTATTATATACTGTAGTAACTAATGTATTTGTCTGCAGCTAAAGATCTCGGAAAATGCTGGTCCGAATAGTTTGCACTTAACAAGGATGCTTTATAAATGACATAGGGAGGTTTTAGGCTATTTTTAAAATCAAATAAATTACCTAATCTTTTAAATTCAGCAACCAAATGTAGAAGCAACTTTTTCATCAGTTGAACCAGAGTTTTCCTAAATAATAAGAATAAGTCAGCTTGCTCATCATTATCTCGAAAACGGTTTAGTTTTTAGTGCTTTGAAAAATCTGAGGACATGCAATGAGAAAGTTACCATGTAAATTAGGCCACAATAACCAAGGACAAGGGAATTATATTCTGACAAACAACTCTAAAGGAAAATTTCCCCACAACCCCCTTCCCCTTTTCCTGCTTTTTCACTAAGTATTAACTGAAATAAAAATTAGGGGGAGAAGGTGAGTTAACCTCACCCCTCCCCCCACACCTTTATGGGCCGCTAATACAAACAGTGTAATAAATCTCACCTGAGAGCTGGATCATACAGAAGACTTTTTGGAGTCCTGAGCCATCTGTAGAAATGAACAATCTGGTAATCAGCAAACACGTTCTTATGCTGACTTACATCCCTAAAAACGATTATTTTATTTAGGACGTCTAAGCATTTCCATTTATAAGGGGGAAGGGGTGAGGGTTGAAAAATGTTTTTGAATTGGAAGAACCGAAAACAAGATGATTTTTTTTCTCAAAACCCCACCCCCTAGACGTCCTAGATTTTGATAATACATACAATAATTTTAGGATTACTGACAAGATTTTGAAAAAAAATATGCTGAAGGGCTTGATTTTAGATACAGAGCAGCTTTGAAGCTAATTCCACATGGCCTCGAAGAAAAAAGAAATTGATTCACATAAACTCTCAGATACAATTTCAATGTTGGTTCTAAATTTCTAGGAATTTTTCATGTTGTATAATACCCAGGGATCTTAAGGAACAAACAGTGCAAGATTAATAGTTGCACACTTCCAATTATGGTTAACAAAATTACCCTGTAGTTTAAAAATATGAATGGAAACGTTTGGAAACTGCTAGTTTAAGCAACCAAATCAAGAATTTAATTGAAATTTTGGGTATAGTCCTTTCCACGACATATCTCCATAAGAAGCGATTCTTCGTATTTTTCACAGTAGCTTTTCTCCTATTTCTGCCGGGCCAATTACCTAACCCTGTGGGGCAATCACCTAACACAATATAACCTAACCTAACCTAAAATAACCTATAAAAAGCCATTTTAAAAATACAAAGAATCGCTCCTTATGGAGGGATGTCGTGGAAAGGACTATACCCGAAATTTTCAGTTAAACAAATTAAAAAAAAAAACTTAAACTATGCCTCTAAGAAAAATCTTTTTTTGGGGGGGTGTCATATTTTCTATGGCCGTTTTCTCTTTAGACGGTGGAGGTGCTCTCCCCCAAAATATTATAAGCCTACTCAGGACCTATGAGAAGCTACACTGTAAAAGAGAACTATATCGGTTTAGCGGTTAGCGAGATCCTTTGGTACAAACAGACCGACATAGATCAGGTTACTACATTTAATATTATAATGGCAATCCTTTACATCTCTACAAAACAAGGTTGACAACATTAACACGGACATTAACACTTGTGTAGTGTCTGAACTGAATATCAGAATATAAAAGTATATAAGAGTCAAACAAAATTGTAAGTAAATTTGTTGAAAAACTGCTTGATACAGGATAATGTTTATGGACATACTAACATTTTTAAGACTTGATTACAGAGTTGCTTCGCTTATAGTATTGTTCTTTGTTGCCCCAGGAATGAATATACCAAAAATCAAATCAAACGGATAATTAGATCACATAAAAATTTGTTGTTAAAAAAGTAGAAAAATCGAAATATTTAAAATGGACGTACGGACATTCTGGTAATTCTAACATGCCTAAATTAAAGCTATCTATCTCGGACGGACGGACCTATCCTAATTATTGAAAAGCTTCGCTTTAAAAAACCTTCGCTTTTGAAAACCTTCATTTTATCTTACACGGAAATTTTCTTTTGAAATATCAAACCAAAAAAAAACTGTTCTACAAATGTTCAATATTAAAATTGTTTTTCTAGAAACAGGATATTCAAAGCTTTACACTGAGATAACATTCAGGGGTCTAAATGGATAAGGCAATGGCCGATAAATTGATTTTCATATCCAATGATGATACACAAAATTATCCCATCTATAGATTATAATTAAGAGTTGGAACGATAGGACATTCAACTTAATGAACCAACCAATCAAAATTCAATGAAGTACCTAATGTGGCTAATAATAATAAATATTTTTTAGGTCAGGAAGAACAAATGAAGCAAAATAAATTTGTTTGCTTTTTATTTACAATGTACATATATCTATCTATAAATTTACTTATTAATCTATCGAACTATGTGTCATTAGTCTATATGTATATTTTAAGATTTATTTTTTTTCTTGGCTGCTGGGTCAACATATATATCTATAGAGGTATTACCAAGACAACTACATAGCCCAAGTTATCGGGACCTTTTTCGTCTGCTAATGAATTTTCTGCTCTTTTGTGGCGACTTGGCTGTGTTTAAATTTTTGGCACAGGGTCCACACCTCATGGGTAGCTCGTGCTCCCTCTATTTTTTCACATTAACGGTTAACTCTTCAAACTATATATCCATCTATTTACCGAAACCTAGTGGTTAATATGAATCTGAGCACTATCAGCCGTGAATCTGGAGCCGTATTAATAAATCTATCAATCTATTTTACTATTTTATGCCTGACAGTCTATCTTTCTGTCTGACAATCTTTCTTTTTATCCAATAATCTTTCTATCCAGCTATCTGTCTATCGTTTTTTTTCAAGCCAAGTGGCATCCAGGGTAGAGAGCACCCTAAAAGCTGGATCCTTGAGAATTGATATATGAATCTATTTTAATATCCAACTATCTATCTATCTAACATTATATCTATCCAATTATCTACCTATTAATTTAACTAAGACTACAAGAAAATTAGGTCATGAGAACTTGTAAACAAACCTATCAATCTATTTTATTATCTATACAACTATCTATCTATCTTATTTACCTGAGCCAAGTAGCTACCATTGTCCTGAGCACCCTGAAAGCTGGAGCCGCAAGAGCCGTTTCATCGTAGCTGGCTAATCCGCCCCCTCCTCCAGTCAACATCTCTTCTAGATTGGCCTAAAACATGATTAATTCGCATGTCTGATATTGCAGTACTTAAAAAAATTTTAAACGTATTTCAGTAGTTGCTCCGTTAATAACATCCTGCAAGTAATAACTAGGGTTGGTAATCCGAATTCGAATCCACCAAATTTTTGTTAATTTTATGACTTTTGTATCACTTAAAAAATTTCATTTAATACTTAAGTGTCTTTCTTTATTTACTAGAAGACTTTAAAATTATTGCTAGAATCCACAATCCGCAGATTAATCCGCTATTTTTTTGGGCAGATTTATTGTAAGACCTTGAATCCGAATCCGATCCAAAAATTGGGCGGATTGCCAACCCTAGTAATAACAATATGGAAGCTCTAGTTAATGGGACATTCATTTTATAAAAAATATTTGGTGTCATCAAATATCAAGTCAAGTGTAGAAATGCTGCGTTTTAATAGAAAATACGCGACGGTGAAATTTGAAGCTAATTAAAAATAAGGGGAAGGTAGTTTATTTTACGTATGACTAGCCCTTAACCCCTGCAGGGCTACATTTCTTCTAAAATATGGGTGGGATTGGGTTGGGGGGGAGGTAGTTAAAATGTGCTCAACAAGGTACTTTGTGTTAAATCGCCAACAATACAAAAACAGAAAAAAATTATCAGGGTGCGAGTAGCAAGACAAGTTTAAAGATCCAGCTCAGGATAATTTACCTGCGGGGCCGCGTCAAAAGCAATAGCGCCAGCAGTACCCTCCAGGTCCAGGATGGATTGTGACTGGAGCAAAGTATTCACTGCTACTGCGTCAAGGTCCAGTTCAACACAAACATTCTGTAGAAATAAATATGTTATATGTACATATCATAAAAATTCGATAATAAACAAAATAATAATAAAAAAATATTTTTTTGCGCCATTTCTTGATGAAAATGCATTTTCAATTAACCTAGAATGAACATTGAACAAAATAGCAATTAAAAATAAAAACGAATCCTATTCATCAAACATAAAAACAATATAGTAACTCCTATAATTCATGCCGAAGACTAGGTTGATTTGAGCTTACTACGTAAAATTTTAAAAATTATGTAAGCTTTGTTTTAAAACTTTCTAAAAATTATTTCGTGGATTTTATTTTAAAAACATGTTTGTTTATCATTTTTATTTGAAAAACAATAAGATTAATTAATTTACCTAAAAACAATCTTACATAACCGTTTCTAATTAGAAAAGAAATATGATTTAAATCAAAAGATTTTTTATATGAAAAAATATTTATGATTAAATGTAAATTGATGTTTCCAACTTTTAGTAAAGCTTCGTTTTTAAAAATATCAGAATAAAATATTGACTTATGTAATTGTCGAGAAGCTACGCTGCTAAAATTATTACCTTATAGAATCCTTCATTGTTGATAACTAGGCCAAAACCTTCGTCTTGATCGGTTTGCAAACGACTATCATCTGCTTCCTACAAAGTTAAAATCGGTCAAAAAATAAATAGTTAGTTAACTTATATTGACATCTAAAGAAAAACTATCTTTAATACAAGTTTTCTACCTGTGTCAGGGGTCAGTTTTTCCTATGCCCAACTCCTGTAGGGGTTCTAACCCAACATAGCCTATACCTGTTGTGACTTAACCATGTGACGTGAGGCTACCTTGTACCCAACCTAACCTGACCAAAGTAATAAACAAACAAAGGAAAAACTAACCCCACCCCCTTGTTTTGATTTATTTTAAAATAAAGGAGGGTGCTCGACTACGCACATTGATTGAAACCTCAAAAGGTAGATTCCTCTTAGTATTATTTTTAGCGATTTCGAAAATTTGAGTAGCCCCCCCCCCCCCCCCCGACAACAAAATAATAATTTAAGTAAACTATTATTAGGTTGGACAGGAGGAAGGGAGGGAGGGTATATAAGGCGAGACACGAGCCTTGCCTTGCCTTGCCTCAGGCTCCTTAGTCAACCATGCCAACCAGTTTAGGATCGCAGTCCCTCACTACAAGGCATATTGTAGTCGACTAACAAACAGCTACAAGCTTTCAGTCTATTTATAGCAGAATTCTTACTGTATTTTTTACCCCTTTCCCCTCCCATCTGACCAACAACCCCCTTTTCCCCACCCCCTTAATGTTCTCCCTCACATCATGCGAGCACTCCATGTCCGCTACGTGTCCGCGTTTTTTTACTGTATTGTTTGCCCCTTTCCTCTCCCATCTGACCAACAACCCCCTTTTCCCAGTCCCCTTTATGTTCTCCCTCTCGTCCGCGTTTTTTTAGCAAGAACAATTTTATTTGTGGGTTGCGTAGCAATATTTAAAAGAAATAGCCGACAACGAACATCTGTGGCCGCAGCGCTCGGCTCCCTAGCCTATAACCTAACCTAACCTAACCTAAAATAGTTTTTTGAAATTTAGAAAATTAAAGTACCCCAGACAACGAACATCCGTGGCCGCAGCGCTCGGCTCCCTAGCCTATAACCTAACCTAACCTAACCTAAAATAGTTTTTTGAAATTTAGAAAATTAAAGTACCCCAGACAACGAACATCCGTGGCCGCAGCGCTCGGCTCCCTAGCCTATAACCTAACCTAACCTAACCTAAAATAGTTTTTTGAAATTTAGAAAATTAAAGTACCCCAGACAACGAACATCCGTGGCCGCAGCGCTCGGCTCCCTAGCCTATAACCTAACCTAACCTAACCTAAAATAGTTTTTGAAATTTAGAAAATTAGAGTACCCCGACATCAAGTTGTGGACACAGGAAAAAGGCAAGCTTCAATTTAATTCAATAACGTGCTGTGGAGAAGCCTCGCTTCGCTCGGCTTCCCCACACAGCACGTTATTGAATTAAATTGAAGCTTGCCTTTTTCCTGTGTCCAAATCTTTTCCTCCTCCCGCAGACTATCCAGACTGTCGGGGGGGGGGGGGGGGGTGGGGGGGGGGGTACTCAAATTTTCAAATTGATAAAAAATTTTGTAACAGGAAAACGCCCCTCAAAAAAACAATGTTACCTTTCCGCCAAAATCTGGGGTATCCGCAGGGCTGGCCCACAGCACAAAGTTTTGCTTTCTCAGGAACCTGGCATAAAACAGGTCTGCTCCAAATAGGGTTGTGTCCTGGGATATTTAAATATATGAAATGGCTGCATTAAGTAAAATATATTTAGCTTAAAAGCATAAATTAATCCGGAAGGATAAGATGTGGGGCCGGGGACTTTTAAAATGCATTAATGCATCCAATTTTTAGCCATTCAAAATAAATTTTCGTTTGTAAAATTATTTCAGGGGTGTTGTATATTCTGCACAAGATTTATTTTTTTCCCCGTCTACAATTTTTTTTATTTCCCCCCCCCCCCCCTAGTTTTTTCTCACCAAGTAGGGGGGAAAATGGAAAAATATTTAAAGAACTATATATTTTATTTATTTTATCCCTCCTACCACACATTATTTTAGTTTTTTTTCACCAAGGAGAGGGGGGGGGAAATGGAAAAAATGTTTTCAGTTTTCTTAATTTTTACAATTTTTTTCCATCCACCCACGTATTTTTTTTTTTTTTTTCCCTCCAACCACTTATTTTTTATCCCCCCCCCCCCCCTGAGCAGGGTCAATTTTGAAAATATACACCCCTGGATTCTATTTGCATCAAACATTGCATCCTTTTGTACAATAAAATGTACAGCACGTTTTATTTTGAATCATTATCATACTTAACTTTTATTCAGATGCAATTTTATTATACGAATAGTAAGCAACTAGATTTAATAAAAAAAAATGGCTATAAAATTAGAATTCAAGCCTGCCCATAAACAAATTACAAAAAATGTCGCAGTTTTTCAGATATTTATCACAAAACCGGTTAGTGAAAAAAATCATAGATAAATATTACCTTCGGTAGATTTCCAGCAGGTACGTGGAAGTATCTGCAATGTTCTATGGTACTGGCAATATACAAATCAGACTTCAGGTAGTGTCTAAACGAAAAGATATAATATGTTAAATAATAAAATGATTATGCTAACTTATTGATTACACAATCTTTGTCTAGAAGTCGTAACTGTGAATGGCAATAAATTGCATTTGTTATAGGCCAAAGACATTTCCATTCCTATAACTATGTATGTTTCGATTCTGACATAGCAGCAGTATGAAACTTTTTAACGTCTTTTAAGTAATGACGAGATATTGTACTGAACATCGAACCCATCACCTACCATAAACTTATTAATCACACGACCTTAGTCTAGAAGATCTAACTGTGAATGGCAATAATTTTCGTCTGTTATGGGCCAAAGACTTTTCCATTATCATAACTATATTGCGCTTCTGACATAGCAGCAGAAGGAAACTTTTTAACGTCCTTTAAGTTCTGACGAAATATGGTAAAAATACTAAAAATCGAACCAATTACCTAACCAGCAACGAGCGGATGCGCTATGGGGTTATGACTAAAGTCGCGGCGGGTACTATAGAAATGAAAATAATGGATATAAGCACCTAAACATGGTTCTCGCGCCAATTTTCTGCCACTCCAGCTGTGAGTAGAGGTTGTCCGAGTCCATGACGTGGATGGGGATGATGGGCATGTCCGCCAGCTTGGGGATATTGGCCACCAGGCTGCCCAGGTCTAACTGACTTTGCAGACCAATCACTGTTGGCCCTCGCTTCTCCTTGAATATAATAGAAATAAGTTTGATGAATGAACTATGACTTGTTAACTGTTTGTAAAATACTAGTGGCTACGCCCCTAGGGGACCTTCAAAGTAGATAATAGATAGATTAACAACGCACCTGTAAATATCCAGTCAACACTTTAGTGATGTTCTTATAAACTTTTCTAATATCTGTTTCAAAGTATACTTCCCAGCTATGGTCTGATCCTGGGACAACACATGTTGCTCTGAAAACAAAATAGACAAATTTAAAAGAATGAAACAGGGCAAAAACAGGGAAATATTGATAAAAAGACATCTCATGCTTTTTATAGCCAACATAATCCTAGCAGTCATACTACAGCTGAATGAAAGATAAATAAGGCCTTCAAAAGTCCAGGAATACACTTATACATTATAAAGAAATACAATGTTGGTTAATAAATTAAACTAAATCTTTTGTAAACTTAAATAAAACCTCTGGGACTCGACGGTTAATAATTGCGTAGAGCCTAACTTTTATAGTGGGTCCCAAGGCACGAAAATTCCAACTATTCAAATTCTAACTAGGTAATTCTATCCAATATATGACTGTTAACACAAAAAAGGATCCCTTCGAACTTGAAACGGCCTACATTGTATTATTTTGCGTCTTTCGTAAAGACTATTAGGACGGACGGCATATTAAAAATGTATAGTAGACACAATACTTTAAAAATCAGAAAATGTTACCTATCTGGCTTGTTTAAGAAGGCGGCCCTTTCAGAATTAAACATCGGATTTAGAGGAGGCATCTGGTTGGAAGATACAGTATCTACCACAAATAGGAATCCCTTCTTCTGGCCTAAACATAGAAGATTTTATTTTATATCTTTGTTTTGAAGCATAAAAAATGAGTAGCAAAGAAACTTATAGTAAAATTGAATAGCTTTGACACGTGATTAGTTATGATTTGCAATGATACTGAAAAAAAAATATTTCACATTACACTTTCAAAATGACATAGGACAGTTACAACAAAAAATATTGCATGCTTTTGTGAAATAGAATCAGAAAAACATAAGGTACATTTTTCTTAAAATCAAACATTTTTTACTGTAAGGACCAGTTGGAAAAAATGGTGGTTCTACAGATGCTATATACATTCCCTGAATCAATAAAAGGAACTAACGGATGTAGATAACCACTAAATAAATAATGAAATATATTTAGAAATAGAAATTAAATGCAGCTTCTCTTGAATTCTTGTTTTTACCTGGAACGCAAATGCTCCAAATCTGCTTAGAATTAGTTCTATGTTGGTAGAAGTAGATATACTTGTAGCTTCCATGCTCTAAAATAATAAACTGTGTATAATTAAATCCTATTTACTGAGGTAACAGGACGCGACGTCTGTCTGTCTGTAAGTCTTACACGTCTGTTTGTATACACTGATTGTCTGCTAAGATCTTGTAAACGGCTGAAATGCCTTTTTTTAAACAGGTATTAAGGTAACAAATATTGCAAATTAACATTGAAATGAAATATCTATTTTGTTTGTTATTACTAAACCGATTTAACTCACCCATATACTTAAAGCTTGTGACAGGTTTGAACTGTAGCCAGTCCAGGTCAAAGGTATCAATATCCTGACCGGTCAGCTGCTTGGCCTTCCCCTTCTCAACCATTGCCACGCATCCAATATCACATAAGGCTCTAAATAACGATAGATATTTCAGGAAATCACTACTAGCTCCATTACAACTACGATAAGAAAAATACCAACTGAACATAATCTTCTTTTTGTCTCCTACATTTTATAACAGATTTTCTTTATTTTACATTATGTTTTTAGGGTTTCCAGCCCTTTAATATTCGTGTATCATAAAAGAAGCATTAGTACCTAATATTCCGTCCTTCTTGAGCTCTATTCTTAAAATGTTAACAACAAAACACCTAATATTTTAATTAAAGCAATACATTTTTCTCCATAGTAGGTATTATATTTTACTGACGAAAATCTTCAAGATAGAAAATAGTTGTTTTAATTTCAAAGCTCCTCGATAAAGTACAGCGTTGTTCTGTTTGTCCGTCAGTACGTCCAACTGTGCTCGACAAACCTTACCTGAATTCTAAAGGCATCTGCAGCTCATAGATTCCTTCAATATCTGGCTTATACAGATCAGACATCAGCTGGGAGTAATGGCTCCTAAAATAAAGTAACAAGATCTCAAAAATGGATTTGATGCCTTTATGGTAAAAGGTTTCAATTGAAAAAATAATCAACAAATCAAGAGGTTATTATTCTGCACAAAGTTGATATTTCCCCGATTGCAAAAGGGGTAGTTTAACGAAATGCATTTGAACTTAATTTAGTTAACCGCATATTTTTTGCTAGTTAATAGGCTAAACTATATTTATATGGCATATGTTTGAAAGAATTTCAATTTTCTACCATGTAGTTTTGAAAATATCAAAACTTGAAAATTGTCTTTTTGTGATATGTGCAATTTAAAAAGACGATTTTCAAGTCTTGATATTTTAAAAACTACGTGGTAGAAAATTGAAATTCTTTCAAATATTATGCCATATAAATGTAGTTTAACCAATTAACCAGGAAAAAATATGCAGTTCACTAAATTAAGTTCAAATGCCTTTCGTGAAACTACCCCTTTCTTTTTAAGTGAGACAGATCAAAATCTACATTTTTCATGGCTTAGCCCTCATATTCAGGGACGACCAACAAAAACTAAGTGTATCAAAGGGTTTGTTAGCAGAACATATCAAATGACCATCTAAAGACGAAAACCAGTTTAAAATAGTATTACTTGCCAATAAATAAAATTATGATCTTACCTAAAAATCTGCTCTGGAACCTTATACTCGTACAGATTATAGACTGGATGTGAGCGTGGCAAGGTTTTCTGGCACCTGCGGTACATCTGTCCCTCCATATCACTTTCATCCTACAATTTTATTATTACATGAAGCGATTTCATTTTTTTCAAATGATTATAATAAGAATGAAAACATCCATATGAAGCGGAACAATATTTACAAAAATCGAGGAAAATTACACTTTCCATGGAAAAATGTGACCGACAAACGGGAAAATAAGAAAGGGAGAGGGCGGAAGTGACATCTTATGAAACCAAAACTAAAAATCAAAGAAACTCTGCCAAAAAAAATGTAACGTGTCAAGTACCTAAAAAAATACTTAAGGAAAAAGGCAAACTTTTTTTTGAAGGGAAACAGCGGTTCCGCCGCCGTTTCTTCACATTTCCATATATTGTACCTCATATGCAACTGCCCTGCCAAATCTCAGAGCTGTAACTCTTTGTTTAGTTAAGTTCCTTTGACTTTTAATTTTGGTTTTTAAAAAGTGTCACTTTCGCCTCCCCCCTTTAAAAACAGGATGCTAAATGGTAAGAAAGAAAATTTCAGCCATCTATCTTAAATAGTGATGTAAAAATTCAAAAATCACGTTTTCTCTGAACAAATCCAATGACAAAAAAAACATTTTTTAGACTGGATAAATTCCAGTGGTCTGCAGAATCTTTTCATCTGGCAGTTCATGCTCATTTGCCGAGAGTCGGAGAAAGTAAGTTATAGAGTAGCTGGATACAATACAGGAGGAATATTTTTAATTAAGTAAGAACCAAGGGGGGGGGGGAAGTTTGTACAGTTATAGGAAATGAAAATTCAGTATCAAATTTTGGCCTGGCCGTTTGGGCTTGTTTTTATAGTTATCAACCTAATTCTTTTTGTAAACTCTCTTATATGATTGGATCTACCTGTAAAACTTTGAAAATTGAATTTTGGGACTTTCCTTCTAGGGGCTAGTGGTGCAAAAGACCCCCCGAAACACTAAAATTTTAAGTTATGAGCTTATTTTAAAAGATATCGAGCTGATTTTTTAAATGGAAGCTTTTACTGCATAAATGAGTTGATTAGCCATCCCATATTTCATTTTTGCACCTTACCTCTAGGGGCATGTAAGCTCAAAACTTATAAATTTTGTATTTGGGGGGGTTGTTTTACTCCAAAAGCCCCTAGAAGTAAAGTGCAAAAATGAAATATGGGGTGGCTAATCAACTCATCTATATAATAAAAGGTTCCATTTAAAAAATCAGCTCGATATCTTTAAAAATAAGCTCATAACTTAAAATTTTAGTGTTTCGGGGGGTCTTTTGCCCAACTAGCCCCTAGAGGGAAAATCCCAAAATTCAATTTACAAAATATTACAGGTAGATCCAATCATACAAGAGAGCTTACAAAAAGAATTAGGTTGATAACTATAAAAATAAGCCCAAACGGCCAGGGCAAAATTTGTTACCGAATTTTCATTTCCTATAACTGTACAAACTTCCCCCCCCCCCCATTAAAGAGAAAGAAAAAAATTAAATAAAAATAATAATTTCTTCTTAGCCATTATTTTCTTAAGAGCAAACTGTTGCAGTCTTGTTTTGACATAAAATCAAACAGTGAATTCATTTTACTATAGGCCATTAAAGACTATTCCTTACTTATATCAAATAATTCTTAATGGGTCAATCCTTAAAAACAAACCTTTGGAGTCTTGTGGTTGACATAGAATACCCTGGGAATATTAATCTTGATGCAGTGAAGATCAGCACCAACCAGAGCCCAGGCCTTAAACATTCCAGGTGTTCCTGTCTCAGCCAGTTGGATTATCTAAACAAAACAAAAAATGCTAATGACAGGAATCTAATGGGATAAGACAATGACCGATAAATATATAAATTTAACATTAAGGGGGGGGGGGGAGTTCTGACACATTTGCGTAAACCTGGTATATAGGCTTTATCTTTGGACTGAGAGGATAGGTTTTAAGAGATAAAATCATTCTTTTATGATGAATTTTCCCAAGTTTTAAGATTTTTTGGATAGGCCTCCAGGTTCCAGAGCTCCAGGCCTCCAGGTGGTCTCTGTACAGGTAAAAATGAAAAAAAAATTTTTTAAAGAGTTAGAGGTCAACTAATAAAACAAAATATGCATCTTTTTGAATGTTATTCACATATTTGAAGAAAAAACATGCTTATTTTGTTTCATTAGCTGACCTAAAACTCTTTAAAAAAATGTTTTTTTTTTTCATTTTTACCTGTACAGAGACCACCTGGAGGCCTGGAGCTCCGGAACCTGGAGGCCTATCTAAAAAATCTTAAAACTTGGAAAAAATCATCATATAAGAATGATTTTCTTTTTAATAACCTATCCTCTCAGTCCAAAGATAAAGCCTATATACCAGGTTTACGCAAATGTGTCAGAACTCCCCCCCCCCCCCTATTATACATAAAATTTTCTTTATTTGTAGATTACAAAAGTATTTAAAAGGTTTACCCACTCAACCCAACCAATCGAAATTCAACGTCCAAAAAAATTGTTGAGCCAACTAATAAGAACACAATATTATAAAACTTTGGTGACTTGTGTAATAAACAGCCCAATGTCCCCTCCTCCTTCCCTGTGCTAAAGATAATCCTTTCTATTTTTTTTTTTAGAATGTTTAATATTCTTACCTGCCATGGTGTATCAAGCAGAGTTCTCTGTGCACGCTTCAAAAATCCTCCAATAGTGACTGGACCACTTCGTACAACACCTCCGGAATACGCCTCTGTGCGACTCCTAAAACATATCAAAATTATATAGATTTGGAGATTTAGAGCTAAAATCCTGTTGTTGTTGTTATAGCCCGGATTCTCTGAAGTTAGGATTCAGATGCACACGGAGATTGTGAGAATCTTTTTGGCCAATCGCTGGATTGGTAAGCTTCGCGCACAGCTGTGTGTAATGTGTATTCAAACCTACATTTCAAGCTGACCAGCAATTCTCGTAGAGCTACTCAATTATTACATCACCCTGGCCTTGTTGCGCTTAAATCATGCATATAACTTTAAGACGGATGCTTTTGCTAAACACTATACCAGTTACCTAATTAGTTTCCTAATTAGTTTAAGGAGGCTTAATATATCTATCGAGATTAGTACTTATTTCTGAATTAAAGTTTTGCGGTAGAGTTTTGGCTATTTTTCTGGCCTCTTTCTCCCGACTGAATATAAGAGTACTTAATGCTAGTGGCGAAGCCACTAGTTTTTCAAGAGGAAGCATGGTTATTTAAATACAGAAGTATAAAAAATCATCTGCTAAGCCTAACTTTTTAAGCTCCAGGGATTTTTGTGGACCATCTATATTGATAAATGTACTGATTTAGAATTACCTTTTGTTTGAGTTTTGTCCTTGTTCAGCTCGCCTCTGCTTGGCCTGGAACTGCCATTTCTTCTTTTGAAATTTGATCCACTCCTGCAGTCAGGTTTACAACATACATATTTTAACTTTTTTGCTATTTCTTCAAGAAATGTAATAGTACAAATATGGTCTACGTATTTATTTAATAACCCAAATTTTCAACAGATTTCTTTTTTCCCTGGCAACGGTGGTTTCTTCTTTCACAAACTGTTATGATACCAATACACACCTACTTTACCATATACCAGTTCTGTACTATTTGAAGTTTTAACAAATAAATAAGGGGGTAAGGGCGTTTAGTTATTAATATAGAGAGTGGGGACCCCGCAGGGTTAGGTCCCCACTCCCCACCTACAACTAAGGTTGGGTATAAGAAGAAAAACCCACTCCTCATTATTTTACAAAAATAGGCAGTATGGTGTTAAGCTCGCTAGGCAATTTGAGGGAAAGCAATAATTTTTAAGAAATCCATATAATTATAGAATATAAATATTAAATAGATTTTTTAAAAATAAGTTAAAACATGTAATTTCCTTTAGTCCATCCGAACGTTTTGGAGGATCTCCCAGGACTTGGCGCCAATTTTTAGATAAATCTTCTTCATCTTGAGATGAGGCTTTGCGCTTGGAGCTAAAAAAATAATAAACCTAAAATTTTCTTGATCATTAGGTATATCTTTATAAGTGTTTATTTTTGAAAAATGTGTTTCTAAAACATGCGGTAATTCCTAATTTCTTAATTAACCTAATCTAATACAAGCAATAAAAATTACTACAAACAACCTTTAAATTTCCCATAAAGATTGTTTGTAGTCAACTTTATTTAGTTTAATTGACTTGATTAAAAGCACTGCCATTCCCTTTGATTTTGTTTTTATAAAAAAAAATTCATCAAATCTGAGCTAATCTTAGATAAACCATAAATGACGATCAAAGGCATTGAGAAAGTCTAAGTAACAATAAATGGATAATATATAATATTAATAAGTCACGTAACCCTTACAGAGCCTATCTGCAAATAAAAAGACACACAAAACCTACACATTAGTATAGCGCTCATTTCTCTTCTTTGTCTATTGAATGCATGAACTGATGCATCTTATACCAATAACGAAATTAATTCGAAAAAATCACGAAAACTGTAAGTGATTTTCAGCTGTCGTTGTGGGGCAACATATAGTAAAATTGACGACCTCTCCATTTGCCCATCAAATATTATTTTAGATTTATTTCACTTGTTGATTATACCTTATACCAGGAACTGAAGTATTATAAAGATCTCAAATTTGTTGAAGCTTTAGAACAAGCTTTTGTAATGAGTTTTTGTCTTATTTATACTATATGAACTAAGGTGCCTTTGGCTTGATTAATTATAAATACCTGATTGCCATATTCTTTGGACCAAGAGGTTGTCTGTTGCCGCCTCCAACACCGTCTTCAATATCAGGAACATCACCTCCATTCTCATCCACATCGCCAGAGGGTGGAACATTCTCCTTGGCACTTATAGGTTTCTTTGGAGCCCTAAAGTACAAATATTTATATATACTAAAGTATATTTGCTAGTTCATCTATCCGTTTATTTAATAAGATATCTTAAACTTAATGTACTAAAGAAATTGGATGTGTGTGTTTATCAAAGAGTTAACGAATATTGCATTTTAATAGATAAAAATCAAACGTTTAATAAAAAAGTATGAAAAAGTTATATGCATTATAAAAAGTACTTTTTAATTATTTTAACTTTTTATGTATCATTTAACATGAATTAAAGCTAAAATATTACAAAAAAAAACAGTTGGTTCCTACGCAGTTAATGTTGGATTTACCCTGAAAATAGGCTAAGCCGCCAGCCGTTACTTATTTTTTGTTCAATTTAGGAAAAATAGATATACCAAGGATTACTCATGGCAAGTTTCATAACGAAATTATGATCTAAAGTGCCATTTGTGCATTGATTACGAGATGGTTGCATTAACCCCTCCTCTTTATTTGTACAATTACATACAGTAATGGGTATAAATAAAGAAAATAACTAATAATGAAAAAAATCTAATATTCAATTAAGGATATATATTAGAATAAAAATATACCTTTGAAACATTTGGTTGATTTTTCTCTGTTTGAATGTGTCCGTTTTCTCCATAACTCTTTTATGGAGCCAGTCTGGATGTTGTACTCGCGGTACAGGGTTAGATATTCCCTAAAAAGACAACATTCTTTTTTTTTTGAAAATTTCCGCATCAAAGCCTTTTATAACAAACTAGCGACTACGCCCCTAGAGGCTTCTAGTGGCACTTTAAATGTTTTTTTTTTATTTCAAACGATATTATACATGTTAACATATTTTGTCAGATTATTTCTATGTTGCGTTGAAGTCTCCAAAAATATTTTTAAAATTTTGATTTTTTTGTGATTTCTGTTGGGAGGGTGGTGGTACTCTCCCATAAAATATCTATAAACCTTCCCGGGACCTATGAGAAGCTACACTGTTAAGGAGAACCCGATCGCTTCAGAGGTTAGCGAGATCCTTCGGTACAAATAGACAGACAGACATCGTTCTACTTTGCATTAAAGATTGACCGCCTATATCTGACCTAAGGGCCATATTAAAACTGTGGGGCTTTCAAGATACCGGTCCTTAAAACATTTTACAAATACAAACTATTAAAAGTATTCTAAAGGGTGTTTAAAAAAAAACCAATCGCTCACAATTTGAACCACCATAAGTACTTCAAATCTTGGAGATAGACCCCATAATGTTTAGAGTTTTTGATGGGGCATGTAAAAACCTTTCTTTAGACACCTTAAACAGGTTTCTACCTCAATCCTAGCCGATTTGGGATAAAAAAGTCAGACCCATCCAACATTGAGGCATGGCGGCTCTGTTTAAATCTAGTTCTTGATGTTTGTCAGGTCTTTCTTTTTGATGCCAAATTGGCTAGGATTATGTTAGAAACCTTGTTAAGGTGTCTAGAGAAAGGTCTTTACATGCCCCATCAAAAACCCCAACCATTATGGGGTCTATCTACAAGATTTCAAGTACTTAAGACAGTTTGTTCTTTTTTTAAAGAGACAAATTTGTCTTAATTCTATTATAAAATATGCACTTTCGGCGTAGGGCAAATTTCTCTGCAAGGGCTAGGTTTCGAGCTCTAGTGCTCTGGAAGGGTGTGTAGATTTAAAATTCAATATTGTTTTATTATTGTCATTGCTTGGGCATGAATTGTACTATTTTTTATTAGTTTTGGACCAAAACTGTAAGGTTTATATTGAAAAAAGTGAAGCGATTGGTTTTTATTTAAACACCCTTTATATAACTTTTTTTTTATTGGCTACTCATAAAATGAAATCCTTATAAAAAAAAGTAAAAGGGTGTTTATGTGTCTGTATGTGTCTGTGGACCGGTGAAATACAAATATGCATTATTTTGTTTGATTGATTATGGAAGTTCTCTAGTTAAAATTAGTTTACCTGTAAAGCAGCCGGGATAGTGATAATCTTCATGATTGTACCACTCAAACGTTCAATATAGTAGTCCCAATCCAAGACAGTCCTACAGCGAAATAAAAAAAACCTTAACTAATTCTAAGTTTAAAACAATAAACATGTATACCTAACATTGTTGTCATTTCTTTGGTTTAATTACTATGAGTTTTATTACATAATTATACCTTTTCCAATTGAAATTCTACATATTCCACATATCATAACAATTTAAATAAAGTTTATATCGCCCATGTATGCATAGTTGGGCTTTCGGAACAAAAGTGGAATCCAACTTATGTCCTCCTTATGAAGGGCCACCCAATAAAAATGAGAGGCCAACCCCTAAAAAGGAGGGGCCACCCCAAAATGCAGAAATATAAGAGAATTTATATATGACCAAAAGGATGAGAGGCGGAACTGAGGGGCTGAAAATTACTGAATGTAAGATCTCACCTGATATCAAAGTCTGTCATACTGTTGTCCTTTAACCATCTTCTTAGGTAATGCTGACGGATGGACGGCTCTGACTCAAAAATTGCTAATGGAACGGCCCTGGAAAACACAAGGTAAAAATCAGTGATATAAAGGAATAAGTCGATGGCCTAAATATTGATAATACACAAAATTACCCAGTCTGTAGATTATAATTTGCACTGGTACCATTTTAGAGAATATTTTTGTTTTATTTGATTCTTTGGAACCTTTCAAAAGACTATTACAGAAAAAAACTCTATACCCACGGGTCACACCTGTACATTAACATGCCTAAATTAACAATCAGAGCTATCCATTAAGGACGATCAACTACAAACTTTAATCCTAATTTTAAAAAAAGCTTCTGTTACAATCAAGTAATAAATGATAATTCCTACCTTTCAGTGACAGGGGCGCCTTCTGGTTTCTTGCTGATGATAAACTGACATGACAAACCAGCATCTTTTACCATCTGGTCACCAAGAAACTCAGCCAAACGCCTGAGAAACATTTATGATTATTGCTCAATAAAAATAAGAACATGTCCGTCTGTATTTGTAACGAGGGATCTCACTATCCGCTAAACAGATATGATTCTCCTGTACTGTGAAATCTCATAGTTTAGGGAAGGTTTATAACTACTTGGGAGAGGGTACCTAAACGCTCGAATAAGAAATCGCCTCTAGAATAAATTAACCCAAACTTAGTTTTAAATCATATAAATAATAGTTAGGTATAAAGAAAAAAAATTCTGGTAGGGTAGTGCGGGGTAATTCCGGTCAATTTTTTGCTTCAACTTAAAAAAAAACATTCATACTTCCCAAAAACTTTTTCCGGTTTTTAAGAGTGCAAATGAACGATATGGCAATAACGAAGAAGCCTGTCTTGGTCCCATTAAGATCTCGCAACTAGAAGTCGGTCAAAAATCGGTTTAAAGGGCGGCGGTTGGCCTATACCGGAATAACCCCACCGGTGGGGCTATTTCGGTCAGTTGACTTTGGGGGGGGGGGGGGGGGGTGGAACACCCCCTTAAAATATTTTTTTTTTACATTTTAAACTATGAGTAGAAAGCTGAGGTCATTAGCTTTCTAACGGTACTAGTCGCATGCAGATCAGACAATTTTTTGACAACATTTTCCCCATTTTAAAAAAGTCGGTAAAATCGCAAAAAAAAACATCATTTTTTTTCATGCAAACTTTTTATCAACAAATCATACTTTTTATTATATGATAAGGTTTTTTTAAGCTTTATACATAAATTAGAGGCAATTTCTGATTCGGAGGTCTTTGAATTTCTTGAAAAAAGTGATATTTTCCCAAAAAAATTTTAATTTTAAAAATCCTGCCAGTTTTGACAGCAGTTTTTGATACATTTTTTCTTGTCTCAAATTGGCTAGGATTGACCTACAAGGGTGGTTAAGGTGTCTTAACTCGAAATGATATGGGGTCTAACTCTAATATTTCAACACATTTTATGCAACAGGAATTTTGAAAATGCAAAATCTTGAATATGTACTCTAAATCTTGGAGATAGAACCCATATCCTGGGGAGTTTTTGTTAGGACATGCAAAGAGCTTTCTATAGACACCTTAAACACCTTTCTAGCTTAATCCTAGCCGATTAGACATAAAAAATCCAAACCGCGCAAAAATCGCGAACACCCTCTTATACGAAAAAGATGCAAGGGTTTCATATGGAATTTTAAATCTTCTAGCGGTCTTTCTAATAGACATACCCCTTCTTACATGAGCCAATGCAGCTGATACATCTTCAGGCAAATATTTAAGGCGTTCCTTTGGGTGATATACTCTTCCCATTACTATAAAAATGTGTCTGAAAAATTTTTAATGTCTTTACAAATTGAAAAGCTTAGGCAACAAAACATGACATAATACAAGCAGTAAAATGACTAGTAATGTACATCACACAACAGGCAAGGCAATGATTAAAGCTTAGGTCATGCATTTAGGTTGTTTATGCTTCCAGATCACCTAAATTAAACATTAGGGTATTATACAGTTATAAATACAGTAATAAAAAAAAGTAAAAAAAGTGACCGGAATAGACCATTTTTTTTAGACGAAAAAAAAATTATGAAAAAATCAAGTTAGAACAACGCCTCCAATTGCAAACGATAAATGAATGCCATATCTTTCATTTTACAAGAACCCGGGGGTCGATAGGACTTAGGGTAGTGCGGGGTTAATGCGGTAGGGGGGTCTAATTCCGGTCACTCGACCAACTTTTTTAAAACCGTTTTTTAACGGTGTTCTAAACGTTCTGCGAGAGATCTTCAGAAAAGCAAAGTTGTAGTTTATTGCCTATACTTTCATTTCTTACTTCAACAAATTTTTGTCAGATCACTCCTTCTATGATTTTTTTGCCCTCAAAAAGTTGCAAAAAATTTGCAAAAAAAACATTTCAAAATAGGCCATGTTCAATCTAAAATTGTGAAAAAATGGTAAGTCCTATTGACCCCCGGGTTTTTGTAAAATGAAAGATATGGCATTCATTTATCGTTTGCAATTGGAGGCGTTGTTCTAACTTGATTTTTTCATAATTTTTTTTTCGTCTCAAAAAAAGGGTCTATTCCGGTCACTTTTTTTACTTTTTTTTATTACTGTATTTATAAATTTATAATACCCTAATGTTTAATTTAGGTGATCTGGAAGCATAAACAACCCAAATGCATGACCTAAGCTTTAATCATTGCCTTGCCTGTTGTGTGATGTACATTACTAGTTATTTTACTGCTTGTATTATGTCATGTATTGTTGCCTAAGCTTTTCAATTTGTAAAGACATTAAAAATTTTTCAGACACATTTTTATAGTAATGGGAAGAGTATATCACTCAAAGGAACGCCTTAAATATTTGCCTGAAGATGTATCAGCTGCATTGGCTTATGTAAGAAGGGGTATGTCTATCTAGAAAGACCGCTAGAAGATTTAAAATTCCATATGAAACCCTTGCATCTTTTTCGTGTTCGCGATTTTTGCGCGGTTTGGATTTTTTATGTCAAATCGGCTAGGATTAAGCTAGAAAGGTGTTTAAGGTGTCTATAGAAAGCTCTTTGCATGTCCTAACAAAAACTCCCCAGGATATGGGTTCTATCTCCAAGATTTAGAGTACATATTCAAGATTTTGCATTTTCAAAATTCCTGTTGCATAAAATGTGTTGAAATATTAGAGTTAGACCCCATATAATTTCGAGTTAATTGTCAGGCATGTAATTTTGCATCTTAACCACCCTTGTAGGTCAATCCTGGCCAATTTGAGACAAGAAAAAATGTATCAAAAACTGCTGTCAAAACTGGCAGGATTTTTAAAATTAAAAATTTTTGGGGAAAAAATCACTTTTTTCAAGAAATTCCAAGACCTGCGAATCAGAAATTGCCTCTAATTTATGTATAAAGCTTAAAAAACCTAATCATATAATAAAAAGTATGATTTTTTAAAAAAGTTTGCATGAAAAAAATTGATGTTTTTTTTTGCGATTTTACCGACTTTTTTAAAATGGGCAAAATGTGGTCAAAAAATTTTCTGATCTGCATGCGACTAGTACCGTTAGAAAGCTAATGACCTCAGCTTTCTACTCATAGTTTAAAATGTTAAAAAAAAATATTTTAAGGGGGTGTTCCACCCCCCAAAGTCAACTGACCGAAATAGCCCCACCGGTGGGGTTATTCCGGTATAGGCCAACCGCCGCCCTTAAAACCGATTTTTGACCGACTTCTAGTTGCGAGATCTTAACGGGACCAAGACAGGCTTCTTCGTTATTGCCATATCGTTCATTTGCACTCTTAAAAACCGGAAAAAGTTTTTGGGAAGTATGTTTTTTTTAAAGTTGAAGCAAAAAATTGACCGGAATAACCCCGCACTACCCTACCATTTTTTCACAATTTTAGATTGAACATGGCCTATTTTGAAATTTTTTTTTTGCAAATTTTTTGCAACTTTTTGAGGGCAAAAAAATCATAGAAGGAGTGATCTGATAAAAATTTGCTAAGTAAGAAATGAAAGTATAGGCAATAAACTACAATTTTGCTTTTCTGAAGATCTCTCGCAAACGTTTAGAACACCGGTAAAAAACGGTTTTTAAAAAGTTGGTCGTTTGACCGGAATTGACCCGATGACCGCATTAACCCCGCACTACCCTATTGATTTAATGATTGTTATTTTAGTATTCGTAGAAAATCATCTAAAATACGATACTATAATACATAGTTTTTCAGTATGACTGAAAACCGGATATTAAACGGTTTCAAAGTTATACTGGAAAGATACTTACTTAGCGGTAGAGATACTGGTAGATTTTTGTCCCTCATACTCAGCCAGAGTTTTGCTCATACTTTTATTCTCACTAATCAGCTCAAACAACTCCGAGTCTGGCATGTTTGCTCCTGAATTAATGAATATATTTATTATTACTTTGATCTTACATCAGATTTTAATGTTCTCTAATGTTCTCACGCAGCGGGCTAAAATAAACGATTACCCCTTCCAATCCACTTTACCCTATCCTATCCCATCCTACTGGATGAACGAACAAACCAATAAATGAGTGAATACAAAATTCTGCCTATCATAGTCAACTAGTGTTTGTGAAAAACATTGAACTCAAGGAGGAAAAAAATGCGGGTTTGAAATTATAGGATGATAGATTAGTCCCTTCCAACAAAAAAAGAACCTACAGCTAATGTGAAAAGTAAAAAAGAAAACTTGAATATGCCTTTCATGGGTCATCAAATGATATGTTTGGGTCTAAAGTACACTATTATAGTTTATTTTACATATTCAAAATATTTTTATGTGTCCGTTACTACCGATTAATTTCTCCATTTAAGGGAAGCTGGATGTTTTTATGCTAATAAAATTTTAGATTTAAGTCTTGGAGGTTTAGTACATATCAAAAATTCTCTTTTCCAAAACAATAAAAGAATACCTTTGCTGTATAATACATCAAGCCAATAATCCGCAACTTTAGCGACGGCATCATAACATGTCTCCAAGGAGTCACCCTTGAGGAACGCCTCAAACACTGTGGACTGGAAGATCTTGATAATCTGCAACTCCCCGCGCCTCTTCACCTCAAATCCCTTCAGACGCATTTAGGGTAAACTTATTTTTAAAACCAGAAAAGTATAAAAGTACAAAATTAACTTATTACTCCTAAACTTATGATTTGCAATTTATTCATTTTCCATTAATAAATCTCTGCCAAGTAAATGAAATAAAATGTTTAATAAGTTTATCTCATTCCTTGAGTTCAGCAAGACTCTTATCAAAGTTGAATACAGCATACCGTTTCTTCAGCTTTTTTCCCTCCTCCTGTTTTTTTATCATAATTCAGTTTAGCTGGGTTAATGCTATTTTGACAAGAATAAGTATTTTCAGGAAAACTTTGCATTGTTCCTGGTAAACATGTCTAGACCTACAGTGGGAATCTCAATTTTCCCTTCCCCTAAAAAATATTTATATAACCTTACATTAAGATTTAAAAAATAAGTATAATAGCCATTATTTTTGGTTAATATGGTATTGTTCACTTAACAAATGATTATATTGAAGTCACCTGTGTACACATTTTTATAAATGTAAATAATTGCCTCGCTCAATTCATAAACGTAATCTAACAATATAATTTTCACACATATTAATTTTTTGGAGATTTTTTATTGTTGATTTGAAGAATACTAATTGTGAATTCTGATTCCTTTGAGGCAGGTAGAATCATGGACAGGTAAGGACCATCAACCTCGAAGAAGATTGAGTTCTCATTTCTAATCTCATACTTTAGGTTCTCCTGGATTTTTAATAACTTTTAAATTAGTTTCATTGACGGTTAATTTACATTCTTGAACTGAAAATGTTTACAGATATTATATTAATAATCATCATAAAAGAAATAGTTGACTTTTGAAAGGGAAAAAATTAGTTTCTAAGAATTTTCTTTTGATAGAGTATCTTTTACTGGCTTATCCTTGCAAACTTGAAAATGCAATTGAATAGTATTATTCAGTTTTATGAAACAATAGTTTTTTTTAACATTAAATTAAAACGTGGTATATCAAAATAAGTTGAATAATAAGAAAATATTTTTAGAAAGTTATTAATTCCTTGTCGACTAACTCATGGTACTGGTCGTTAGTATTGTTGTCCTGTACCATGATGTTCAACACGGCACCTGGGTACGAGATTGTCACCTTAGACTTCTTCGGATTGGTGGTCCTGACATCAAAAAGAAATGATCATGGAAAGAAAACAAAGTAGCGGGTTTCGACGAAATTTCACAGCAGTTTTTGTTAAATTAGGTTAGGTGAATGTTAATGATTGATCATTTGAGACAAACTTTTTTTTCTCAAAAAAATTTCCCCTATATTTTCTCATGACACTTAAAAGATTCAAAATTGTGTAATTTAGCGAGAAAAAACAAAAGCGGGATATACCGGTTTTCGGCGGTAGAGGCGGTTTTGCAGCTGTTTCTTCATAGTTCTATATTGTATCTTATTAGTGCAACTGCCATACCAAATTTTAGAGTTATACCCTTATTTTAAAGTCTTAAACTCACACATCTACGGAATTCTGCGAATGCTACCCTCCCCCCCCCCCCTTTATCGTACAAATTTCTAGTAGATGAAGATTTTGTTTACACTTATTTAAATCACATATTATATACCTAGTTCAATCCCACAATACAAGAGACGAAAGTTTTGGACAAAATTATTAAACTATGCAAAGAGAGCCAATTGCTAATATTATATCTGAGTTGTTATTTGGATGAAGTGATATAATAACAGTCATTTCGTAAAAAATTTTTTACACTTTCTAACTAATAATGTGGTCTGATTGTTCTTACACTGTTCCTATTAGCCAAATTTAAGGGAATGATTATCTAATATTTTATATTTTTTGTCTTCAAGTAGAACTGTTAAGGAATTAAAATTGTCAAGGAGACATCTTCAATGTGCTACAATATGAACTTCAAATTTTCTTAATCAAGGCATAATATCATAAAACGTAATATTTACCTAATATCATAATTTTCAGGGAAGCTTGCTGGCATAATACACCAAATACCGTCAGTATCCAACTCAAGAGGTCGTCCTAAATTCATACAAACGTTTAGAATACAAAAAATCGTGGAAAAAATACAAATAAAATTCCAAATGTCATTTAATTTTCTCAAAAATAACATCAATTCGTATTATAGACAGCTTTCCTCGGATACTAAAATGAAAAATTATAAGATTTAAACCAGTTTTGTTAGCCAAGAGCCTAATTTTATATCTTATATATTTTATTATTCGTGAAAGATTGTCTGTAATACGATGCTACACATGTTTTTTAGTATGGCTGAAAACCGGTTCTAATAATCAGTTTCTAAGCCATACTGGAAAGATGATTACCTATTTGTTCAATTAGCTCTCTAGCACATTTGATAATACCAGCTCCGGTATAACACACAATTCCAGCCATTTCCATTGAGTACCATCTAAACAGCAGATATTTACAATTTTTTCTCTCTAATTTAGTTCAAAATCCAATTATAATAAAATACATTTATGTATTAATTAAAAATTTCCGTGAACTAAAAAGACATTTATTATGTTAAAATTGTGAATAACTAAAATATTTGTTTAGGTTATTTGTTGCAAATTATTTGTGAATGAAAAGATTACCTAAATCAGAGATAATGATTAATATCAAAGTTTATATTTTGTAATTTCAATATTATAGAATTATATTAATTTTCTTTATACAAAAGCTTTTATATTTGAAATTCTTTATTAAAGACATAATTTTATTTTCAGAGTATTCGCCATTTTTAAAGCACACCTATTATAGGAAATGTATGTAAAATATCCAGTAATATAAAAGGTTGTGAAGAGGAAAATGTACTGTTAAGTGAAAAAAAATAACTTAATAAAAATATACCTTTCCTTTATTCCGTTAATTGCAAGGATTGCATACCAAAAGTAGCTTTTATTTGGGACAATCACTACTCGTTAAAGTGAAGTTCTTTCAAGTAATTGGGCAATTATTTCATTGGCTTGTGAATATAAGTTTTAGGCGCCACAGTTTATTCATCTGACAATTAGACACAAAGCATAGGTAGCATCTCTAGAATCAAGTAAAAAATAGCTTCATAAATTAAAGTTATTTGTTGTCAAAAAATTTTAAAATAAATTATCTGGTAATGATCAAAATTCGTGCCTAACTGATAGAGAAATTATCAATTTATCATACAAAGTTTGAAATCGATAGGACAATTTTAGGGTATAGTCCCTTTCGTAACATCGCACCTTATGAGGTGATTCTTCGTATTTTTCACAGTTGCTTTTCTCCTATTTCTAACCTTGCGCGGCCAATTACCTAACCCTGTGGGGAAATCACCTAACCCAATATAACCTAACCTAACATAAAATAACCTATAAAAGACATTACAAAAATACGACGAATCGCCCCTTATTGGGCGATGTTACGAAAGGGACTATTCCCCAATTTTAACATACTCAAATTATCAATAAGTTTACCTGGCTCCTTTTCTCATGAATATTAAAATTTGTTTCTAAACAATACTTTTTTGGATGTTGTCACCCTTGTTAGAAAATAAATGTTATCTTCAATGCAAACATGGATAACCACATCCATCATAAAAGCGAAGCTCTAAATTCAGACCTTAGAACAAACGAACATAAACACTTGTTGAGTGTCAAAAAGAAATAAAAAAATAGATGAATAGGATTTTTTTATCATACAGAAAATTTATGTCAAAAAAGTTAAAATCAGGAATTATTATACACAGTTTGTAATCGATAGGACAATTTTAACATGCCCAAATTAAAACTAATAATGAATGATTTTTTTACCTAGCTCCTTTTCTCATGACATATCCATAGAAAGAGTTGAGAATACACTTGTGGGCCAGCTGCAGAGAATCGTACAGAACTTCCTTGTTTTTCGCGGATTTCAGCCAGGCCGCGTCACCGCTTTTCGCTGCTTCAGTTACCTCCTTCTTGGCGGTTTTACATAATCCCTATATTATAAAAAAAATACATATATTTTTTGAAGAATCTTAGTACTTTTAAACTTTTCATTCAAAAATTATTTTTAAAACTATTTTAATTTTTACCATCTAAAGCTTAAATTTTAAAGTCTTTAGAAACCAAATCTTGTAAAAATTTTAATAATAAAGGATAAAGATTTTTGAAGGTTTATAATCTAAAATCTATTGTCTTTTATACCATGTGATTTGGATTATTACTAGCAAAATAGTGTAAAGCAAGGGGAAAGGAACAGTTTGTGCATATATTCATCTGGACAATTTAAAATCTATACAAGTGTACAAAATCATCCTTGTTTATTCTGAATACAAATCAGAAAAAGGTAACTATACCTAGTCAACAAACGAAAAATCTAAAGAAATAATTGGGGGTGAGATATAAAAATTCCCATTACTACTTAATGCAATGTTGTCTCCAAAATACGCGAAACTTTACTAATATTTGTAGTTGAATACACATACCTTGTAGGTATATCTCCTATCTCTGAAAGCTCTGACAGTATCAACATAGAAACTGTTCTCCTTCTGACAGATGGTGGTGTATCTTTCTTCCATTCTAACAGGTAAACCAGTTTAAATCCATATGTAAAAGGATAGAATCAACCTACCAATTTTAAACTTAAATGGAACAAAATGAAAAGTACAAAATAAATTGTCCTTCAAATTTTCTACATATATTGATCATACATTTTTTGCTTTTTAATTTGCTATGTGCCAAAAAGCAACAGTTAAGAAATTTTTATTCATTGCATCGTATTACAGACAGCTTAACGCGGATATTAAAATAAAAAAATATAAGATCAAAACCAGTTTTGATGATTTCGTGATGCCGAATGCTTAAACTAACAAACCTGCTATCAATTTTATGATTTTTATTTTTATAATCGTGGAAAATTGACTGTCATACGAGGATATGCATTCAGTATGGCTGAGAACCGGTTCTAATCCTACGGATATTAATCGATTTCGAAGGCATATTGGAAAAATAAAATATTCTAATCTCTTTCATCTATAAAACATATGTTTATATTTCTTTTGTTTCATTCAAAAATATTTTATCAATGAAATCCCATTTACACTTTCTATTGTCTATGTATTTTTATTTTCATCTGTTATATGATGATAAAACAAAATATTGTTCTATTCAATAAAGAGACAATATAAAGTACATTTTTGCACTCTAAAAATTCAAAAAAAATATGTAAACAAGAACTATCATCTTGGAAAGTGGCGCAGCAATAACAATATTATATCCTATAAAATAAAGTAGTAAGCGTTTTTTGTCTGTCCCGAAGGATCTCGCTAACCGCTGAACCGATATTGTTCTCCTTTGCAGTGAAGCTTCTTATAGGTCCTGGGAAGGTATCTTCACTCCCCTCCCCTCCCCCCCCCCAAAAAAAAAAATTGTTTACTCTTTTGAAACTCAAAGTTAAATGGAATGAGGTCGACTTTTCCCCCTCCTACCTTAAGTGCCCCTAGAGGCTTATAGCGTAGCCGCTAGTACTAAACATAGGAAGTAAAAGAAAACAAATGAGGATCCTCTCTCAGGGATAAGAAGACAATGGACGATAAAAATTTATATACATTCCCAATGATGATAAACAAAATTACCCCCTTTGTAGGATAGAATTATGGTTGAAAATTTTGGGCACTGCTGGTTATCCAACCAACGAATCATAATTTACCAGATTTTCGGCCAAAAAATGAGTGTTATTCATAAAGCTTTGGCAACCTTATTAACATTGACAGCAAAAATGACGTGTACGTATCTACTCTGAAAATGAATTTCTAGTATTCATTCGAATACGGTGGACAGGAACCGGTTCTCATCCATACGAAAAAACTTTGTCTAGCATAGTATTATATTTAGCTTTATAAGAATATAAAAATGTACAATCATAAGATTAAAGCCAGTTTTTTTAACTGGTTTAAATCTTATAATTGTAATTTCTATATCCGCGGAAAGCTGTTTATAATACGATGCGAGAAATAACTATTACTTTCTATATGTTTGACTGTTCTTCAAGTTTCAATTATATATGTTCTTTTTTCTTTGCTTAGATTTTGTCTTTCTTGATGTGATATTTTTTACAGTGCATATTGATATAGTAAACAATTGACACAACACGACGTATATATGATAGATTTGGGTTTAGTAGAGTAAATATGCTTTAACATTGCACATCAACATAATATAGCAAACATACCAATAGTATCTTTTGTGACTAAAACACAACTTTTATTCATTGTAATTTCAAAGAAAAAATATAATTGTTTGAATTATTGTTGATGTGCAATGTTAAAGAAATTTACCTACTCTTTTTATTTTGCAAATATTTTACTGTTCATGGTAAGTTTTATTAATATCTTTAGTAGCCAAGCTATAGTACCCCTCAGAATGCCTGTCTGTATATCCTTTTATATAAAGTAACAGGATGTGTGTTTGTTTGTCTGTCTGTTTGTTTGTACCGAATGATCTCGGTAATCGCTGAACCGATCGGGTTCTCCTTAACAGGGTAGCTTCTCATTGGTCCCGGGAAGGTTTATAACTATTTTGGAGGAGGGTACCACCACCCTCCAAAGAGAAAACGCCCCGAGGAAAAAATTACTCCCCCCTCAAAAAAATAGAATAGATATAGAATACGTGGATATTATATATTCACGGGGGAAAATTTGTCTTCAATTTTAGTCTCTTATATAGACCTAATTTATTTGTCAGTTCGCTCATCAAGTATTAGTAGGGGAAGGGATGGAGTAAATAGGGTATATGGAGGGTATCGTTAATTTAGCCAACTGAAAGTATCATTTTATAAGAGAAAATGAAAATCTGTTGCAACATCTAAAAAATTATAAATCAATTTTCTGTTCGTATTTTGAAGAAGTGGTTATCTCTGCATTGATATAGAACTTACTTATGTTAATATTCCTTTGACTATTAAGCATCTTCTCTATAACTCAATTTGTTAATCCATAACCTCATGAGTAACCTTTCAGATTTAAAAAAATTCCTTGTGAATATTATAAATAATATTTTTGACACCAATCAATCTACCTATCCTATTGGAAAAATGAGTAATATATTCAAAATCAATATTCTAAGTAAAAGAATAAAGGTGGCAAGAGCAATGTATAACTGTCCACACAGGACATGGTTCCTGCCCCGATTTTGTATTGGATCTTTGAAATCAGCTATCAGCGTTGGGAATAAAAAACACAGCCAAATCCCTACAAAAAAAGCAATATGCTAGCAGACGAATAGTGTCTCTGCCACTTGGGGCCTGGATTGTACATCTATTATTTCTTATACATTTATTTAAAGGACAACTGAACATGTATATAATCTAATTCCTATTTAGGCTGATTTGAATGATGAAAAAGTGTCAAGAAACAGACAACCAACCAAGAACAATCCTAGTTTTAAGTCATTATGTGTATGTAGTAGATTTTTTTGTGTATTATTATGGGAATAATGTAATATTAATATTGTAATGTCAGTACTTGTTTAAATCATATTCAGATTAACGATATTTTGAGCTTTAATAAATGTGTCTTCGTGTTATTTGTAATTTGTATCAATAGAATAGATGTATTAACCTAGATGGTGAATCAGACAACAATCCGTTTCAAAATTTCGACAATATATAAGCTTATTTCTAAGATTTATGATAGCAAAACTGATAAAGAAGAAACTGATAAAATAACGTTTTCTCATTCGTTAAATTAATAACATTGAGGACTTTTATTGAATTTTGATTGATTGATTCATTAATTAAGTGTCAAAACGTTTTAACCACTAATTGTAATCATAAGAAAGAGTAGTTTTAGATTATGTACATCAATTTATTGGCTATTGTTTATCCCTTTAGAATCATGAGTCTTTTGAACTAACATATTTTAATATTGATTTAAACTGGTTTAAATTCCTGGTAACATGGGTCTTCTTGTAAGCTTTCCTACAATATTCAGCCAATCTTTTCTTCTCGTGCATTGCTTGCTCTTCCTGAGTATAAAAAGCATTGTGAAGAAAATGTAAAAATCATGAAAATACAATTACAAAAACAAAACAAGTGTCTACGTTTTAGTTGTTTCAAGTGAGAGGGAGGTTGAAACTAAAAAAATCTAATACTCAAAAAGATACTTTGTAAGTGGAAACATTTTAGTGTAAAAATCCTTAAAATAAAGTAACAGGATGTCTATCTGTTTGTTTGTTTGTATGTTTGTACCGAAGGATCTCTCTAACCGCTAAACCGATCGGGTTCTCCTTTACAGGGTACCTTATCATAGGTCCCTGGAAGGTTTATAACTATTTTAGAGAAGGGTACCACCACCCTCCCAAGAGAAATCACAAAAAATCGAAACTTTATTCTACGTTGAGCCTCAAACACTTTATAGAAATTTTTTTCTTCTCAAAACATTTGAAGTGCAACTAGAGGCCTCTAGGGGCGTAGCCGCTAGTAAGTTAAATATACTATCAAGGAACACCTACAGAATAGCTTTGCCAATTATGTTTTCTTACCTTGTTCAATTTATGGAAGGGTCTGTTAGGTTCACCCGGAAATCTTCCCGGGAACTTTTCAGTTTCCAGCTGTTGTTGGATCCGGTGGTACTCAGACCTGGAGGCGGGCATCACCTCGCCGCGCCACATCCACGGCATCCGCCGCTGGCACCTATGTAGTTAGTAGGGTTGTCAATCCGTATCTGAATTCTGGATCCGGAATCCGCCTAATTTTTAGTCAATTTTGGAATCCGAATCCGGAATCTGTTTTTAAATAGCGGATTTGGATTCTTAATTGGTAGGCTAAAATTAGCGTCTTTGGTTTTTTCTTTCAACTACCGCTTTTTTTAAGGCAAAGATTATCATCATTACATATAAAATCTTTTAAAATCTGGTTCAGAAGTTTGTCGGAAGTGAATTATAGAGAACACCAAGAACATTAATTTTTAGGACATATGTAGCACTTTATTTAAAAAAAGCCTTTTAAAATATTGCTAGAATCAGGAATCCGAATCCAGAATCCGCCAAAAATAAGAATACGGAATCCGCCATTTTTTTGACGGATTCTTGTAAGAATCCGAATCCGCTCCAAAAATTTGACGGATTGCCATCACTAGTAGTTAGTATCATAAAAGGATGGCAAAGGAAGATATCAAATTAATATTATTATAGTCAGACAGATAGCAGGAAAGCGTGATAGTTAGTGGATAGCAAGGACGATAATAGGATAGCAATATAGATAGAGATATATAATAGGATAGCAAGATAGATAGCAGGAAAGCTTGATAGTTAGTGGATAGCAAGGACGATAATAGGAAAGCAATATAGATAGAGATAGATAATAGGATAGCAAGGCAGATGACAGGAAAGCACGATAGAAAGTATATTAGAAAAATAGATAGTAGGAAAGCAAGATAGATAGAGATAGATAATAGGATAGCAAGACAGATGGTAGGAAAGCATGTAGATAGTATATTAGCAATATATTGGCAGGAAAGCAAGATAGATAGAGAGATAGGTAATAGAATAGCAAGACAGATGACATGAAAGCACGATAGATAGTATTTTAGCAAAATAGATAGTAGGATAACAAGATAGATAGAAGGAGAGCAAGATAAATGATATAATATTAAGATATTTAATAGGACAAACAAGATAGATAGATAGATAGATAATAGCATAGCAAAAGCGATGACAGAAAAGAATGATTAAAATAGTATTATAAGAAACATAGGATAGCAAGATAGATAGCAGAAAAGTATGATAGATAGTAAGATAACACTATACTATAAAGAGTATGATAGCAAGATAAAAGCTAGGAATGCATGGTAGATAGAATGGTACCAAGAAAGATAATAAAATCAATATAATATACTTTGCCAGACAGGTAAAGTTGTCAGAACTGAATTTAATTGACATTACTTTGCCTTTAATGATGGCATCTAGAAAGATGAATAGATAAACGATAAATATCAAGAAATAAAATACTGACGTAAAATAGTTCTTAAATGCATTGGTAACTTTAAAATATACTTACTTTGCCCCAGGACGATTATAGTCGCAGGCAGCGCAGGTTGATTCGTCTACCATAGCTGAGGGCTGTAGCCTGTTGCAGTCAAGGTTTCCGTAAAATATTGTAATAGATTTATTGCCCTAAATGGTCAGTCAGATCCAATAGTCCGACCAAATCAAAAAGGAATTTATATCAGACGAAGATTGTTTTCAAATTTGCTTTAATTACAATGAACGAGAGACAAAATTTTATAGAATAAACCTACTATTATTCTAAGAAAGTTGACTTTAAATAGAGGACTTAGCACATGGATGAAATGAAAAAATAACTGCTTTTATAACTAAATGTATACACTTTCTAACCAATAATATAGTCAGATTGTTCCTACACTGATTTCATTTTCTCCAAATTATGGGATTTGGGATATATACTTCCAATATTTAATGTAAAAATTTAAAGGAGACTACTTTTATAACCCTGCGTGCACAGAGTTTATGGCACAAACAACCAAATAATTGAAAATAACAATAATATTCATGGCAACCCTGCCTGTTTGTGAGAATAATATTGGGGTACATGGCACCCACGTCCAAATGGTAGATAATAGGATTCTCCAAACGATTAGGTACATCTCTCAGATCACACAGTTTCTCCTAAACAAAAAAGCAATAGGTAATCAATGTATAAAACTAAATGCAACAGCAAAATGCATGTCAATAAAATATATAAAACGGCTGAAATATTTGGATATGCAGTTAGGGAACTTCGTATTGATCCTACGTCTATGAAGTTTTTTAATGTTGTGTATATATATTGTGGACTTAATGTGTTAGTTAATGGATTTATTATTACTTGGATCTTCCACCATATTTTCATGTTCACTATTACGCAGCGGGCTAAAATGACGATATCCCCCATCCACTACCTATACCTCATCTCCTTCCCTCCTACTGGATGAAAGAACTAACCAATAACGAGTTACATGTTAGCAAGCTAAAGGGGTAGTTCCACGAAATGCATTTCATAGATGTAGCTTAACCCATTAACTAGAAAAAATATGCGGTTCACTAAATTAAGTTTAAATGCATTTCGTGAAACTATCCCTTTACGAAAATTTTCCCCCTGCCACAATATCCCTGTATATTCTACAAATATTTGTATAATAATCATCAGTCAATGAGGAAATGCATGCTTACCCTGATATCGTCAAGAACCTCTTGAAAGTTGGTAACTTGATCCAGGGGTATCCCTTCCTCCACCTCAATGGCACGTCTAAACAAATATCCTTATATAAAATTGAAAGGAGTCAAATTAATAGCTAAACGCTGAACCGATATGGTTCTCCTTACAGTGAGGCTTCCCATAGGTTAGAGAGTTTTTAAATTCAAAAGGAACAGTTGCAATTATTATACCTTTTGGTGAAAAAACACTTGTGTAAAAATTTTAACCATTTTGAACAAGTATTATGCCCAGTAATTTCACTTTGAAATTTTGAGGCCCCCCTTATTGGGGTCTGAGGTCAAAAAATCATTGCATCAGAACTATGGCTTCATATGGTACTCCCTGAATAGGTCTTGAGGAGTAGAATCAGGAACTTTTGAAAATTTTCACAATATCTATGTAGTTCCTAGCCTTAGAAAATCTCAAAAACCTCTAAAAAATGGCCAATTTTCAAAAACCCTAAAAATAGCGTTTTTTTACGAAAAGGCATAATAATTGCAACTGCACTACTTGAATTTTTAAAAAATCCGGGAACAAATCCTCTACTATAGGTCAAGGAAAAGTTTATAACATTTTTGGGGGGAGGGTGCTTTCACCCATCCAAGAAAAATCGTCTTTAGAAAGAGGGTTATCCCCCCTCAAAAAATTTTGTTACTTGTTACTTTTTCTTTTTTAACTTTAATTAAATGTTGAAGCTCAGTTATCATCCACCCCCCCCCCCCCCCCTCCTTACTTATTTTGTCCCTACAGGTTTCTAGTTATTTCTAGACAATCATAAACACGACTTGACCTTAAGAAGAATTTTACAAAGGAAACCAACGCTGCTAAAAAGTGTAAACTTACTTTAAACAACGTTCAGCATCGTCATGAAGCATTTGGAAAGCAGCTGGTACCATTCGGAACCTTAAAAAGAATTTTTTTAAATAATAAGTTTAAACTAAATAGGTAACAATACAAGAACGTGATTATTTAGTAATTAGGTAGGTATACACGAAAAGCATTCGAACTTAAATTCAGTAAACCTGATAGTTTTTGTGTTTCAATAAAAACTATATGTATATTTATTTAAGAAATAAATACCCCATGCGAAAGAAATTCATTTTTCTACAGCGTAGTTTCAAAACTATCAGACTTGAAAATCATACTTTTTGTGACATTTGTAACATAATATACATAACAGAGAAACGAACCACTAATCTCTCCATAGGTTGTAATATGACAGATACATGTAATGAGAAGCTGCGCTACTAAAATCATCAACAAACCTGCACGGAATATCTGCCCTGAAGACTCCAGACTCAATGGCCTCCACGTGACCTCCAACATAGGTCTCCGACTCCATAACCTAGAAATAAAATTCGTGATTTTTGTATTCTATACCTATAAAGTGGTCATTTTTCGCGTATTTTCCGTAAAATTGCGAGTAATCTTTTAGTCAAATGCGCGTATTAAGAACAGTTTGACTTAATACGCGCATTTGACTAAAAGCTTACAAACAACTTTACGGAAAATATACAAAAAATGAAAGACAAGTTAGTTTTACAAGTTTTAGAATTCCATATATCTAAGATCTTTTTGTGGTTATTTGTTTGCTAAAAGTGTCCTAATGAATAATGGTATTTATCTTTAATAAAAAGTATCAAGTATTAGTCTGTCCGTCTAAAGCTTAAGATTTTGGTAACCGCGAACCGATTGGGCTCTACTTGAGAGACAATATTTAGTAATAGTTATTTAACAAATACTGCGCAGTTCATAACACACAGAATAACAATAGGGAGGGGCGGCTTAACTTCCCTTCGCATCTTGGGGTGATACCCCTAGAGGCCAAGGGTGCAGCAACTTGTAGGTAACAAACTGATATTTAATCAAATGTGTGACTGTGCCTTAACTACAACTGTAGATCAAAATAGAAATATTTACTAGAGTTGGGCCGGATATTGAAAATGGCCCGATATCTAGCAAATTACCGAATATCCGGATATTGAAAATGGCCCGATATCTGGCAAATTACCGAATATCCGGATATTGAAAATGGCCGAATATCCGGTATCCGGATATTTAAAATGACCAAACGTCCGATATCCGGATACTAAAAATGGCCGGATATTCGGTATCCAGATATTGAAAATGGCCGGAAATCCGACCCAACTCTTATATTTACCTTTCTATCCTCCGTCATCTTGTTGAGAATAGTTTCATATATCCGGCATTGCAAATCAGCCGCATATCCGGTATCCGGATATTGAAAATGGCCGGATATCCGACTCAACTCTAATATTTACCTTTCCATCCTCCGTCATCTTGTTGAGAATAGTCTCATGCTTGTTTGGAAACACAATGTTGGCTTCAAATGCCTAAATAATCAATTTGAAAAAATATATAGGTATCCCATTATTATATAACAGAATAGCGTTTTTTGCTGTAGTTTAAGATCTCGATATCTATGTAACCGATGGAGGAGTTCTCCATTTTATGATCCCAGGATGGTTTTAGGCTTTTCCTACCCCTTCCAATACAGATCTCCTAGATGCTAGAGGCGCATCCGCTAGTATGTACCAAAATAAGTAACAAGGTTTTAATGTTGTACATTATATAAAAGTGCGTAAAACAGATCAATATTTGTCCAACTCTAGACTTAAAGGTCATAAGAAATAGACTTTACCTGGACACATAAAAGAGCTTCACATAAAGTTCCAGAACCTAAAAATAAAAAATGTAAGTAAAATTATCAATAATAAACGAGTCATTAAAAAATAGTTAAATATCGCATCTAATTATGGAGAGCTTTCCGCGGATATTAAGACGAAAATATATACGATTAAAAACAGTTTTGTTAGCCCCGAGAGACTAACAAAACTGGTATTAATTGTATGCTTTTATTTAGGAAAATATTCCTGTGAAATTGTTTATAGGACGATGCTATGCATGATTTTTCAGAATGGCTGAGAACCGGTTCTAATCAAGCGGATATTTAGAAAATAATTTCAAACAAGCTATACAGTTACATACGTTAAAGTACTGACTTGCGAATAAAATCATGTTAAATAGTAGTTGTGCTTATACATACCTTTTCTCAAGACCTCATCCGGCTCCATGGGAATAATGGTGCACAGGGCATACGTGAAGGGGTGGACGTACTTCATGTACAGATAGTACGTGGCCACAGCATCTGAGACGGAGTAATTGGCCAAAACCTAAAATATTTGTTTATTGTATCGTATTATAGACAGCTTTCCGCGTATATTTAGATGAAAAATTATAAATTTAAATCCAGTTTTGTTAGTCCGTGCTAACTAGGTAATTTCAAAAAAAAAAATTTTGGGTCGCGGTTCAAATACCTGTTCTATGCATGAAAATAAGCAATAATATGAATTTTTTTGGTTCTATCTTGATTCTAAGTGGTAGAAGGTGAAATCAAGTTTATTTGAAAATACGCGAAATGAGTCTCTAAACCTGAACATTAAGGTTATTGGTTACCGGTCTTTAGGCTGTCCTGAGGGCACTCTTATATCATTTTAGACTATAAGTTCAAACGGTAACTGCCTTTTATTTGCCTTGCCATTTCTAAAAAGAAAAAGAACGTCTTTCTGGCCCATTTGTGGGCTGAGATCTAAAAAAGTAAAACCAAGGATCCCTTTCTACTCTAAAATCATATATAGAGAACGGAAAAATTTCGACCTTTCAACCTAGTTTTTAAGACAATAACTCTAAAATTGGCCACAGATGAGCTAGAAAAATGTTCTTTAGCATTTTGAAAATGGCATTGGATTCTACTAGGAGGTACCATTTGAACATATATTATGAAACAACATCAAAGGTGACATTAAAGTCGAGAACTGAGAAAATTTAAAGATTCTTGGATTTTGGTAATTATTGTGTTAGTGTGGCCATAGAATCAGTTCTAGGTGTCCAAATCACTTCCAAAGGTGTCAGGGTAATATGCCGGGTCAGATATTTTACCTAAGACCACTAACACTGACCCTCTAATGACTTGACTTGGCGACATGGTATGACCTCCCTGTAAGAGATAGAATATGACAGTTAGTATGTACTAAGACATTTATCCATTAGTATCTGTATTCCTTTTTTAAAGATATTTCAATTTTGAAGCGTTTTACAGCAATTCTTACAAAAGACCCGAAAATAGCCTATTATGGCAAATTTTCATCAAACAAGGATTACAACAACCATAAAAGCGAAGCTCCAAACTGGTAGGACAAACAAACATTAACACTTGTTGAGTGTCAGAATTGAATAAGCAGAATACAAATGTATAAGTTGAAAAAAAAAATAGTAAGTAAATTGTTGTAAAACTGCTTAAATACAAGATACTGTTTAAGGACATACTTACATTTTTAGAACTTGATTATAAACATGTTTTACTTATAGAATTGTACCTTGTTGTAATAGGAATCAGTATTCCAAAAATCAGATAAAAAGGATATTTACATCACATAAAAATGGATATACGGACATTCTGGTAACATTTATAGAGTTGCTACGCTTTCTAAATCATACTTTACTGTTATATAAATAATTATGTCTAAATTAACTGTCTTGGAAAGATGATAATAGCTCTCTATAGTCACATTAACATCAAAGATTGGTCTACTTTAGCTCCCCTGGCAGACCTGGCAAAGTCAAAACTTGGATTTTGAAGGCGAAGGTGAAACATTGAATTTTTTTGTTACCTGTCTTCAGGGTGCGAACTCTAAAGTGTTTTTTTATACTAGGCATCCTTTAATGTTATCTCCTACTCACAATAAGACCTTTCTCAAACACCTTGAACACCATTCTAGCCCAACTGTAGCGGGATTAAGAGCTCCTGTGCCAGCAGGCAGGTTGAAAGATGGACTATTCGAGCTCTCTATACATAGTTTTAA